>NC_083583.1:54893128-55198961 GCF_027579695.1 Neoarius graeffei | reverse complement strand
ATAAAACAGTGTCGAATTATGATGAACTCAGTTCTGAGCGAAAACCTCCCTGTCCTCAAACCCTCCATCCCCACAGAAGTCATGGGGAAAAGCAAAAAGCCCAGGATCTCTGATACGCCACATCGTTAAGTCATCTTCATTTACGCCACCCATAAACAAAGAAGAGCTGGAAAGCATTACAGGATCCAGAAGAATTCAAATGAGGATCAGTTGCAGCACCAGAGTTCATAAGCTGTTTATTTGTCTGGGAGTCCAAGGCGATCTCTTCTGTTTGATTTTGCCCCAAAAGTTTCTGTTTACCATTTTGAGGTTTTCAGCCATGCTGTCTGTTTTGGATACTGGATGGGATTAGGTTCTGCTTCTTTGTGTTTTTGGCACAACCATTGCAGTGCGTTGCATTTTTGGCATAGCTTTGCTTTACAAAATTCATGATGCCTGTGACTCTGGGTTAAAGGAGCCGGCGGATGGGGCCCGCTATGCAGGAGGAGACTTTCATAGCCACATATAAGTAATGAATGCAGTCACCCTGGGCTTGTTTTCAATATGTGGAATATATTGGAGTGGGACGGGTGTGCCATGGGTGGGAGAAATCCTTATGTGACCTGGGGAAACCCTTTACATTGTAGAACGGTGACATTTTCTACTATATATACTTCTGAAACTGATAGACTTTCCTCAACTGAAATGTTCCCATTCCGAGTCCTTTGCGGATGTTTTGAGAGCCGGTATTTGATTTTAAACTGACTTGATCAGGCTGTCTAACAACTTGATCAAAGTGTGGCATCGGGTCTTTGAGGATATCACACTTAGCTAGCAAGATGTTAGACATGTTTACACAGACTGTCTGTTTTTACCCGTGCTTTTGTGAAACTGGCTCCTGTGCAGACAGACAAAGGAGACGAGTAAATGACAACATTTACATGTTGTTTTGGTGAAATGGATGTATGGTTGAAGTTGAGGTTGAGCGGTCAAACTGTAAACTTTTTGCCAGAATTCAGCCACATACTGCATTGCTGGCTTTGTTTATAGTTCTTTTTCTTTTTTTTTTAAGTGACTTCACAATTTTGCCAAAGAAAGAAATATATTTTTAAAAAATGCACACAGTTTCCATTGTTCAGAGTATCTCTCAATATCTAACACAGCTGCATCAACTAACATGCCCTGCACAAAACAAATTAAAAAGGGGTTCCAAGTCATTAATATCGTGTCCCCGCTACCCTTGTGTCCTCCGCAATTGTTGGCACCCCTTATAAAGATTAGAAAAAGGGTTAGGAAAAAAAATCCACCTTTGGGTGAAGTCGCTTCATCTCATGCTGAAAAAATGAGAAAAATCCAACCTTTAATTGAAATAAATTTATTCCAAGAAAAACAAATCGCTCGTGAAGAAATAATTATTTTCAACAAAAACACGTGCGCAGCTATTATTATTTCCTAATCTTTACAAGAGGTGCCAGTAATTGTGTACATTCTCGTTCACGTTCTGCATGTTTAGTTATTAACGACATCCGGTCTGTCGGCTGTGGTAGGTATGTGGTCTTTAGAATGAGGCAGAAAACCACTGGCCTGAATGAGCTCGCTAAACTCATAGCACTAGCATGACATCATAAGAACACAACGAGCAAACAACTCTTGATTACCAACAGCTGTTTTATTTCTTTTCTTTTTTTTTCCAGTTTTGAGTAAAATGGTACGGCTGTAGTTCTGTGGAACAGGCTTTTTTTTTATTATTATTGTTTTTTTGAGAAATTATAGAACTTTTAGAGGGAAACAAATTCCAGATTGGTGGAGCAAAGCCAGTTCAGGGACAGCAAACAAAATAGACCTGTGAATATCCATCCCAGTGTGGTCCCCATATCTCCCAGTATAAACTGTAACTTATATAGGCACTGCCTAAAAGCGGAGCTCCTGATGGGTTTATGAGCAAAATATTTGCAAGAGCACAAAATCAACCTGAATAGAGTAATAATATTGTCGCATATGAACCATCGAATTGTGTAGTGTAGTGTATTTCGTGTCAATAAATTGCTGCATTGTTTTGTGACAGTGAGACCAATAATGAGATACGCATCGCAGTTCTCATCTCATCTCATTATCTCTAGCCGCTTTATCCTGTTCTACAGGGTCGCAGGCAAGCTGGAGCCTATCCCAGCTGACTACGGGCGAAAGGCGGGGTACACCCTGGACAAGTCGCCAGGTCATCACAGGGCTGACACATAGACACAGACAACCATTCACACTCACATTCACACCTACGCTCAATTTAGAGTCACCAGTTAACCTAACCTGCATGTCTTTGGGGGAAACCGGAGCACCCGGAGGAAACCCACGCGGACACGGGGAGAACATGCAAACTCCGCACAGAAAGGCCCTCGCCGGCCACGGGGCTCGAACCCGGACCTTCTTGCTGTGAGGCGACAGCGCTAACCACTACACCACCGTGCCGCCCTCGCATCGCAGTTATGATACATATTTATTCCTTTCTTTGACATCGCATGCCATGCGCTAGAAATAACACCATGACATTACATTTATTATGGTGTGACTCTGCTGGGTGCCTGGGGGACAGCAGTGACTCAGTGCTTTCACTTTACATCATTACTATATAGTTACAATCCAGTATTATCGCATGTAATATTATTGTCAATCCACGGTAGTTTTAGATTATCTAGCACTAAGGAACGATGTTCATAATTGCTATTGAATGATCCAGTAATTATGTTCACACGAGTGTACAGACTAAGAAATCATTCAGGTAAAAAAGCATACAATGCAAAGATGCATTGCCCGCTATGAAAAAAACAAAACATAAAACAATAGGATAAAAACCTTCAGGGGGAAAAAAATACTAGAAACTAAACTCCTCAGGTGAATGCAGCGTATGAGCTCCGATGGTTAGAGCTGCAATCTTAATACTTCAAACTTGATCTCAAACAGTTTTCTGGCTGCAACTGTCCAACAAGCTAGTGAACTACGGTAATAAACCTGTTTTAACTAGTTTTATATGCAACTGTTGTGAACTGTTATTCTCCGTAAAATGTGTTAATAACAGGTGGACAAAGTACCCAACTTCATTACTTAAGTCAAAGTACAGATCGCGCTGGTCAAATGTTACTCCGATACAAGTGAAAGTTGTGCAGTGAAATTTTTACTTAAGTTAAAGTACTGAAGTACTTTATAGACTGCATAGCTACGTTTGCAACGTTATCGCTAGCTCTAAAAGCACAGACAGTTTCACTGCAAGCTTTCTCTTGGAATAAAACGTTTATATACCTCAATATGGGTGGCACGGTGGTGTAGTGGTTAGCGCTGTCGCCTCACAGCAAGAAGGTCCGGGTTCGAGCCCCGTGGCCGGCGAGGGCCTTTCTGTGCGGAGTTTGCATGTTCTCCCCGTGTCCGCGTGGGTTTCCTCCGGGTGCTCCGGTTTCCCCCACAGTCCAAAGACATGCAGGTTAGGTTAACTGGTGACTCTAAATTGACCGTAGGTGTGAATGTGAGTGTGAATGGTTGTCTGTGTCTATGTGTCAGCCCTGTGATGACCTGGCGACTTGTCCAGGGTGTACCCCGCCTTTCGCCCGTAGTCAGCTGGGATAGGCTCCAGCTTGCCTGCGACCCTGTAGAACAGGATAAAGCGGCTACAGATAATGAGATGAGATGAGATACGGTACCTCAATATGCTTCCGCAGGTTGGACGGTGAGTTTTTGCAGGCCGTGATGTGGTTCGTTTTCGGCAAACAAAGCAAACATTTAAAACGAAACTAATCTTTAATCCTTTCAGAAAACTGAAACATGGGTTCTCGGTATGGCCATGAGTGTGTGCATTCCATCTGCCATCAGAATCCAGTCTATGGACGTGACGTGACCCTAGTGATTTACTGATCAGCTCTCAGTGTCACCTGCGAAAAAACCAACCACATTTTAGAAAAGAAAAAGAACAAAACATCCACTTTCAAAGCTGCTTCATAGTAACGAGTAACGAGGACCTTGACAGAAATGTAGTGGAGTGAAAAGTACGATATTTGTCTTTCAAATGTAGTGAAGTTAAAGTCATAAGTTTCCGAAAGAATTAAAACTCAAGTAAAGTACAGATACTCAAAAAGTGTACTTAAGTACAGTACTTACAGTACATGTACTTCATTACTGTCCACCTCTGGTGAGCAAATAATCCCAAATTATTTTTCGAGCAAATTAAAAATAAGCACTGGATAAAAGCCCATCTATCTTCTGGAAATAAAGATACAAATTTTGTTGTTCGGTGGCCAAGTGTTTGAGATACGTTGCCTTGCACTTACGATCGAGTTCCCTGTGGTGGTCAGTGTTGGACAAGTTACTCAGGAAGAGGAATTAACCCTTTGGTGACTGACCCCTTGAAAATCGTTCCTCCAGGAACGATGACGTTTCAGTTGTCAAGACAACGGAAAAACTAAAATACAAGAGCATTTTGTTTTGTGCACAAGAGCATTGTGACGTATCTTTCTGTTTTGTATTTTAGTTTTTCCGTTGTCTTGACAACTGAAACGTCATCGTTCCTGGAGGAACGATTTTCAAGGGGTCAGTCACCAAAGGGTTAATTACTTTTACAAATTACTGCCTTTAAAAAGTAATCGAATTACTTGACTTGGTATCAAAAATAATTAGTTACAGTACTCGTTCCATTACTTTTGCTACACCGTTCTGAAAAAGTGAAGGCTTTTGGTGTTAGCTGTCCAGATGTCAGCTCTGGCAGACACAGAGTTTATGTCTCTGAGCGTGGCCTTCAAATGAGATTCCATCAGCGCATATTCGCTCTCGAGGTCATCAGCAAACATCTTTCTCTGTCATAGCCTAGAATTGCTCTTCATGGGGATTTTCTCTATAATGTATCGAAATGTGGGCGAGTCAACAGTGGAAACAGGTACCATCTCTTCTACGATATAGTCAGCGATGGGTTTATTCACATCTTTTCCACTTCACGTCTCTCTCCTACCGTTTTCTGTTCTGAAGTCCAGTTTGTGTTGTTTAGCCCGAGTGCATGCACCTCTATCGGCACCTGTGGTGTTGTTTTCTTCCCCCACAAGTTTCACGTTGCTGTGTTGCCGTGTCAGATGCTTCAGTAAATTCGATGATTTACTTTTCGCGTTTTGTTGCTCAACAGAGTCTACAACGAACGACAATGTTCTTTGCATCTCTGGTTGTGACAAATTCAAAATACTGGCAGTATTTCCAACTTTGGAAAGCAAATTTTTCCACCACCAGCTCGTCCTCCATCATTGTTTGTCTGACCTGCTGCGCATTCACGTCATAGTAAGATAGCCTATGTAGGAGAAAATTTAAATTGAGTTCAGGTAACAAAGTGATACTTGGATTATTAACTGCAATATAATTACCATTTTAGAAATTTTAATCCGTTACATTACTCGTTACAGCGGAAAGTATTCGAATTACACTGCGCAACACTGGTGGTGGTACACGTACCTCGTTCATACAGACGTATGGACGTTATATGGTCAATCCATTAACATGTTCTCTTCAATATAGAGCTTTGCTCCATGCACAGGGAGCTCCGCTATAATAATGTTGCTTTTAAATGACTTCGGGTACAGGACACAGTGTTGTAGTCGAGTCCAGTCTCAAGTCCCCAGTGTTCAAGTCCAAGTCATTAAAAAAAATTTTGAATCGAATCCCAGAACAAAGACTCCAACCGAGTCATTTGACGGTGGCTGTTTCAGCACCATTAGCATGAGTTTGTTCCTGAACATGACGTACCGTATGAACAGATGAATGTGCTTCTCTTTGTCAAGGAGTGCGAAGTATTCTGTCAGAGATGGTTGGGAGACGGATGTAAGTGCAGAAGATGTGTTTATTAATACAAGTGAAGACAATCCAGAACAGCAGGCAAAGTCATAAAATGGTGAAACAGGCAATAAGTCAAGCAAACAGGCTATCGTAGACTCGGCAGAATCAAAGACGAGAAACAGGAAACCAGGACTCAGAAGACCAAACAAGGAAATAAGGCTCGGTAATGTATCAGCAACGTAACTCAATACTTCGCAAAGGAAGCGTGTTTTCACAGTTTTTATATCGGCGCGCTGATTGCACCTTAATCCTGTGCAGGTGCGAGTCGTTTACAGCGCGTGCACGAGAGTCCGCTTGACGTGCGTGCGCTGTCCGGAGCGCGCCCAAGAGTCTATCTGATGCACGTGCCAAGGCACGCAGGTGAGACACTGTTGCATGAAATTAGTACAAAAATTAATGTAGGTATAAATATCGTATGCCAAATTATTATGGCATCTTACAAAAAATAAAGAAAAAATCTGAGTCCTCGTCTCCAATTTACGGGTCCGAATGCAGTTAATGCACGAGTCTGAGTCATCAGTGCTCAAGTCCAAGTCGAGTCACGCATAAGTCCTTAAAATTAGCGCACGAGTCGGACTCGAGTACTACAACCCCGATTCCAAAAAAGTTGGGACAAAGTACAAATTGTAAATAAAAACGGAATGCAATGATGTGGAAGTTTCAAAATTCCATATTTTATTCAGAATAGAACATAGATGACATATCAAATGTTTAAACTGAGAAAATGTATCATTTAAAGAGAAAAATTAGGTGATTTTAAATTTCATGACAA
Organism: Neoarius graeffei; assembly: GCF_027579695.1. NCBI lineage: Eukaryota > Metazoa > Chordata > Actinopteri > Siluriformes > Ariidae > Neoarius > Neoarius graeffei. The sequence continues at coordinate 55,192,357 of NC_083583.1, read as the reverse complement.
CAACACATCTCAAAAAAGTTGGGACAAGGCCATGTTTACCACTGTGAGACATCCCCTTTTCTCTTTACAACAGTCTGTAAACGTCTGGGGACTGAGGAGACAAGTTGCTCAAGTTTAGGGATAGGAATGTTAACCCATTCTTGTCTAATGTAGGATTCTAGTTGCTCAACTGTCTTAGGTCTTTTTTGTCGTATCTTCCGTTTTATGATGCGCCAAATGTTTTCTATGGGTGAAAGATCTGGACTGCAGGCTGGCCAGTTCAGTACCCGGACCCTTCTTCTACGCAGCCATGATGCTGTAATTGATGCAGTATGTGGTTTGGCATTGTCATGTTGGAAAATGCAAGGTCTTCCCTGATAGAGACGTCATCTGGATGGGAGCATATGTTGCTCTAGAACCTGGATATACCTTTCAGCATTGATGGTGTCTTTCCAGATGTGTAAGCTGCCCATGCCACACGCACTAATGCAACCCCATACCATCAGAGATGCAGGCTTCTGAACTGAGCGCTGATAACAACTCGGGTCGTCCTTCTCCTCTTTAGTCTGAATGACACGGCGTCCCTGATTTCCATAAAGAACTTCAAATTTTGATTCGTCTGACCCCAGAACAGTTTTCCACTTTGCCACAGTCCATTTTAAATGAGCCTTGGGCCAGAGAAGACGTCTGCGCTTCTGGATCATGTTTAGATACGGCTTCTTCTTTGAACTATAGAGTTTTAGCTGGCAACGGCGGATGGCACGGTGAATTGTGTTCACAGATAATGTTTTCTGGAAATATTCCTGAGCCCATTTTGTGATTTCCAATACAGAAGCATGCCTGTATGTGATGCAGTGCCGTCTAAGGGCCCGAAGATCACGGGCACCCGGTATGGTTTTCCAGCCTTGACCCTTACGCACAGAGATTCTTCCAGATTCTCTGAATCTTTTGATGATATTATGCACTGTAGATGATGATATGTTCAAACTCTTTGCAATTTTACACTGTCGAACTCCTTTCTGATATTGCTCCACTATTTGTGGGCGCAGAATTAGGGGGGTTGGTGATCCTCTTCCCATCTTTACTTCTGAGAGCCGCTGCCATTCCAAGATGCTCTTTTTATACCCAGTCATGTTAATGACCTATTGCCAATTGACCTAATGAGTTGCAATTTGGTCCTCCAGCTGTGCCTTTTTTGTACCTTTAACTTTTCCAGCCTCTTATTGCCCCTGTCCCAACTTTTTTGAGATATGTTGCTGTCATGAAATTTCAAATGAGCCAATATTTGGCATGAAATTTCAAAATGTCTCACTTTCGACATTTGATATGTCGTCTATGTTCTATTGTGAATACAATATCAGTTTTTGAGATTTGTAAATTATTGCATTCCGTTTTTATTTACAATTTGTACTTTGTCCTAACTTTTTTGGAATCGGGGTTGTACAAGCCTGACAGGACATCAAGCTCTACATGTGTTTAAAAAAAAAAAAACATTAACAGCCTAAAGGAGGCAGTAATTGCTGCTCGGTAGTTGTGAGTGAGGTCAGGTCTAGCAGCTCTTTAAACTTTGCTTCCTGCTTGATGACTGTAAGAGCCTCTCAATTTAACCTTCTACCCGCTCCCTTTCCCCTATCAGTCTTACCAGCTCGTTAGATTATCCACCGAGGCCAATCAATACAGCCATTAACCAAGTGCAGCCCTTGCAACGGATCAAGCTTGCTTATTTAGCATTGCTCTCTCTCTCTCTCTCTCTCTCTCTCTCTCTCTCTCTCTCTCTCAGTGTATTGAGTTGTGTCATGGATTTGTTTGTACCTTCTATTGAATTATGATTGACACTTGTTTAAGCTCATTCTTTCCCCCAAAAAAGAGCGAGAGCGCTTTGTTTAAATCCTCCTCAGTTGCCAGGACTACACTCTCACCTCCCATTACTCATACTGTACTCGCCTTTTAATTGGCTAATACTGTGCTGTATTAGCTTTGTTTTTTATTTCCTTGTTTAAAAAAAGAGCCCGCCTCATTAACACACTTCAAAAGAAATGATCAATTAATAAGCAAGCAACAGTTGTGGGAAATTAAATAATTTAGTTGCAGGGCTTATCAGTAATTCCCAAAGAAGACTGTATTCAGGAGTGCAGATCTCTCTCTCTCTCTCTCTCTCTCTCTCTCTCTCGCATGCCACATGTGAAGGCTGACCCACGTGAACGTGTGAAGTGTGGGCATTAACATACGTCTCCTGTGGGACCGATGGGCGACGAAAGACTCCGTTCAGAGACAAATCCAAACAATATTTTGTCTCAGCCCGAAAGTCTGAGGATGGATTTGATTTAAAATGGCAGGAAGGTGTATGAAGCTATTGTTTGGCGTGTTTAATAATCCGGCTGTGCGGAGTTCTTTACTCAGCTTGCCTGCCGTTTCACTGGGGTTGGGGTTATAGGTGAGGACAGGGGTCAGGTCTTGGGGTTGAAGTGTGGACACCGGAATGGCTCTCCACACCCCTTTTGCTTTCTTTTCTCGAGCCTTTTGTCGTTTTTGCAGCGATAAAAGCAGAACGTGTCACATTACATGTGTGAGCCATGTGTGTGATTTTTTCCCCCCTCTTTTAATTGCAGATGTTTTAAATTGCATCCGATGCAAAGGGTTAAATGGGGTCGGAGTGTGATGCTGTAAAAGGGGGGTTTTAGACGACCTGAAAACACACTTGCCTGCTCAATATGTAGAGCAGATATTATAGAGTCCATCAAAGGCCACTGTGCCAACTTCGTCACCAATCAAAGAACATTAGCATGTGCGAACAATTTGGTGCATTTGATAACGAAGGTGGATGAATTAACTTTTTTGTGTGTGTGTGTAAATTATTCAAAAAATAATACAACTTCGTTTTTTTTTTCCTTATAATTGCATGTCATTATTGTATGAATTTTGAGTTCTTTAAAGGAGAACTCAGGCAAATTTTTTATTATAAAAATTCTATTTCTCTCATTTTATTAAATACAGGAACGCATTTTTGATCGCTATTTTGTCGCTGCTATAGCAAGTTATGAGTGTTTGAAATACGCTCTGTAATATATCAGTCCATATGTCAAAGCGACAGCCGTAAACGAGATTCGTTGAGACCTGTGCGAGACATCGTAGGACGGAAGTAAAACGTACTGTACAGCGGAAATCAAAGTGACCGGCGTCTGCCAACGTCGTCAAAAGACGTGCGCGCCCTCTTTCGAATGCTGACGTAATCAAGCCGGAAATTTTTTTGTTTTGATAGCAATCAGGAAAGTTTGAAAAAAGCAGGCATTTAAACTCATTTTTGTGCAAAATTTCATTGGAAAACAGTTTTCAAAATGGCGGCACTGACACCTGGCTGACACTTGACATTTCGAAGCCTCGCACAAGTCTCGTGAAGATCGCGCGGATAAGCGACGCCTGCCGTGGACCAAACGAACTAAATTCAACACGGCTAAAAACCGAATAGGCCGATAAACGTGATATTTAATTGCGATTAGTTGCCAATACGAGTCACGGTATAAGGAAACCGAAAACGTAATTGAATAACACATTAATTAGGAAATAAAGCAAGTTTAAAAATGACTTCAGTTCTCCTTTAATATCACTTGTATTTTAATGGATTGTCCATGTGCAGGAATATCATGAATGAGAAAAGAAAAAAGCGTAAAACATACATCATATAAACAATCAATAAACATGATCAACAAAATGGTTAACATTCAGGATGGAAATATTTAATGTTGATGACCTGAAGGATAAAAAATGTCATTTTTGAACAAAATAATGGATAGTAATATTATTGGCCGGCGGCACAGTCATGTAGTGGTTAGTGCTGTCACCTCACAGCAAGAAGGTCCGGGTTCGAGCCCCGTGGCCGGCGAGGGCCTTTCTGTGCGGAGTTTGCATGTTCTCCCCGTGTCTGCGTGGGTTTCCTCCGGGTGCTCCGGTTTCCCCCACAGTCCAAAGACATGCAGGTTAGGTTAACTGGTGACTCTAAATTGAGCGTAGGTGTGAATGTGAGTGTGAATGGTTGTCTGTGTCTATGTGTCAGCCCTGTGATGACCTGGCGACTTGTCCAGGGTGTACCCCGCCTTTCGCCCGTAGTCAGCTGGGATAGGCTCCAGCTTGCCTGCGACCCTGTAGAACAGGATAAAGCGGCTAGAGATAATGAGATGAGATGAGATTAGTTACACCCAGTGATTAATAACTAAACACGACGGAAACCTGTAACGCCGATTCGGTAGGTTTCCTTTTGGGGTTTCATAAGTCGAACTGTTTCATCTTCAGTCAAAACTTTTCGATGTTTAGTTTCCTGTAATCCTTACGGTATGTTTCGATAAAGGCTGAGAAGGTTTAAGAAATCCACTTTGGAAAACCATCATAGTTCATGAACAAGGTTAGGGTCTTACACAGGGTTGCCAAGGTCACAGTTTTTACACCAAAATGAGAGAGTTTTGGAACAGGGATGTGAGTGGAAAAAGCTAATCTGCATGTGGGTTGTTTGTTCGTTTGTTTGTTTGTTTGTTTGTTTGTTTGTTTGTTTGTTTGTTTGTTTGTTTGTTTGTGGGTTTTTTTTTTGTTTTGTTTTGTTTTTTTTGTTGGGCTGGTTTAGTCAAACCACCAAAAAAAGAAAAATAATAATCTGAATGAAATCTTTCCATAAACATAAGGAAAAGGAAGACTGCAAGTACACACAGTGTACGTATGATGTACAGAACCATTCCAGTCTTAAGATATATTGTGAAGATGTACTGGGAGCAGGGAAAGAGGATTATGGAGAGGATAATTTCCGCACCAGGCGATGATTGATTTAAAAAAAAAAAATTGGGTATTGGAGATACGGTGAATCAGAAATGCGCGCGCACCATGGTGAAATCCTTTCCCATGCAAAGAGTGACTACACAACTCCATTTGAAAACCCACACCCACACCCACACCTCAGATTTAACCACTGAGGGGGAAAAAGATGAAAAATGTTCCTAATTTTTGCTAATAAAATTTTAAGCTCATTTCAGGTCTTTTTGTGTGTCCTTTTTTTTTTTTTTTTTTTTAAATGTAGCGTGCTGGAAATTTTACCGAAACCTGGCAGCCTGGCTCTCACATCACTATATGTGTATCAGGGTTTTTTCTAGAAAAATTTAGTATGAGGGCGCTCACCATGGCGGGGGAGCGAAGCGGGGGGGGATGGTGCCGGTTGTCCCCCCCCGCCATGCAAAGCCTTTGAAAAATGCTCCAATGGGACATTCTGAGGCTATCTGAGAGGGAAATTGTAACAAATTGTCTGTCAACATTGAAAAAGAAAGAAGTAATCTTCTTCTGCCCCGGACAGTCTTTGGCTTTCTTCCGCTTCGTGCCGCGGGATGACATCTTTAAATGTCCAAGTGTCAACAAAAACAACTCGCGAACTACTTCTGTCAGAAGCTCCCGCGCCGGTGGGTGAAAGGTCATTCAGTCTCGAGAAATCTCGCTCTACAAGTCAGCTGACCTTGTATGGAACCCATGTCAAATCTCGCGAGAGCAGCCACGACAAGTAAACAACATGGCGCCTCAGTCTGGAAAACGCCAGTTCGGATTGTTTTTGCACCGTCTGGCGGTGTATCTACTATGATTGGAATATTTTTGGAGCAATTATAACGTATTTGATGATCAGACACATTGTCACGTAGTGTTGCTGGGATGTTTTCACGGGGTCGGTAAGGGGGCGCACGCCGAGAGTAAGAGGGCGCAGCACCCCTGTTCCCCCGTTTAGACGAAAGCCTGTGTATGTGAAGGTCATTTCTAGAGTAAAATCATGATGCAATAAAATGTAGTATCAGATGCCAGGTCTAGCACCAAAGCCATGAAAAAAAAGGGAAAAAGGGATGTGCTTTTAGACACGTAAGTGCCTCTTTATAGCTTTTCTCTTTAGGTCTTAGCGATTACGTATTTTCGGGAACATGCGTATTTTGTGGAGCCGGAAGTACTGTATAAACCAAGTGTAGTTTAGTGTAGTGTAGTGTTGTGTAAGGCTAATTTCAGGTGTGTGTGTGTGTGTGTGTGTGTCCTCCTTGTAGTGTCATTCAGGGAGCTGATAGGAGTTGCAGTATATCGTGAAAAGTGAAAAGAAATGGCATAGCCTCTGAAATATTTAACCCAAGCTAATTGAAGTGCACTTGCCATTTCAGGATTCCTCAACCTCTGAAAAAGGCAAGACCAGATCAAAGGCTTGGGCTTTTCCCCTCAGTGTATGAGAGAGAGAGAGACAGAGAGAGAGAGAGGAATCAGTCAGGAGGAGATGTCAGGAAGAAGCATGTGAGCGAAGGTTTTAGGGGAGATTTTCGAGCAGAGGAAAGAGAGGCAGAACTAGCATGGTGAGTAGAGGAAGAGAAGGGAGTGCAGATTAAAGCACAGGATGTAAGTCATCATGTAATGCAGTACCATGTGAAGCTGAAGTGTGTGGCATTGCTCCCAGTGCCATGAGAGCGCCATGAATAAGAGAACGGCCTTCGGCGCAGATGCGGCCCTTCTTCTTTGCGTCGTTCCCTCATTCCTTTTCTCTCCTCGCTCATTAGGGTGCCTGGCGCTCACTCATCCCCTCCCGGCTGTTTGGCCCGCTCCCGAAAGACACCAGCACAGAATCACAAGCTCCTCCTTCCACCGCACATCTCGCACTCCTCCTTCATTCAGCTGCACGGCTGCGGCAGACCAACAGCGGTGAGGAGGAGAAGAACGCAGGTGGCTGCTGCTGCTGCCGCCTGGAGACCTTTGTTCCACCAAACAGGATTTACAAGATGTTCCACATTTCTGTAGTTTGTCGCAGCCTTCTACGATTCGCCGTCTCTCAGCTGCCTCCCTGCCTCTCTGGCTGTGATTGACAGCTCAAGCTAATTTCATACTCCAGCCGGCCTGCTTTCCCCTGACTTGACACGAGTCGATTAAAAATCGATACAATTCTCATGTCTAATCTCCCTTCTGTGCTTTTCTTTGATCTGGGCCTCATTAGAAGCACACTTGAATCCATCTTTCCTGCCTAAAAGCACATTGTAGCACGGATACCATGCACACACACACACACGTTCATTTCTCATCTGCTGCCCCGCATCGCTAATTTCCATCTAATTCATTCGCAAAACGCAAGCTGTACAATGAAAATGCATCAAAACTTTTCCTCCAGCAGCTCGATTCCTTTAAACAGGCGTTTTGCTGTTGAAGGTACTTTCCATCACAATGTGGGTCACCATAAAACCTCGCATATATTTTTGCTATAAAAAATATAATGGTGTTCAAAACATTTCCATGATCAGGGATATCTCAGGCTTTTTCTCGTCACTTTTTCCTCGTCACAAAAAAGCACAAGCGGCAGATTGATCATACAGCCATACTACACTGAAGATCATTTTTAATATTACCGTCCGGAAATAAAACTACTGATCAAAGACATTGTTTTTTTTTATTATTATTAATTTCAATAATTAACACAATATTCTGAGTTGAGCTGCACCGCTCTGCCCCTGTGCCTGAATCCTTCTTCGTTCTTCGTACCATTTTCAACAAACAGGGTTATTGAGAATAGATTTTTTTTAATGTAATACATTATAGCCTTATGCTATAAATTATGACATGATTCAGGGTTTATGACTAGAACTCGTACCTTATTTAATGTATAATGATATTATAAGCTCTCTCACACTCTCTGTACTGTAGATATGTCACGATTCACTCAATTCATGATTCGATTATTGGATTTACAATTCAATTTTCCCCTGACGTTTTTGAAAGAAAATTTAAATGAAGAACATTTTTATTACCAACCAAAAGGCGAATTTATTTTCCTATTCTTTATCAACTTAAATATTCCTTTTGTTAAATAAAAAAACAACAACTTTTGTTTCATTTTCTTAATAACCAACAATAATTATTTGCCCACATTTGTAAAGGTCGGAGTAAAATATAACGGCCTGTTAACCAAAATATTCCTTTGATTGAAAATGAAAAAAGTTAATGACAAATAGTCCTTTTCTTAATAAACTTTTATGAACATTTGCACTCCCTCCATTTGCTTCTCCTTTCTTTATCTGATTTCTTGCTAAATCTGTTTATTCAGTCAGTTACACACCAGCTTAGACCTGTTACTTTAGAGCTGTGTTACTTCCGCCTATGGTGAAGTCACAAGCATTCCCACTATTATACATTATTGTATAATAACTTCGCAGTCTAAGCAATGCAATTACAGCTAGGGAAAGCTGAGAGATTAGGCAGTCTGATAATAATCACAATTATTATTTTTTTTATTTCATAAATTTTTCATTGCACAGTATATACATTATATACAGGTATTATATCATTATATACCTACGATACAGTGATCGTGGATTTAGATATGAACAATTCACCCTACAGATAATACAGTTTAACATTAATATATTATCACACACTCCTGACGCTTATGTTTAACACTTATTCGCTGAAAGTGAAGTGAATATCAGCGAATAGTAACCAGTGTTGTAGTCGAGTCACTGAACCTCAAGTCCGAGTCCAGTCTCGAGTCCCTAGTGTTCAAGTCCGAGTCCAGTCTCGAGTCCCTAGTGTTCAAGTCCAAGTCATTAAAGAAAATTTCGAGTCGAGTCTGAGTTGAGTCCGAGAACAAGACTCCAACCGGACCGTTTGATGGTAGCTGTTGTTGCTGCTTTTATGTAAAACTGTTTATGGCATGCATGCTGTCCGGAGTGCGCCCGAGAGTCTATCTGATGCACACGCCAAGGCGCACAGGTGTGACACTCTTGCACGAAATTCGTACAAAAATTAATGTAGATATAAATATAAATATCTCATCTCATCTCATTATCTCTAGCCGCTTTATCCTGTTCTACAGGGTCGCAGGCAAGCTGGAGCCTATCCCAGCTGACTACGGGCGAAAGGCGGGGTACACCCTGGACAAGTCGCCAGGTCATCACAGGGCTGACACATAGACACAGACAACCATTCACACTCACATTCACACCTACGGTCAATTTAGAGTCACCAGTTAACCTAACCTGCATGTCTTTGGACTGTGGGGGAAACCGGAGCACCCGGAGGAAACCCACGCGGACACGGGGAGAACATGCAAACTGCACACAGAAAGGCCCTCGCCGGCCACGGGGCTCGAACCCGGACCTTCTTGCTGTGAGGCGACAGCGCTAACCACTACACCACCGTGCCGCCCCATAAATATAAATATCTTATGCCAAATTATTATGGCATGTTACAAAAAATAAAGAAAAAATCAGAGTCCTCATCTCCAGTTTACAAGTCCGAATGCAGTTAATGCACGAGTCCAAGTCCGAGTCATCAGTGCTCAAGTCCAAGTCAAGTCACGAGTCCTGAAAATTAGGGCACAAGTTGGACTCGAGTCCGAGTCTTGGACTCGAATACTACAAGCCTGATAGTAACTGAGATGAAGTCGAGGTCATTATTCACTAATATTCACTGAGCCTGAGGCGGATAATTGTTTTAGTATAAATACACAGGGAATTATTTTTAAAAAATTAATTGTTTAAAAAAAAACAAAAAGCGACATGCAAATGTAATAGCAGTGTGGTGCAGACTTGTGTCACTTATCTACGCCAAGTCACATAAAATACTTTGTTTTGAAATCGATAAAATAAATCACAGTCCCACCTTCCCTTCGAACAGTTTTAGACCAAACTTCGGAGCATCTTTAGTGCTTTTAGGAACAGCATTTTCTTTCATAGTCTGTAATTCTTCCTCACTTACAGTGACGAAGTGATTGGCTGCCATTTTGCCGAGTCACTCGAGGTGATTATCGAGAAATAGTCAGAATTTCTCGACCAATCAGAGCGCACGATTTCCTATAATCACCTGCGTATTTATACTAAATGTTTAATATTAGGGGGCAGTTATTCCTGTTGGAAAATGAGAAAGAACAGATGTATGTTTGAGACAATGTTAGGCAAGTTCATTGAAACTCCAATGCCCCCGTGAAATTAATTCTTCTACGGTATTTTGCAACATTTCACTATTAGTCATTAGCTGAAGCTAATTGGAAAAATCTTTGATGTAAAATATTACTGATAAATGCCCTTTATAGCGAATCCAAATGCGTTTCATCAGCATCATTTTTAGCATCATCAAAGCCTCATGGAAAAGCTGCACATGAAAGGGATTTCTTGTCCAGAGACTTTTTTTTTTTTTGTCGTCTACACAGCCGTGAATCAGATCCACAGGTGGAACGCTAACTGGCGAAAGCTTTTGGTGGGTCAGCAGTCTCTCAGCTGTACCCGGTTTCCTATCAGATCATCATCTCATGACGTCTCTCAGCAGCCTCCAATAAAGCCCCGATTAAGTTGAAAGTCCTTGGCAGTGGCAGGTGTGTGTCCTTGAATGGCGGTCTGATGGAACTCAGGGTCTTGCTGGAGATTCAGAACATCAGTGAACCTTGAACTAATATCGCACTGCTGACACGGAGGAATCGTTCCAGTTAGAGATAACAGAGTAACACGTTTTCTCATTTTTTGATGCTGATACAAATGTTTTAAATCCTGACATTTTTATTTGAACTCGACTATCTTACAGGAAACAGTACATAGTGATTAACCTGACCGTGCATTTATTTAAATCATTTGCCTGTTTATCATCAGTAACCACTTGGTCATGCTAGATATGGAGTCAATCCCAGGAAGACTGGGTGCAAGCCAGCCTTGATGAGCAGCCAGTCCATGACAGTTATTTAGAACAAAAATAACAGCATTTTGTGCTATCAGCCCGATACCAATACGGTACATAGGTTACTAATTTCAAATGCATGTTTTTGTCCCTTTTTCCTTCCTTTTCTTTCCGGTCGGTCATATTTATTGGACTGAAATTGGGCTAGCGCTGAGCTGTTCGCCGTTTCCCCTGAGCAGGAGCCTATTTCCAGATCTTCTGAGGGGTTGAGGTTCACATGGAGAGGAAAAAAAGCAGCCTTGTTTCAGAAATGAGCGTATGCCTTCCCCTCCACTTCCCACCTGCCGAGCTGCTGGAGAGGAGTGTGCCAATAGTTAGGGACAACTATGTCATTGGTGCTCTTCTGAGACATCGTGGGGGCGTCCTTTTGCTATACAACATCGTCATAGAGATGTTTATTAAACGGGCTCGAACTTAAGTCTTCCAACACTACGAGTCTGCAGCCGGTTTCGAAGCATGGCGTTACAAATGATTCAAGTGTCTGTTACAATCCACCTGTTTAGCAAATATACTGCTATAATTACGGCAATCAGAATTGTTAATTATATGATATCTGTTACTGTATCCCTTATGCTTATCCTGCTTGAAAACAGTCTCCTGCGATTATGGGAGATTAGAGCTGGAGGCTGCTGCCTCTAGTGCTAAGTTATGCACATGTGGGAGTGTGTGATAATCAAGCCTTCATTACGCACATTTTATGCAAAAAGTAGTTATTCAGCGTGTGTTTTCCAGTGACCCATCTTCCTGGTGCACTGGCATTTTTCATGCATTTCGGAAAGTGCATTCCTGCAGGCCAGATTGAGACATTTTCTTGGAAGGAGCAATGGAGGCCATCCGGCTCTCACCGTGTGCTGATGGCTCACCGCGGCATGCTTAATTAGGCCGCCAGTTGGCTTAACGGCCACTGGGAGTCAAGGACAACGGTTCGGCAGGGTTTTTGGGAAGACATGTTAGCAGGAATTGGATACACTGTGCCATTCTTCTGCATTGGGATTTCCATTACTTTTGTTTGTAACTTTTCAGACACCACCAGTTATGGTTACTTTTTTTCTCTCCAGATTTGTGACATGCTACTTTTACCCAATAGCGTTGAGTACAGAACACACTGAGTTGAGGAAAATTAATGCTACGGCAGTAATAAAATGCAAAACTAGTGATCGAGAAAATTACCCATGCAAGAGTTAAGAAGTTGTCTGGTGAAAAAGAACTTGCGTAATTACTTTACAAATTCCCATTTCGTACTTTTGTACTTATGTCTCTCAGCCGTCAAAGCATTTGACACCTTAAAAGTGGACTTCCAGCAAGTAACTGCTTTATTTAATTGCATCTCGGACATATTGTTTGTTAATTAGTTTGTAGTATTAGAGTTTAGAGTAAAATTATTATTATTTTGTTATTTATTAATTTTTTTCCCCAAATCCGTTTATCAGCTTTTGTTAATATGGGACGGCCTTGGGCTGAGGTGCCCTTGAGCGAGACACCTAACTCCCAACTGCTCCCCGGGCGCTGTTGGCGTGGCTGCCCACTGCTCTGGGTATGTGTGTGTTCACTGCTTCAGATGGGTTAAATGCAGAGAGGAAATTTCACAAGTGTGTGATGAATAAAGTTGTGCTTTCTTTCTTTTTCACTGCCGAGCCACAACCAGAGGTCTGAGGCAGTGGGAAAGTTGTCGCTTATATCTTTAGCCACAGAAAGACATGTCAAAGTTATAGTTTATTTCAGATGGTTTTTCTAGTGCTGAATAATATGTGTACATGACTTCCTTATACAGCCCTGTGATGACCTGGCGACTTGTCCAGGGTGTACCCCGCCTTTCGCCCGTAGTCAGCTGGGATAGGCTCCAGCTTGCCTGCGACCCTGTAGGACAGGATAAAGCGGCTAGAGATAATAAGATGAGATGAGACTTCCTTATACTCTTCTCTTGTCCATTTTACTCTTTTTCTTTTATTGTTATTGGTTTGGGGTGTTGGGTCTGACAGACCTATGTTGGGAATATCCCAGTTTAGGTTTCCAGACAGATTATCCAGAGAAGAGTGTGTTCCAGAAGCCAATTTTTCGATCCCAGCCTGGTCCACCACTGGGGACGCGTCCCTTGGTAATCCGCACGACAGATGATGCGGCATTATTTTGATCTAGCTTGCATTATCATTATTTATTATTGGCCTTTTATCCTTACTGTCATGGGGTGTTCTTTTTTTTTCCTTCGCTGGCACCATCAGCTAGATGGAATGCATACCAAGGCTGAAAGGTTCCATCCACCCTGTTTTTTATTTTGGGTTTGTCCTTCCCCAAGATGAGTTGCTTATCACAGCTATCGAGCCTAATCCACCTGGAGCAACTGCTTTTGAGGCCCCAGAAACCCACCTTTCACCCCTTCTCCTGTTAGTTCCAAATAGTTCTGCTACAAGAAGGCCAGGAGCTGGATTTGGTTGTCAGAGGCTCTTTGAGATGCACGCCATTGGAGTATTTTATAGATCAGAAAGAGCTCATCTTTTCTGATCACCCCGACATTGACAACCTTAAAACATTATTATTATTATTACTACTGCAATGCTGTCCAGTGGATGGACGCACCTAAGCTTTTCGTTTCTGGTCGTAATCAAAAAGATCATTACCTTGCCCAGGACGGAGTCAACCAGGGGGCGAGGTATTGTTTTCGGTCGGGTTTCTTTGTTAACGATATTATGGGAAAACGGTCGGACCAATCTTCATGAAACTTTCAGGATAGATGGGCGTTGGTCTCAAATAGATCCGCCAACATTTTGAGGGTCATCCGGTCAAGGTCACCAAAAAGGTCAAAATGTTTTTTGTTGTGTCTATTGCCTCATATAGAGGCGCTAGCCACTACGTCATCATGCTGTAAGAATGTAAGAGTGTAACAATCATGCACTGCGCATGCGCATACACGTGTTCCGATTAAAATGGCCGGTGAGTGTATACAATTCAGTTCACCATTCGAAATAATTGGACTAGACTAAAGAAATCGCTTTCAGACATGTTTATGCTTATTACAGAGGGAAAGTGCGTTCCACTGAGCTCTAGCGCCGGGCCATTTCCGGGAAATAAGAGTTTGGGTCATGGGGACAGCGTGTGTATGTCAGCCTCGGTTTGGAGGTTTCAGTTTTGAAAACTGTAAGAGGTAAGAGTAGAATAATATAAAGTACAGACACTTGGTATATTTTACTTCCGTGATTTTTAAATTGTTCATTTTTGGATTACGCTTCATTTTTGTGGCTACTGCCTCATAGGGTAAATATATATGCTATATTTACTGTATGGACATGGGATCAGAAAACTATTTTATTTATAAGCAGGAGCCACATGTATCTAGCCTGGCAAGCCAGACTAAATGTGAATATTTAGTCTGACCTCGATCCGTAGACATTTCCGAAGGGGGTGGGAGGAACAAACCGCTGTCTTTCAAACTGTCTCTGTGCGTATAGGCCAACGCTCTGACCAATCAGCGCAACAGTGACTGTGACATAGTCAGAGCGACAGAAAGCAATGGGGGAGGCCTTGAAATAAATAATTTTTCAAAATGCGTATTAATTAATAAACAGGTTCTAGATATTAAGAAGTTTGGAGATAATGACCACAAGTTTGGAGTCTGTACCACATACACTCATTTTTTTCCAAGTGTTTTTCAAGGGTTTGCTTAAACTGTTTTTGAGAGTTTTTATTTAGTGGTGTTTGGTGAAATAATTTCCCTTAAATTTAAAATAACGGGAAAATAAGAAACAATCAAAAAGTAATGTTTCAAAGCTGTTTATTAATTCTTCGTACTGCACAAACTAGCCCATCCTTTTGGGTACCAGCGGAGCCAGCTGGTAGATCAGACTTTTGCCATAGCCGGTCGGCAAAACAGCGAAAATTTCCTTCTTGAAAAGGAATGAGCGGAGAGCCTCTTCCTGCTCATGTTTCAACGAAAACCCCAAGTCTAATTCTTCTAAAACTGATTCCAAAGTGGAGTCAAACGCGCGCTGTTCACTAGCCGTAGCCATCTTTCCTGCTGTGCTTTCTCCAGCATCGCACAGTCTTGTTGTCACTCCTGCAAAAGCCCGCCCAAAGAATCCAAACAAAAACCTTGCGTTGTGATTGGCGAGCATGATTTGATGCCCGGGGTGTTTTTGTTGATATGGTGCGAGGCTAGACCCACTCGCTAGGCAAAAATATTTTTGGCCGCTAGGCGGGTGGGTCTAGTTTACTAGGCTAACATGTATCCATAGGGTACCTATTTTTTTCACGATATCTTCCTTCATATTCATCATAAGTGCTACCGGGTGAGGTTTGTTTTGCCGGGCATCACTTGTTTATAATGTTTTAGGTGTGTTTTTATTTGTAGCTAAACCATTTATACACTCATTCATGAAGGAAAATAGAAAAAAATAACCAGAAATGACAAAGAATAGTAGAATATTTCACTCAACTGGTGTTTTCTCCAGCAGCGTTAATGCCCAGTGGAATGACGCATGCGCCGATCTCTATAGGAAGAGGCGTGTTCTGTACAGTATGGTCATCAATAAATGCCAAAACTTTGTACAGTTCTTTTAACATTTTTTGTAGTCAGGTGATGCTTGATAATACGAGAAAATCTTTAAAACAAGAACAGCAGAAACTATTAAAACGATTAATGAACACACAACTGTTTGCTTTTATTCACAATTGCTCATTTCAGTTGAAACTTTTATAATTCATGACAATAAACGGGGCAGAGGAATGAACATTTAAACATATTTAAACTTCACGCTGCATCATTCCACCAGACTTGATGGTATTATTATTATTATTAGTAGTAGTAGTAGTAGTAGTATACTCTGTAACAGCAATCAAAATAAGTGTAACAAAGTTTAATATTTCATTTTAAAAAAGTAAAATTGTACTAAAAATAAAGTTACAGTGCACCATGTACTCAAGTACTGTAACAGGAGTACATGTTGGTTACGTTCCCATCCCCTGATTTTATACCTTTATGTCAAACTGATGTTACCATACGATCATATATAAACCTCTTCAGTTTGTTATTCTTCCAAAATGAAATCCACGCTGTGACAGATTGAGTTGTTCACAAGTGAATTACCATGTCACAGCAACAGCAAGCCGTATAATGATCAGTGGCTTGGATCGGAGGAGGAAACACTTCATTTGGTTCATTCATCAAAGCTGTGGTGTTTATTAGTATGTGTATGTGCAATGATTGTGCCGCGATGGGTGTAAATATAAGTTACTAGAAACTTCTGGGTTGTTTCCAAGCAATCATTTCAAGTTGATATCGGTTTCATGCTGGTTTCAATTTACCACAGCAGAAATCCATTAATATCTTGATTAGAACAAATATAGTTCTGCATCAGAAGACGAAATCAGCACTGCTTCTGTGCTCAGCTTATTTCTTTATTTGAGACCTCACCATCAGCAGCAATCTTCATTCCTTTAGCCAAGAACAGCTTGCACTGAGCTCAGAATGACGTTTCCATCGAGATGAGAAGGTGGACAGATGGAGGGTTTGGACACCATTGGCTCAATTAGCGCACATTTCAGCCCTGCTGCTGCTAGTTACGGTGGCCAGCTAGTCCCAAACTTTTATGTTTACGAGGCGCCGGCCAAGCGAGGGCGGGCCTGAATCACAGTGTCTAAGGATGATAGCACAACAACAGCAACCTTTTCATTTTGATGCATGACTGTATGCAGCGATACAGATGATCAAAAACCAGGTCGTGACCCGATGACTTCTCTCTATGAGAGCTGCTTAGCTATGCTGGCTGTCATTTGCGTTTGTAAAATTGAGGTCAGAGCAGATCCCCAAGCTGTGGATGAATACACTCATGAGATCTGTTACAGCACAGTATTAGGATTTTAACTCTTGTGATTAACTTGTTGCAGCAAGGAAGGAGAAGAGTGAGCTCAGGGAGTTTTCAGCGCAGCCCACTAAACAGCCAGCTGGGGAACAAAGCAACATGGCCCCAGAGGCCAGCCTGCCGATGCCCTTGCCTCTCCTTGATTAACAGAGTGAGAGCAACCCCCCTTCTTCCTCATTCTTTTTTTTTTTTTTTTTGCTTCCTTCCGCTCCCCTGTCGGGTTGCCCAGATCGATGGGCTAGTTACAGCTGCCACTCAGCAAGTCCGCTCCATATACTACATGGACCATGGGTCACGACCTCCATCGATTTCAGAGCCAGGTGTCCGTCTGGCCTGGTGATGGATTCTGATTTTCTTGTATGGTTTATAGGGAAACTGAAAAGAGAGGGTTAATCCCAAACTCCCCAGTGATGGCTCCAGGCTACGACACTAACTGTATATCTGCAGTACACATGTGGATGAAGCAGGATTCATTGGCCACACTGTCAGCCTCCTAGGAGAATTCCCAATGCATAAATGAACATTTTTGCCAAATTAGTCACAAATTAAGTTACTCTTTATAGAGGCTGAACCCAAAAGTATTGTTTTATGAGAGATGGGAAAATGAATGCGCAATGCCAAAGGCAAGTAGTGGTATCACATTTGGAGTACAGGCAAAGTACATCATGACAGCATGTGGGGATCCACCGAGACAAGTTCAACAGGGGTCGACTGTAATCGGATGCCGCTTTTTGTAGTTGTGCTTCCACACTGAGCATGCTGAGGTTGATCTGGCACACTTGATCTTCTGCAGACTACCATCTCCACGACCGCAGTCCATGCTTTAACTGGAATGGAAATGTTTATTGCTAGTATAGACAAGGGTTTTAGAAATCTTTCAGATTTGAGAACCTCGTGCCAAATTGTTGATTGCATTGAGGATAATGTACTTTACCGTACTCAATACTACTCAAACATTTGAGTAAATAAAGCACAGGTTTTAGAGCGTTCTTCTAGCTTAAAACAAGCTTACGTAACAACTAAACAGAGATGTCCACAAGCACTGGCAACCGGCGCTTTTCTCCGCCTACACAGATTGTCTGCCCAGGCTACTCAATCCCAGAAACAAATAAAAACTTGCCTTTCAATGTTCAAGCGATTTATATCGTCTCCGTTGCCCATAACTTGCTGCAAATCCAATTATTCCACTACGAAATTGTCTTCCATTCAGGTCATGACCGGAAGTGATGCCATATTTGTTGATCGATTCTCATGCTCTTATTGGCTGAGCTGGACCACGTGATCATAGTTATGTTACAGAGCCAGGCAGCGTACTACAGAGGGTAACTGAGAAAGCCAAGCATGCAGACATCTGGGGGGAAATTTCATATATATTTTGCAAGTATTTTACAGGGAAATGGTTAGTAATTTATTAGCTGAGAATGCACCAGAAGCCATTCATCCATTATCCATAACCACTTATCCTGTGCAGGGTTGCAGGCAAGCTGGAGCCTATCCCAGCTGACTATGGGCGAGAGGCGGGGTACACCCTGGACAAGTCGCCAGGTCATCGCAAGGCTGACACATAGAGGCACAACCATTCACACCTACGGTCAATTTGGAGCCACCAATTAGCCTAACCTGCATGTCTTTGGACTGTGGGGGGAAACCGGAGCACCCGGAGGAAACCCACGCAGACACAGGGAGAACATGCAAACTCCACACAGAAAGGCCCCCATCGGCCACTGGGCTCGAACCCAGGACCTTCTTGCTGTGAGGCGACAGTACTAACCACTACACCACCGTGTCGCCCCACTATAAGGCATGTAAATTTCAAAATTTTCTGGGGGGTCATGCCCCAGACCCCATTAGCATTAGCTGCCTAATATTAGCCAGTGACTTCAGATTTTCTGGAGAACCCTGATCTTTTTTTTTTTTTAATTTGATGAATTTGAATTGATGTTATAGAATTGCCAAGGTTTGTAACTCCGATGAGATGTCGGTGTGGTTCACAACTCCAGTCTTGGTGTTGATGATGGGCCAAGCAGAGAAACCATTCTTACACTTCCCAGATAATTAAAATGGAGATACAGTATATTTAATTTCTACCACTTGCTCGTGTGTTTTTAAATGATTGTGATACTACGAAAGTGATATTTTTATTTCCGACTTGTCATCATGCCATGAAAACCCTATCCCTCCGACTCAGGTGTCACAAATCTGAAAAATATGCAGCACCACACCTTTATCGCAGGTGTGTTTGTGGACCAGCAAGTGACAAAACTAGCCTTAGAAATGCTAGATTCGACAGAAAGGAAAGCAGAGCATCCACACCCAGGCAGCTGAACACGGGTCTTCTTACCATCTGAGCAGGCAGTGCTGTATTCTCCTGTCATTCAGGTCAAGGCAGAATAAATAAGGTTTGCTGGCAGCGCTGTTTCTGGCAGAGCCGCTTTGCTGTACTGTCTGGTACGGCTCGCGAGCCCCTTCTTTGTTCATGGAGCAACTTTGATTTGCAAGGCCTTTCGAGAACAGGAAAGGATGAACTCTGACAGCAGGGTGTCACTGAAAGCCCTTCAGCACACATCCACTCCCTGACTTGTTCTGTCAGGATTGTTTCATATGAGTGGTTGCAAGAAATTCGGGGTCATTGACTGCTAATTGATTTCATTTTTCCCTCTTGAACCAGAGCGGCTCAGAGGACACGTACTGTACAAGGTCGAGAAGAACGCAGTCAAATACATTCAGAATGTATGTACGTGCACTTATCCTTTTTTTTCCCTGACCTCATATTTTTTACTCGTACTTCTATTTCTTAGATGTGTTGATTTGCATTTGTGTAAAAAGGCTCCGCAAGTAAAGGTGGGAAAAAAAAAAAAACAATCCAGATCAATGTCTCAGCTCAGAGCAAGAACAATACTGCTAATACAACAGAAATCTGATCTGGGTCTGAAAGGGAGATGACAGATGAAGACGAGGCATGTGACAACAGATGTGTCCCTCAGCGAAATCTGTCATCTCATCAATTCAGGAGAGCATTTGTACAGAGATGCTTGATGAGTCCTGCAGTGGCAGTGGAGGAGATGGATTTTGGGGTGGATCATGGGAAATGGGAGGCACTGAAGGCTTAGGTTACCTGTGTTGTGGACTTGTCTGCTCAAGGGGCTGCGCTCCTCTGCCACTGTCTGCTGCCCCTGTGGGCGTTTCACACACAGCGATCCCAGTCTCCACAATAGGCTTGGGTTTCCCCCTCCCTCACTGGCCGATGCTGACCGTAGATAACTTTGTCTTCGGGCTTGTCTCTTTTATCTCACATCTGGGAGCCCTGCCTGGGAGCAGAACAGTGACTACACTGCTTGCATTGTCCCAGCTCTTGTCATTACAAGGCTCAGGTTGCAGGCGGCGTAGCCTGTTCTTCACCTGAGCCTCCAGACATCCCACCACACACTTACCGACGTCGGAAAGATGTAGTTCATTAGTACAGATGATGTACAAGAAGAAACCTTCAGACCAAGACTTCCTTCTAGAGCATTTTCCCATCTCCCAGCCAACCATTTTCTTTCCTTCCGTCCTTCAGCTAGTCCGTCTCAGTTTTATCTTATCTCCTGATGCGCCTGTGTGCCCACGTGGAATGCAACTAGTATACCTACTTCCATTAGACCACCTTGTACACTGATCCAGAAGAATGATATAAAAGCTACAGTTACCTAAGAGATAAAAGAGGAGCTCTCGGATTTCCTTTGCGTCCTGCCATATCTGTAAGAATCTTTGTATTTTAAACTTGACTATGTATTTACAGGTGGAAGTATATATTACAGGAGAAAGTCTCCACCAAACAGTCAAATGAGGAGCTTTCCTTCCTTCCTTCCTTCCTTCCTTCCTTCCTTCCTTCCTTCCTTCCATACTAATGGTGCCCCTGTAGATAAAGATGGCAATTTGTCAGAAGGTGATGTTCTTGGTGGGTGGGGGAGGGGTGGACATTTGTAGTGCGAACACGTGCTTGGAAAATGATGACTAATGATGCAGAAGCTCCCCCACTAATGTCAAATATATTTTTAATCAATACCTGCTGCTTGAGTCGGAGGAGGAGGTGTATCGCTGCATAAATCAGCGCACGGCATACCAACCACTTTAGGCTACAGCTCGTAACACATCGCTAGCTAATCAGCACACTCCTGTGAGCCATGTTACATGGCAAGTCTGTGCACGTGCATATAATCCACTAGTGTCATGTGGTGTTTCAGATACAGGATACTGCCCCGTACTTATTGTTCCCGTTCAGGTGATGTGTTACTGTTGTAATTACATAGTGGCAGCTCGCCCGCGGGGCAGATAGGGAAGAGCTAAACCGTATACAGTACTTAAGCCATTCAAAATAAAGTCCTCATTCACAACTCCTTACAACCGAAATACTTATTACCTCCTTCAGGTGACCAGCGACTTTAAAGAACGTTGCTGTTTGTAGGTATATCAGACGTTCGCTGGCCGTGCTGTGAAAACTGTCCATGCAGACGCTCATCTAAGTTTCCAAATCTGTCATTGCTTAACTCTTGAATACTTTCTATCATGAATACTATCAATAAAAAGCTTATAATCTCTGCTTTCCAAAGCAATTTTTCTCATTAAGATCTGTTCGGGGCGGCACGGTGGTGTAGTGGTTAGCGCCGTCGCCTCACAGCAAGAAGGTCCGAGTTCGAGCCCCGTGGCCGGCGAGGGCCTTTCTGTGTGGAGTTTGCATGTTCTCCCCGTGTCCGCGTGGGTTTCCTCCGGGTGCTCCGGTTTCCCCCACAGTCCAAAGACATGCAGGTTAGGTTAACTGGTGACTCTAAATTGACCGTAGGTGTGAATGTGAGTGTGAATGGTTGTCTGTGTCTATGTGTCAGCCCTGTGATGACCTGGCGACTTGTCCAGGGTGTACCCCGCCTTTCGCCCGTAGTCAGCTGGGATAGGCTCCAGCTTGCCTGCGACCCTGTAGAACAGGATAAAGCGGCTAGAGATAATGAGATGAGATGAGATGAGATGAGATGAGATGAGATGAGATGAGATGAGATGAGAAGATCTGTTCGGTACTTTGGGAGTAACAGCAGGTTGAAGTCGGTACAACAGAGTAAAAACTCTCTGCTCACGTGACGTTGGGAAACTGCCGGTGCTTTTAGAGTCACGGGAAAGAGGTCAGGCTCTCTCTCTCTCTCTTCTAATCGGTTTCCTACTGGATTGCTCGTGAATATCAATCAGATCACTTTTATAGAGATGTTCTCTCGCTCTCACTGTTCCTGATGAAGGATTCAGCAAAATTTTCCATCTCCTAGTTTTGAAGTTATGATTCACTGAAGACTTTGAAGTGAGTTTTCATAGCTTTACCTACTTGTTTGTTTCAAATCAAACTGATTCATGTAAATAAATAACTATTTTAGCATATAACTGTAGTTGTTTTGATGAGAAATTTTGAGATCTTAGTGTTCGGAATGAGATTTTTAAAAACCGGAAGTCTGAAACGCGAGTGTCAATTTCAATTCAATTAATGCGAATTGTTTATTGGATGTGGCTCAGACAGTTTTTTCGAGGTTCGCCTTGAAAGCTGTGAATATTAATCGAAATAATCATTTATGTTCTTTCATATAAACACTAGGAGGCTCTACTTTTGAGAAATACAAAGGCCTAGAGAGCACAAAGAGGGTATTAGAAATTAGTCTGGCTAATGCAACAAAGCTCTACGAGCTATTGGTCTGGCCAAGATATTAAGCCCAACCATTTCCCAAAGCCCGTGGTTGACCCGCCTCCCTGAAATGCCTCAGTTTGCTACTGGTCGAAGCATCACGAAGACTGGACGCAACACGAGGGCCTGTTGCGAGCTTAGTCTGGCCAGGCAAGCTATCTTTTCGAAGCCAGAAAAGGCTGTGACGAAGCTTAAACCAATCACATCACTCTTTCCTCTGACGTATGCGACGCGACAGGGCTAACTGGTAGATTAAACTCTTACCG
Organism: Neoarius graeffei; assembly: GCF_027579695.1. Lineage (NCBI taxonomy): Eukaryota > Metazoa > Chordata > Actinopteri > Siluriformes > Ariidae > Neoarius > Neoarius graeffei. The sequence goes on along the minus strand of NC_083583.1, from coordinate 55,169,861 downwards.
AAGCCGGTCGGGAGCAAGGCGAAAACGTCCTTCCTTTCAATAAATACCTCCAGGGCTGCTCTTTGCTCCGTTTTCAATGAGAACTTCCCGTTGAATGCTTTCAATACAGCATCTATGCGTAATAGATGCGGAAGCGTGAATGAAGCGCTTCCGGCATAGATTCTGTAAACAATCTATGGCATCCGGTCGCAGTTCTACTACGTCAGTGCCTTGAACACGCCTCCACCCAGGGCCGTTGGAGATGCTCAAAGTTGATTGGTTCCTGATTTTTCGGGAGCTTGGAAGAGCTGGAGATAGCTTGCCTGGCCAGACTAAGCTCGCAACAGGCCCTCGTGTTGCATCACGCTTAGGATGGGTGGGCCCAGGCTAATTAGAAATAATCTTTTATTACTTTTTTAGTGAGTGTACCGATTTAATGGTTTTTTAACCTAATTAGCATAATCAATACTAATTAAAACAAATTTGCATAATTCGTTTTTACAGATTTTTTTACACTTTGTGTTCAGTATACAGCCATCTACAGTATGTACCTGCCAATTTCCATATAAATATCTTGAAAAATCAAGAGTTATTAAGAAAAAACGTTTGATCTCATTGGTTAATGAGACCCATTTTGGACCATGTGATCCGAATACATCATATTATGGCAGTTTTCTAAAAATTACACGTCTCCCCCCCCATCTTTGATTGGTAATATCTCAAGCATGGGTAAACATATTTTAATTCTGTAAAAAGTATGCTGTTGATGACCTGGCGACTTGTCCAGGGTGTACCCCGCCTTTCGCCCGTAGTCAGCTGGGATAGGCTCCAGCTTGCCTGCGACCCTGTAGAAGGATAAAGCGGCTAGAGATAATGGATGGATGGAAGTATGCTGTTGAGCATTCAAGTCTGAATTCAATGAGAGCAGTTTCAAGCAATTTGGATTGAATTAGAATTTTCACCTGATGTGCCTGCTGTGAATCAGCCTTCAGTGTTCTATTGATTTGCTCGCCTTTTTACGATGCACAGTTGTATTGCAGTGTGCGCCACTCGCTGCCCCATTTAGCTCCATACAAAATCAAAAAATGGGAAACTGCAACAGGCACGAGCAGATTGACCGTAGGTGTGAGTGTGAATGGTTGTTTGTATCTATGTGTCAGCCCTGGCGACTTGTCCAGGGTGTACCCCGCCTTTCGCCCATAGTCAGCTGGGATAGGCTCCAGCTTGCCCGCGACCCTGTAGGACAGCATAAAGCGGCTAGAGATAATGAGATGAGATGAGATGTCTAATTTTGGGCAGCACGGTGGTGTAGGGGTTAGCACTATCGCCTCACAGCAAGAAGGTCCGGGTTCGAGCCCCTTGGCCGGCGAGGGCCTTTCTGTGTGGAGTTTGCATGTTCTCCCCGTGTCCGCGTGGGTTTCCTCTGGGTGCTCCGGTTTCCCCCACAGTCCAAAGACATGCAGGTTAGGTTAACTGGTGACTCTAAATTGACCGTAGGTGTGAATGTGAGTGTGAATGGTCGTCTGTGTCTGTGTCAGAGCTGTGATGACCTGGCGACTTGTCCAGGGTGTACCCCGCCTTTCGCTTGCCCGCGACCCTGTAGGACAGGATAAAGCGGCTAGAGATAATGGATGGATGTTGTTAAAACCTGGTTATAGATAACAATTTGTGGTGCTTCTGTGCACGCCTCGCTGGTGATGAGAAACCTGCTGTTTGGAAGACAGTTGAACAAAGTTGTATCTAAAACTGATCAAATCGTGCTATTAGGCTGTAAGCTTGTCAGTGGATAACTGTCTATTATGGGGCTGCTTCAAAAAATTCACTCGATAGCCTGAGGCATAAATTAAGTATTGACTCCTTTGTGTTTGAGGCTGTGTTATGGTGTTATTTCCCACGCAGAATCCACCGTCAGTAACTGCTGCAGTGGTTCCTATGGTTTTCGTGTCGTTTTTCTGTTTGCATAGTGTCTACATTTCAAATGTTTCTGAACCAGTTTTTGAAATGAGACCAAATGCATAAGCCATCTGATGCAGCGAGGTCTGACGCGGGCTGTTTGACCGAGCAGAACAATGGCCGTGAAATGGGCCCAGTGCACAGAGAGGGAAATAAAAGAATACATCAAGGCCCTTTAAAAGGCCTCGCAGAGCAAGATGAGAGGAGTCGAGTAGATGGGCTCTCAAGCAGAGCGAGTCACCCAATCCCTCTCCTGCGGACCGAGCCCAAGCTCTAACTCTATTAGCCTGCACTTTGCTAATGGTGTTAAAAAAGACAAAGAAGGCAGGCAGCGGAGAGCAGGCCGGGTGATACACTTAGCTCTAGAGTGCATGGCATCATTATCATTTTCAGCTTGGACCCTGTCCCTTTCTATACACACACACACACACACCCTCGTGTACCTTTTCACACACAAAGCCAGAAACCTGAGCTGAGAACAGGGAGGGTTTGTGTCTAATCCTTGAGCTGCTTTGTATGTTTATGTCGATATCTGTATCAGGTTGAAATGTGTTTGTGTATGTGTGTGTGTGCGTGAGTGGGAGAGTTTGTGTGTGCGCATGTGAATTCATGAGCCTGTGCACCTCTGTGAGCATGCGCAAGCATTCCTTGCCGCGCTCTTGTTTGGCTTGAGAGTGCTTTGTCTGAGACAGGTGTTTACTGAGCCCATGATGAAACAAACAGCATATAATCTCATCACCGACACGCGTGCATGGCTGGCATATTACACATCTCACAAGCCCTCTAGAGGACAGCATATATAAAGAGGCTGCATCTTGTGTACCCCCCCCACCCCACCCCGTTCTTTCTAATCAACTTAATCTGGTAATGTGCCATGAAATCCCCCACTTTGTAAAGTTAGTGACTGCATATGGCAGAGGTAAAGAAGACGAAATTCTCTGCGCTACCCTTCTCCTGATTCTCTCCTTCGTGCATGCGAATGATTTCGGAATGCTGAGTATGTTTTGGAAAAGTAAACGAAAGTAAACTCATGATTAATCAAAAGTCGTACTGTCAATCAGCGTGTCAGAGAAATAAAACAAATACGATTGATTGTGCAGCCGGGGAGGGGGGAAGGATTCAGATTCTTTCAGGCTCTTGTTTCTTTGTTCCTGAAATACTGGCTCGTGTTAGCTGGTGAAGTCTCTGAACGGATTGGCCAACCAACTAACTGCTTGATTAGTTTTCTAAAACTCAGGAAGTAGTGTCGACTGTAATTCAGATGATGGGTTTATATTCATTCGTATTGATAGTTTATCGTAAAGCGGCCAGCTTGCACGTCCTAGAATCTTCTGCACCAAGTAGCGAGTCGCCATTTTCACCGCTTCCAAAAACAATCCGCAACAATTTGAAAGAAAGAAAGAAAGACTTTATCACATGTACACTTAAGCACGGGGCGGCACGGTGGTGTAGTGGTTAGCGCTGTCGCCTCACAGCAAGAAGGTCTGGGTTCGAGGTTGGCGAGAGCCTTTCTGTGTGGAGTTTGCGTGTTCTCCCCGTGTCCGCGTGGGTTTCCTCCGGGTGCTCCGGTTTCCCCCACAGTCCAAAGACATGCAGGTTAGGTTAACTGGTGACTCTAAATTGACCGTAGGTGTGAATGTGAGAATGTGAATGGTTGTCTGTGTCTATGTGTCGGCCCTGTGATGACCTGGCGACTTGTCCAGGGTGTACCCCGCCTTTCGCCCGTAGTCAGCTGGGATAGGCTCCAGCTCGCCCGCGACCCTGTAGAACAGGATAAAGCGGCTAGAGCAGACCTGGGCATTTTACGGCCCGCGGGCCGCATCCGGCCCTTTGGTTCATTCTGACCGGCCCGCGTAATGTTAATTAGAAATTACAAAATAAACGTATTTTCTAATTTTACCTCATGCATGGACTGAATGTGCGTTGCTTTTATTTTGAAGTTGTGTTCAACAAAAACGCAATGCGCGCGACATGAAATCCCACGAAACCTAATCTGGCGATAACTACTTCCGTAATTTGTCCAGACCAACCACAAACTTGTACGTCATCCTTCAAACAGTCCAGCCAATCACACAGTGTGACGTCACCAGCAGGCGCCGGAGCCCGAGCCGATCTGTAGATCTGATACCTACACCGAATCGACTGATGATCATCTGTCAGCTGTGCTTCGCATCTCCACCTCAGACATTCAACCTGACTCTGATGCACTCGTTAAAGACCAACAGAGACGAGATTTCTCTCACTGAACAAATAAAAAACACCAAATGAGGTGATTAGACTACAAATGTGGGCATCATTATTATAATATGATGTATCTTGCTTGATATTTGGAGCAGAAAGACAATATTGTGATGTCTTTATTGTGTTTTGGGGTGAATGTGACTGAAAAAAAAAAGGTACAAACGTTCACATTTTGTTAACCATTGTTTTGGGAAATTTGATTGAATAAATGACATTTTTTGTAAGGCAACCTCGTTTTTTCCATACTCTTACCAGTCTTAGCAGCTTGTAAAAACAATGATATTTATTGCTTTATATAAAGAAATACAATTAATATTATGCAGAATTTAGTTCAGCCTTATGGTCCGGCCCTCCACAAAATTTTCTGTTTCTCATGTGGCCCCATGGAAAAAAGAATTGCCCACCCCTGGGCTAGAGATAATGAGATGAGATGAGATCATTTAAGCACAGACCTGAAGCACACAGTGAAATTTCTCCTCTGCATTTAACCCATCTGAACACACACGTGCACACACAAGTGAGCAATGAGCACACACACACACACACACACACACACATACCCAGAGCAGTGGGCAGCTATGCTACAGCGCCCAGGGAGCAGTTGGGGATTAGGTTCCTTGCTCAAGGGCACTTCAGCCCAACCTCAGGCCACGGCTGCCGCATGTTAACCTAACGGCATGTCTTTGGACTGTGTTGTAAACCCACACAGACACAGGGAGAACATGCAAACTCCACACAGAAAGGCCCCCGTCGGCCACTGGGCTCGCACCCAGAACCTTCTTGCTGTGAGGCGACTACTACACTGAGACATCCACAGATCTTAAATTGTAACATCCATTATCCGTAACCGCTTATCCTGTGCAGGTTCGCGGGCGAGCTGGAGCCTATCCCAGCTGACTACGGGCAAAAGGCGGGGTACACCCTGGACAAGTCGTCAGATCTTCACAAGGCTGACGCACAGAGACAAACAACCATTCACACTCACATTCACACCTACGGTCAATTTAGAGTCACCAGTTAACCTAACCTGCATGTCTTTGGACTGTGGGGGAAACCAGAGCACCCGGAGGAAACCCACGGGGAGAACATGCAAACTCCACACAGAAAGGCCCTCATCAGCTGCTGGGCTCAAACCTAGGACCTTCTTGCTGTGAGGCGACAGCGCTAACCACTACACCAAGACATCCACAGACCTTAAATTGTAACATGAAATTGAATATATTTTGTCAAAGTATTCATGTTTTATCCATTCCGTTTTCCTATGATTATTCCGTTGTAATGGACCAGAACCAGCCTCGAATGTCTCGAGGAAAGAAAATATCAGGCCTATTGTGTTCAAAGCTTCCACATTTGACATGTAGATGAAAACAGAGTTTGAAATAGGTGTCAAAGGGATCACTGACAGTGAATTTTGCTGCACAAAGAGCTAAAAGAGTAACCGTCACGTGCTTTCAAAGCGCAGTGGCACGTATGTAAACAAAAACAACAACTCGGATTCTGGGACTTGGAATCTGCCGGCCCCTTTAATGTAGGACTAACACAAAAAGTGCTCTTTAACAAAGGAAAATGTATCATTGCTGCTATTGTGAAGCTTTCTGTAAGATGTTTATTGAACATTTAGTGAAAGGAGTCTCATGCGCTCACGCTTTGTAACAGGAAAGTCTTTCAGAGCACTTTCCAGTTTCTCAGTAAAATGACAAGCTGAATCTTTTTTTCATTAGCTTCACGAGAAAGGAAAAAAATAGAGACTGGGGAAGAAAGACCTGCTATAATGTATACACTCACCGGCCACTTTATTAGGAACATCCATCCATCCATCCATCCATCCACCTGCCGTTTGATGCAGTTCTCGAATCAGCCGGTCCCTTGACAGCAGCACAATGCGCCAATTCATGCAGATACAAATCAAGAGCTTCAGTTAATGTTCACAATGTTCAAACATCAGAATGGGAAAAATTGTGATCTCAAAGTGTGACTTTCTTTCACTGTAGCATGGGTGTTGGTTTGAGCCAGATGGACTGGTTTGAGTGTTTCAGAAACTGCTGATCTCCTGGGGTTTTCACACACAACAGTCTCTCGAGTTTACACAGACAGAATGGCGCAAAAAACAAAAAAACAGTGAGTGGGCGACAGTTCTGTGGGTGGAAACAAACGCCTTGTCGATAAGAGAGGGTCAGAGGAAAACAGACAGATTGGTTCGAGCTGCAGCCAGGAAGGATATAGTAACTCATATAATCACTCTTTACAACCGTGGTGAGCAGAAAAGCATCTCAGCATGCAACAGCAGAAGACCACATCGGGTTCCGCTCCTGCAGCCAAGAACAGGAATCTTAGAATTAAAACAAGTTCCTATTAAAGTGGCCGGTGAGTGTGTATGTGCTATAGTGTAAGTGATAACAGGAACTAAGTTTTTTTTTTGTGTGGGGACATTCCACAACAGGGGCGGCACGGTGGTGTAGTGGTTAGCGCTGTCGCCTCACAACAAGAAGGTCCGGGTTCGAGCCCCGTGGCCGGCGAGGGCCTTTCTGTGTGGAGTTTGCATGTTCTCCCCGTGTCCGCGTGGGTTTCCTCCGGGTGCTCCGGTTTCCCCCACAGTCCAAAGACATGCAGGTTAGGTTAACTGGTGACTCTAAATTGACCGTAGGTGTGAATGTGAGTGTGAATGGTTGTCTGTGTCTATGTGTCAGCCCTGTGATGACCTGGCGACTTGTCCAGGGTGTACCCCGCCTTTCGCCCGTAGTCAGCTGGGATAGGCTCCAGCTTGCCTGCGACCCTGTAGGACAGGATAAAGCGGCTAGAGATAATGAGATGAGATGAGATTACCTTGGAGTATCATACAACAGCTTGAACAGCCCTGTGTCATTTTATAATCCTGATGGATTTCCAATGCCGTTGTTGGAAAAACTGCAGTTGTAATCGTAACTGCAGCTCCACCTCAGCCCTGACCAGTATAAAGCGCTTAGTGAAGACCAGTGCATGAATATATAACAGCATAATTGCTACATTGCAATGCGATATTCTGTCTGCAGCTTGTAATCTTAATTACCTGCCTGCTGAGAAGGTTCTGGGTTCGAGCCCAGTGGCTGACGAAGGCCTTTCTGTATGGAGTTTGCATGTTCTCCCCGTGTCTGCATGGGTTTCCTCTGGGTGCTCCGGTTTCCCCCACAGTCCAAAGACATACAGTTAGGTTAATTGGTGGCTCTAAATTGTCGATAGGTGTGTGTGTGAATGATTGAGAGGAGAAAACCTCTATAATAATCCAGCAGAAGGCAACAGGAAACCACGATTGTAATTCTTCCCGAGAGACTTTGATGGCTGAAGCTGTCAGAGCAGCCACGTCACTGCAGTGATATGCCAGATAGATAGACAGACAGACAGACAGACCTGCTTGCTGGCGTTTTCAGTCTGCGTTTTCACCAGTATGGTTATCACATGCTCAGCTCCTTGAGAAGTACAGCTCCGGCTAATAGCACAACGCTCAGTAAGAACTGAACACCCCATACAGTTCTAATCTGTTAAAGGAAACCCTGCTGCTTCACTCCAAACCTTAACAAACTGCTGGCAGGCACATGGTTCGCACAGTCGGATTCGCGTCTGCTAAACGCTGTTTAATAGCAGCTGCTGTTGTTAATAAGCATCCACTCATTAGAGTTCACAGGAGGCCAGAGGAAGTCAGCCAGCAGCGGCTCTACCCTGAAAGACCAGGACCATAATTTATCACGGCTCTGCCAATAAGCATCAGCGTTTGCTTGGGGTAGCGCCATGTTTGATTTGAACCACCTCTCCATTTCTCTTTCGGTTAGTCTCAACCCTAAAAGCTGTCGATGACGTCGGGGAAGCAAAGAAGAGCACACTGATGCTCAATAGAGACCCAGATTAAAGTTGCCACTGAAACGATACTTAGCACTGAATCATCTGTGTTTGGCCCAAGGGCTTCCAGGTTGGACTGGAGTGTTTCTGTGTCCAAGGACACGCATTCCTAAGGTAGGTTAGTCTCTGTGTTTGTGCATTACCAATTAGCCCAACCCACCCCGTCCTCAGCTACCCTCAGACCATTGCTGGGTTTTTCAGACACACAAACCTTTGCAGATGTGCTTGGCTTTCTGCTGTGCAGGGCTGCCGCTGCGGTTGTTGTGTGGGATTTAGGGAAGATAAATAGTTTCCCTAGTCAGAAGGAGTGTAATTATTCCTCCCTTGTTTGCGGGGCTGTGGAACATGAAACGGAAATGCAGCCTGCCTTCTCAACAGGCTCCTGCACACAACATGCACATACAGGTTAACTGCACAGTTGAAGCTAATGTATGAAATGTACTGTAATATATATACATATATATATATATATATATATATATATATATATATATATATATATATATATATATACACACACACACACACACACAGATGAGGGTACGGTAAGTCAAAAAGTTCTAAGACAGATGTTATAATTTCAAAAGGAATTCAAAAGAATTCAAAAAAGGAACATAAAGAAGGAATTCTCTGATGGAAACATCACTTGCAGAAGTGTTTAGACTTAAATGGAGGATATGTAGAGAAATAGCTTTGTTATTTTCATAAATAAAGATTTTTTTCATTTGTCTTTGAACTTTTTGACTTTCCCTCGTGTGTATATATATATATGGGTCCGTCTCAGAAACTGGTCTCTCATTTGCGACATTATGGTCCAAAAATAAATTTTCTAATTTTACTACTTTTTTTTTTTTGCATTTAACTAACACTCACTGTTTCTTTTGTCATGTTTAATAAGAATAAAGATAGCATCTTGCTTTATCTGGCCTCCACTGTGGAAAATTTTTTTGATTACAATTCAAATGCTTTTGTAAAATTGATTTCCATATAAAATAACTCCATCATGAAGAATTAAGGCCCCTCCTTCACAGAGGAGTGAAAATATTGAATAAATTTCCTCTTTTTGATTGCTTGGGTTAAAAATGCCAAGTTATGATGACTGAATTGATTATTCACTTAAATATGAATAATATGATGCAGTTTGGGTATTTGATATGGCGAAATAGGACACGACGGAAAAATCAAGAACACACCGGAAAGATGAGAATAACGGCGGTGGTAAAAGAACAGCGACTGTACCGGCTGAAGGTCGCGCGGGTCTCTGCTGCGGCGCGCGAGCAACGGGACATCACTACCGCACCGGACGGAGCGTGAGGCGGGGGCGGGGCAAAATGACCGGCCATAGATTCTATCAAAAGTTCGATCTGAATTGACCATGGTTGCAAAATATTGGCCAAAAATACACAAACACTACAAAATATGAAAGTAAGATGAAAAAGAAACATTCTATTGCCTTATACTGCAAGACTAAAACAAAATAAAACTCTCAAAACTCACCTTTTCAGCGATAACGTCCGAACAGATCACCCGCATAACAGAAAGACCGCAAATGGAAGCACGATCAACTTCTAACTGTTGGAGTGGAAAATTCCATTCTACACATGCAAATTGTTAATGTGTGTCCTTCCCCGCACACAAATAACACGCTACGGTAAAAAATAGACCACAACTCATTTTATAGCTCAGAAATTCATACAAGACCAGCTACCATCGTAACATATTCTGTAAGAAACATATTCTATACCTAACTTTCAGCTTTCATTTTAAAAAACAAAATCGCAGATTTATAGCTAAATTTTTATACGGCGTAGTGATTTTAAGTTACTACTTTTGGTGAGGTCGTGACCTTGACCCTGAGGTTTTCCGTTTAGATCAAAACACACGATCGTATTGGTTTGGGGTTTGCGGAAAATGGAGTTACGGCGGTGATTAAATATTTTGCATGATGTTTATTATGGTTATGATTATTCTGTGAGCGCACCGATCCTTAGGTGTATAAAGTTACAACTTAAAATACAATTAGTGATAACTGTAGACTTTTCAGTGGACTATGACCTTCTTAAGGGAATGCGATGTAGTCAACTGTTTATCATGTCCCAGATCAAGCCGCCATTTTTCCACAAATTTGCAGAATTTTTGCCAAATTCTGAATAGAATATTCACATCAAAGATTTAGTTTTATCTGTATTATTTCTTTCATCATTTTATTTCAAATTAAAACCAACATCACCATTCAGAACCGTATAGTTTATTGACTGTGAGTCTACTTAGTGGGCTACCCCCACAGTACCCAGTTTCTGAGACAAACCCATATATATATATATATATATATATATATATATATATATATATATATATATATATAAACAGTTATTCCACGAAATCAAGACGCATAGCACCTAGTTGGCTATAATCAATATACGACGAGATTGAGCAGAATAACTGTTTAATTCTAGCCACATTCACTGGATTTTTAGAAACAGATCATTTTTATTGTTATTTTTTGCAAATTCGATCAATAAAAACTATATACAAAATGTCCGACAAAATCATTTCCGCTTGGAATGCAAACAAATTGATGAAATGACAGGAGCAATTTGTGAAAAATGCTATAATAATAATTCTTGAAAAAAAATTAAAAAAAAGATACATTCTTACCATCAAATACTTTCATTCCATATTTTGTTGATTTTTTTTTTGTATTTTTTGGGGTTTTGTTTTCGAGTAGAATTTTTATTTCATTGTGTTCAGCAACACAATCTGCCATTTTGTTTTTCTCTACTCACGGTATATGAGCTGATATCCTAGTAGTAGAGTAGCCAATCGGAGCGCACGATTGCTCATATCCAGTGAATGTGGATTTTTTATATTTTATTTTTTTTCCACAGTACTGTGCAAAAGTTCTAAATATTTGTTTTCCAGCACAAAATTAAATGTTACAGGAAAAAAAAGTTTGTATCTGAGCAGCATGTTACATAAGAGCGCACTTTTCAGATGAAAAAACAAAACATAATGAAGGCTGCTGGGTTTTGGTGCAAAATGAAGACGCGAGTGTGACAGTCAAAGTGTCCAGAAGAACTGGGGCTGGTTCTGGAAGACGCTCAGTAAAACCTACAGCTCATTTCCGTATAAAACTGCACTCACTGTACCTCAGACAACTGCTTTTTTTTTTAAAGCAAAGAGTCGTCTCAAACCAAATACTGACTTTGTTTCATTTATTACGGTTTACTGCTTACTGTTTATAGTGGGGTTTTTTATGTTGAAACATTTCATTATTTTTAAGCCATTTTTGGTCGACAGCATTTCTTTACACGTGCCTAAGACTTTTGCACCGTACTGTATATATAATTAATTGTAATTCAGTTTCAGTCTGAATAATTCTTCCCTTTTTAATCGTTTTCTAGTTGTTCCTTCTGCAACAGTTGGCGGTTACTGAACAGAAAATCCATACTATAATCTGCAGCTTGCTAAATGATACAACAGCAACTTCACAGCCTTTGCTGAAAGCAGATTATGCCGTGTATGAGCACTCTAAAATTTGTACCCGTTTGGTTTTTAACTGAAAGAGAACAGAATGAAGTGTCCAGTGTAATTAAGCAGGGAGTGCATCTGCTGTATAAGGAGGGTATTCTATTAGCCCACTGCTGCCACTGTGACTGGGACACACACTACTGCTGAGTGTGCCAACGCGTGAGCTACCGTACCAACCTAATTATTGTAGACCTCTTGAAAGCTGCTCACGCGTGTACTCGCAATAAAATCCCAGGACAAGAATCATGATGATGCACGGGGAAATGTGAAATGTGAGTTTTTAATTTAAAAAAAAAAAAAAGCAGCACAAGCCTTTGTCCCTTGAGGTGCCCTCATTTATTATTCGTTTGTTTTCTTGCCGTGTTTTTTTTTTCCTCACAAGCAAGCACTGAGCATTCACTGGGGGTTAAGTTTGTGTAAATGCAGCGATAGGAAAATTGCTCAAACTGAGTTGGAATAACAGGCTTAGATTGCAGGGAGGTGCTGAAGGGGGGGGTCGGCGTCTGCATGACACGAAGAACAATAAACACGATCCACATGGGAAGAGGCGGACGGCAGTCGAAGTCCAAGCTGTTGCGCTTGGAAATGGCTTCCAGACCAGGGCCTGCTAGCACAAAGGGCCATTCTGAAACATGTACGCACTCACACACGCACACGCACATCTCATCTCATCTCCAGGATTGTTCTAACAGTCTATTATAAACACCAGCCCAGTTCTGTCATGTGTTGCTTCAGACCTTTGCGACTAAACTGACCTGCACACAAACCCCCACTCCCCATCAAACACTGTCAGAAAAAATCCAAACACTAACACACCAAAGCACTGTCGACTCCAGGATCTGTGCTGTTTGCCACAGATGAGACTTAAAACATAACACAGCATAGCTGGAAGCGAAATTCGTCCTGACGTGTCAAAAGATTGTGTTTTTAGCCCGCTGTGTTTGTGTTTAACAAGCTTGTCTGGGTCATCGGTTAATTGTTGAATAAATTCTGCAATCCAGTTTGCCTTGGTTGCGTGTCAACAAAAAGGAGAACGTCTCTGCTGCCGTAACGTAGAGCGAAATCCGCATGATATAAACAGATTTGCACTTCTGCGTCAAACCGGCGGTGCATTTCAAATTTCTGTTCTATAATGTTTGCACTGGGAGGGAGTCCAGGCTGCAAGCATGATGAATGGAAGCTCCCAGAGTGCAGCGCACACCAGAGAGGATGTGAATATTTGCCTGTCTCTCTCTCTCACTTTCTCTCACTTTCTCTCTTTGCTCTGTAATTTGTTGTAAAGCGTGTGGCATGGACTAACAAACAGCTGGAGCGAATTTTATCGAGGACAGACTAGGTGGTCACAGAAAGGAACTCTTCCTCACTTCACATTCCTGTCTGAGAATCACTCCAGCTGCCTCACGTGTTCCTGTGTAATATGCAGAAAGTTTTTCAAACCGTTCCAGCACGTTTCATTCGTTCAGGAGGTGTGCCTTATCAGAGGCCAGCAGTCACAAATGTTCTCATGTCACTTAACCAGACTTCTTAGGCCTGATTTTATGACCCTTAATGGCTTTAATGACTCTTTGGCTCCTTGATTGAAAACATCAAATAGCGTAATAAATTGTCGGTTCTCTCTTATCAGATCCACTTGTTTGGTTCTTGACCTCTTGTGGTGCAGATGCTTCCTGCTCGAGACTTTGAAAGCGGGGCCCGGTTAAAGGCAAACGTTTACCAAAGGAAGTCATAAAGCCGAGAAGAGATGGAGCACGTTGCAGGCTCTGGCGCGTTTGACGCATCGGTAAATCAGGCCACTTCAGACCCCTGGGAGAATGGCCCTGGTTGAAAAGTTCACAGCGAGGATCTCCATTCTTCTTTAAACACACTGAATACAAACAGTTTTGCGTGATGAATTGATGTCCGATGGGTATTTGGTGACCAAATGGCGCACCAAACTTTTGAGGAACTTCAAAGTCGGCACCGAGAGTTTAGTTTGAGAGTCTAATTGATCAATCACCACCACGTGTTCCTAGTTGTCGGAAGAGCAGGCGGTTGAGAGTTTGCAGGAGTTGGTCTATTTGGGATTCAGAAACTGACACGTTTTTAAACCCCAATTTCTTCCGATTTGGTCATTTCCCAATCACCATCCCGATTACAAGTCAGCTAGTGAGTGCTGCACACTCAGAAGAAAGCGCTATCTACCCTCCTCCGCATACATGACCTCACAGACACCCACGATTGGCTGGTGTCACTGTGATTGACAGGGGACGGAGTAAGACCATCCCTCCCACCCAGATTTCACAGCCAATTGTGCTTCCTTTGCTCCCAGTCACAGATGGCTGTAGATAATTACTTTCTTCAACCACCATGGAGTCAATCTTTAAATCATCACACGGTGACAGATTTTATCTCATGCTATCTCGTGTTTTCATCTCCGTCCGTCTGTAAGATTGAGGGTTGAGGACTGGGGTTGTTGATAATGGAGCTATCGATTGCTGTTTGGGGAAGTTGATACCCTGAAGATGGGAAGTAAACATTGTATTAGTGGGTGTTTGTGTCCTAATGGCTGAGAATTGAGAAAATTGTTTGGAGAAACGGATCCTAAATCAAAAGAAGAGGACCATCATTTGACGAGCTTGCTGAAAACAGCGTGTATCCGCGTGCAATAGCTCTTTCTTAATGCACTGAGCTTTTATATATATATATATATATATAATATATATATAATTTCATCTATCACTCTCCTTCCTTCTCAGCTCCTCCTCCATCAACCAGCCATCATTCGCAAGGTCGTTATTTTCTTTTTCTTCTTTACTCAGCCACACATCTCGATCAGAAGGAATCGCTCAGACTTTGTGAATGTCAACACATTTGGCAGCCTCCAGTGCCTTTATTGCCAGGAGAAGGCACTGCTATTGATTTATTCAGACATAATGCATATTAGGAATCTAAAAGACAAATGTTAGACACACACAACTTGCCATAATGATATGTGTTAGCTATTAGTGCACTCGTAACACATGTTTTTGTGACAAGATGATTAAATTTTTACCACAGAGTTGCATCAAGATCTTCCAGAATGTTCCAGAAAGTTTTTTTTTGTTTTTTTGCGTGTCTTCGTCTTAAGAAATAATCACACTATAAGTGACGCACTTTCCCGTACAAAAAGAAAGCCTGAGCTGATAAAAGAGAGACCAGAGTATCACCCTGGCACTAGTGCTTACAAAAATATTCGTCTGAACACAGAGGCTAAAGTAATAGCATGGGCTCTCTGCAGAAGTCACATAAAGTGTTCTTTTCTAAAAGTGCTGGACATTAGAGACAGGTTCTTATATTTTATTTAGACCCCCCACCCCCACCCCGATGCCAGCGCACTGGATGCCTCGCAAGCAAGCCGTCAGTGATCGTGTGGGTTTCAAAAGTGCCAGAGATGGAGGAGGGAAAAAAGTGACAGGTTGAAGGGAATAGGAGGGGAGAAAGAAATAAAAGGAAAAAAAAAAAGAACCGCACACTCTGAAAAGGAGAGAAGGATTGATCTCTGGGTAGCAGCGATAAGGGAGAGAGGCGGTTAAAGAAGGCAGCTGGAGTTTGGTCCTCTCCAGCTCTCCGACAGTAATTCCACACCCAGATTACCGGTCATTTGATACCAAGCCTTACTCCAAGCCCCCACCCAGATAGTAATTGAGTGATGGCCCACACTTACCACTTTCATCTGGTCCACATGCGCCTGTGGAATGATGCCGATTAATTCAAATCTCCTTGTCAGAACACAGATGCAGCTCAACTTTGATGAGATCATATCTCAAGGGTGATACATTAGAGAACGTACGCTTAGGTCACTTCCGGACCAAAATTAAGACGCCGCTGGAGATATATGGTTGGTTGCATTAGGGCCATTTTTGGCTTAAACCCCTTAAAAGTGGCTGGTTAGATTTGGGGCACTTCTGGTGCATGATATACATGATGTGTTTCCAACCACAAATGGTCCTAATTCACCCAACCATACATAATTGTCTTGCTGCATCTTAATTTTGGTACGGAAGTGAGCCACGCTCTCTAAGGTCCTGTGGGGTCTTTCCATTGCCGCAACTGACCCTTATATTCCTAAACTTATTCCATATTTGGCCTGAAGTCATCTGTTGTCTGGGCACTCCTCCCTCTCTGCCCCTCCTTTACCACCCTCCAACCCCCGCTCTCCCGATCCTGCCCCTTTGCCTCTTTCAGTGTGCTGTTCTTATAAACAAAGGCTTAATCCTACAGCATTAAGAGTGGGCTGGTCTCTATTGTGGCACCGTTGTTTTTATAAGATTTGGACTTACGCTTTCGACAGACAAAACAAGCAGAGCTGGTAGAGGGATTTTGTCTGGAAATGTGTCTTATTTGTGTATTCTCAAATTTTTTGGCATCTCACATTCGTTTTTTGTCAGCGGAAATATGCAGCATTTTTGCTTAGCTTATTAAGTCCAATTTCATATTTGCTTTTTGTTAGTGGAGCATGAGTGCAGTCCTTCCTGACAGACTTTTCCTATCCTCCTAGGCTAAAGGCATCAAGTATGGAGCAAGTCTGTCAGCTGTATTGTTAACAAGCTATTTGAGATCTCTCCATTGGGGCTGTCACGTCTCATTCACATAAAGCTCTCGAGGCAGGCGAGATAAGAATGCTTCCTCCAAAGAGAACTTGACTCATCACTTTTCGCAATTGCAAAATGCCGTTAAAATGTAACGCGACCCAAAGACTGAGAATAGTGCCAAGATATAGCATAGATCTAAATATATATACATGGAGTCATTTGAGCTATAGTTTGAGCGAATCTGGAGGAGTTCTTTTAGCCAGCTCATGGCACCATGCAGGTGCTCAATTTGTATCTAAATCGGCCTGGCCAGCAAACTCATTTCAGCTGAGGCAGCCATGAGCTGGACCTTGTGAAAGCACTTAATGAAGCTGCTCTCACTCTGCGAACCCCTGTCAATCTCTGCCTGTCCCATGCTGCTTGGTCATTCCAGTCAGTCCCTCTTCAACAGCACTGGCCCCCATTATCCAATAGCAAGGCACACCGAGAATATCTCTCACATAAGTGACACATACCATCAGCTATTTTCGCTTGCATGATGAGATCATTTTGTCGTTCCTCAAAATCTGCTTCAGAGGCTAGAGGTGTTAAACTGGGCAAATGGATTTGTGGCATCTGGAACCGTCTTCAGTGACCTTTTGTTTGTATAGTTATTACATGTTCTCCACGTAAACACAAGTTTGGGGGTTTTTTTTGTTTTCCAGATTCGTACATGGCGAGTACACAGTGGAGGTGGCCATCAACGACTACCTGGACATCTACTGTCCGCACTACGAGACGCCGCTCCCGTCCCAGCGCATGGAGCAGTACATCCTCTACATGGTTAGCTACGACAGCTACATCAATTGCAACCACCTCATCAGAGGCTTCAAGCGTTGGGAGTGCAATCGGCCAGTGAGCCCCAGTGGGCCACTCAAGTTCTCCGAGAAGTTCCAGCTCTTTACACCCTTCTCGCTAGGCTTCGAGTTCCGCCCAGGACACGAGTACTACTACATCTGTGAGTAGCTCATTGCATCTTAACACTCTTCACTCTTCAAAATCCCAAACCAGGTGTAGCCATCAGCCCAGGGGCTAATCATCGGCTCTCAGATTACAGGAAACAGGACCCAGGAGGCAAAAGGGAAGGTCTGCTGGGTGCGCACGTTTCTTTATGTGGGTTTCACAATGCATCGTAATCAGTAACATGTGCCACAGTGATCCATACATGTATCCGTTATTGTGACAGATCTTGTGGGCTGCTGTCTGAAATAATAAATGTTAAAGACAGTAAGATCTGTTACCAAGGACCCATGAACATTAAACAGACTTGCGGGGAGGTTTGGACATTCCAGAAATTACGAAGCTCTTTTCTAACCCTGTATCTTTTTGTTATGTTTGCCTGATGCTCTTTTCTGAAGGACAGTTTAAATTGCGAGCCACGCAGACAGTGTGAATTTTATTTAATAGGCTATGCCCTATAGTTTTATTTGGGTTGCATGCAGGCGTCCTTTACTGCCGAAGCGTTTTATACCCCCGAACACTTGTTTGCATTGCTATCTCCATTTCCAGCCTTCTTCACCTTCACTCACATTGACACGTGACACGTTTACGCTGTGCATACTACTGCAGATTGTGTTTATTCAAAACGTGACATAAATCAAGGTGAGCTGGGGCAGAGAGTTCATCTCCACCCTCTGGACCTCCCATGGTCAGATTTGGCCTGACCCTCTTCTTCCATTTTGTTCTGGGTGCATCCAGAGCTCTCTTCTTGATGAAAATGTCAATTTGTCAAACACTACATACGCCATTAGCTCAGCACTTAGCTGCACAGGGCTAGATGGGTGCAAACCAGTTACGGACGCCATCAAGCGGAACGCTCTCCAAATTATGCTGATTGGCCAAATCATATTTAGCCGTTGGGGAGGCTCCTGATGGGAGTAATTGTGTCTCCGGCAGCCTAGAGTCTGCTGTCATTACCATTTTTTGGACAGGAACAGCTAAAAGCCATTAACCTGAGGGGCATGTGGCACCGGACACCGCTCACTGTTGATTCTTCGTCCTCCAGATGCTCCGTGCTCAGCGTGCCAAGGTCACAGCAGGTACGCCCCTCTGCCTGCTCCATCCTCAACCTGCAATCTCTCAGGGCTTGTGAAGAGGGAGAATTTGCCAGGGTGAATCTGTCCTGGTTTTGCTAATGGCCCAGGCGAAAGGTGTCCTTTGGCCTGATAAAAAGGTCTCCTGCTGGGCCAAGGCAAAAGGGAAAAGATTAGGGCAGCATGCCTGATGCATTAATGAGGCAAATTTCAACTCTTTTTTTGTTGTTGTTTGTTTGTTTTCCCTCTCTTTTGCCTTTTGCGCATCCACCTTTTTTTTTTTTACTATGTTTTTGTTCCAACCTAAGAAGATTTGAGAGGAAAGTGAAGTTCACGTGTAAAGAAAGTGAAACTGAATATGG
Source organism: Neoarius graeffei (assembly GCF_027579695.1). Taxonomy (NCBI): domain Eukaryota; kingdom Metazoa; phylum Chordata; class Actinopteri; order Siluriformes; family Ariidae; genus Neoarius; species Neoarius graeffei. Next base: position 55,151,303 of record NC_083583.1, on the reverse strand, counting down.
CATTTCATCTTAAATGAATACAGCACATTAACTGGAATGGTACAGTTCCTTTGTGCCTGCTCCTTTTTGTCGCTGCCTGTCCCATTTGTCGAGAGCCACCGATTGGCCGGTGATGCAGAGACAGAGCTGATACACTTATGGCTCGGCGGTGAAAATAGCGCATTATGTGTCACGACACTTGATCCTAAAAGCACCACTGTATAAATGGCTCATCTGAGGACTAATAGCACATTTATTATCAGCGCTGCCTATGCGGTCATTTGCGAAAGCTCACTGCCATCTGTTGTCCTTAATAACCCAAAAGCTTGCAAACTAGAAATGCACATCTTTTAATGCTCTGCTGTGTGCAAATGGGAAACTCTAAGGACATGTACGTTGATAATACTACGGAATAGCAAATAGTACAGTCGATCTATAGCCCAGGCCCGGTTCTACCTCAAGCTGACAAAAGTGTCTGTCTCACCATTCCATATTTCACCGCTTATTACCTTCCCAGTGATAGAAAGCTATTTTGACTGGGCAAAAAGCAGTGGGTTTTGCACAAATTGTCCACCCCCTCAACCAGCAGGACGTCACAGAACTTATTCCCCTCCACGGGATGTTGTCAGTCCTGGAAAGAGGAAAGGCGGGAGACGGAGAGGATGAACAACAAAGGAAGAAAGACAGAAGGTTCAAAGTTTTTTTGGGACTCAGGCGCAGGGGATTCATCTGCGTATCCTGAGCCGGTTTTAATGCCCTCCGCCTGCCGCTCGGTCCCGGGGCCTGGCTTTATGTGCCCTTTGTCCCTGACAGCAGCCTGGGCAGGGAAGTACTTACGCTGCCTATTCAGCGCGCTCTCTTCCCGCTTTCCCCCTCGGAAAAGTGTTTGGCTACTACCAATATTGTAACTGTCACGGCCCCTGGGGTTAAGGGGTGAAAAGGGCTGCCTGAGAGGAATAGGGAGTGGGCGAAAGGAGGCTTAGCTTGGTTATCCTCAAACAAAAGAGCTTGTCCATCACCCCAGGACTTGCACCCGGCCTAAGTGTCTGCGAGGGCGAACGGTAACTGTGGCAGTGTGACACGGCGCTGCATACACACTCCCAAATCCACACAGATGCATAACGCCCCTCTGGTTATTATGCATTGCCCATATTTCCATATTTAGAAAAAAAGTTTGAGAAAGAAAATGCTAATCATTGGGTGTTTCCATCAGCGTCTGGTATGCAAATATTCTGAAAAGGGTGTGACAAGATTATAAACAGCACCAGCTAAAGCATAAACAAGCCTGCACAGACTAGAATTAATTCGGAGTAGTCAAATTCATTCGTATTGCCTATGCCATACTCATTATTTGTGTGTGTGTGTGTGTGTGTGTGTGTGAGATCATTCCTATTGTTTCCATTCAGATTTTATGCAAAAATATTTAATGCACACACACTCCACTAACTCAAACTGTGTAAACCCCCCCCCCCCCCCCCCCCCACACACACACACACACACACACAAATTATCTTCCTATCCTTACAAGAACTTTCCATGAACATACACCAAAATCTAACCTTATCCTTAGTAACCAAAATAAAACTTTCGGGATTTTTTATAATGAAAATAGCAGTTCTATTTATTTATTTATGAATCGTTCCCTCATGGGGACCAGCCACAGGGTCAAAAGCTGTCAGATTTTTGTCTTTGTGGGGTGCTCAGTTGGAGAGAGTGGCTCAGGGTCATAAGGTTATAAGATCCAACACCAAGTGCCGTCAAGCAGCTGTGATCAGCCATCAGTCTGAGCTGCTCGTTTTCACTCTCACACTTTCATTTCATTCTATATTTTTAGAATTATTCACATATTTATCTAGTCTGAGTCTGATTTTAAAAAATATGTACATATTATATTATCGCATCTCATTATGTCTAGCCGCTTTATCCTGTCCTACAGGGTCGCAGGCAAGCTGGAGCCTATCCCAGCTGACTACGGGCGAAAGGCGGGGTACACCCTGGACAAGTCGCCAGCTCATCACAGGGCTGACACATAGACACAGACAACCATTCACACTCACATTCACACCTACGCTCAATTTAGAGCCACCAGTTAACCTAACCTGCATGTCTTTGGACTGTGGGGGAAACCGGAGCACCTGGAGGAAACCCACGCGGACACGGGGAGAACATGCAAACTCCGCACAGAAAGGCCCTCGCCGGCCACGGGGCTCGAACCCGGACCTTCTTGCTGTGATGCGACAGCGCTAACCACTACACCACCGTGCTGCCCTAGGCGGGTATGACTGGTAATTACTAACACTGGCCACTAGGCGGTGTGTATGACTGGTAATTACTAACACTGGCCACTAGGCGGTGTGTATGACTGGTGGTACACGTACACGGACAAACCACAAAAAATCGACTCGATGAGTTTACCATTTTTTCTTAAGTATGGTGCTCCACTCGGAGCGCCGCTAAAATAAAACAGCACCTGGATGGGTGTGCTGTTTGCCTGCAGTTTAAAGTACATATCACGGGTAAATTCAGGAGCAAGATCAATGTAATTCTCCTATTTTATATTAAACTTTGGTCAAATACCTGTAACATTCTGCACTCGCTACAATTTTTTTTACCTTGCGCAATACCAGAAAAATTCAGTTGAAATCAAGCCATTTGAGGCGAATTGGTCCGCCTCTGAAAAAACTTGGCATTTGGATTTCCCGGCAAACACTGATTTTCGTGACGTCGCGTGCGGGACGCCTCCCTCTGAATCCTACGTCAGCGCTGGTTTGTTTATGAGAAAACGACCTGGTGGTTTTCTGCAAATTTCTTCAACGTTATCACGCAATTATTAAAATGGTTAACAGATGTATCGTAGGAGGGTGTAGCAACACCAATCTTTATGGGATTAGTACTCATCGTTTCCCAAAAGACCGATGAGAGAGAAATGGGAGCTCTTTGTGCGAGGCACCCGGAAAAAGCCGAGGACCAAAGCAGAGCCGAGAAAAAGACCAAGAAAATCAGCGATTCACAAGTCGACTGTTGCCAGGGTAAGAAATAAGAGAGACTATACTCTAAATTAGGTGTTCCTGTGTTTGTGTGGTACACAGATAATGTTATTTATTGACACAAATGTAAACAACATGAAAGCGCTGGGCGATAATACACTTACTTCACATGTATCAAGGGATATGCGTGTCAGGGCTTGAGATCTGTCAAACACATTAAATGTATATACAACCCTGCTTAGCCGATTCCATGTGTGTAGCTTATGAAATCTTTCTCCTACAGTAGCCAGTACTCTTCTAAATGAAGAAATATATAAATACATAATAGTAATTAGAAAAAATATGATTTATGTAACAATAGATAGACGAGCATTGATATATGAATCCATGGGTTTAGAAGCTCAGGCGACAATTCCATATTTCAATGCAAAATCGCGAGCTGCTAAACTTGGTCTACACAGGCTGTGCACTGAAACCGTACAAGCACTCTCAGCCTGCTGGCGGATCCGCAGGTGACGTCAGACTCCCTTGGGATTTTTCCAGACACGTTTTGTTATTTTATTTTTTCTGCTGTAGACAGATGGCCTTATGCAAAATTACCCTTCTGGATGAGCGTGTAAAGGGACATAGTTTCATATTAAAAAACACGAAATTGGTCCAGAATATGCACTTTAAGGGTCCAGACTCCGTAGGCCAAGGTTCACAGGTCACCATGTCCCAGCCAGGTATGAACTACAATCAATACCATGACCACCAGATGAAACAGAAATGTAAACACAAAAAAAAAAATGTTTTAAAAACCCTGATCCAGGAGGTATGCATTTGCTGCTGACTTCAATACGTCCACATCTGGAGTGGTGGGGAATACAGTTGCTGGGAGTGAATTCCACAAAATCAGTAAAAAGGGTTAGAAAAAAAAACACTTTTAGGCGAAGTCGCTTCATCTCACACTGAAAAAATTTAGAAAAACCCAACCTTTAATTGAAAGAAATTTATTCAGAGAAAATCAAATCCCTCATCAAGAAATAATTATTTTCAATCACTGAAGGCACCGTGTGTGTGTGTGTGTGTGTGTGTGTGTGTGTGTGTGTGTTAATTTTTTTTTTTTTTTTCAAATTACAAAAAAAAAAAAAATAGTGCCAGTGAGCAACAACTATCAGCACTGACTAACTTTGCTTTCATTATTGTATGGTTGTAAATGTCGGTGTCTTTCCTTTTATTTTAGGTTTCTTTCACCGATTCTGTGTCCGTTCACACGGGAGCACCTGTTGCGGAGAAATATAGCCACAACAGCCGTTTAGCGTGAGAGCCATGCATGAGAACAGCAGGAACAGAGGAATTTTTACAGAATAAAAAAGCCATGTGTAGTCTTTCATTTTCTATTTTTTAAAAAAAAATAGTTCTTGGTGTTAAAAACACACATTATCCAGAAGATGAGGGAGTAAAAAGGTCTCATGCAAGTCGATCCTCAGTATGTGTCTGTTATCACTGGAGGTGCATGGAGCGCAAGTATGTTTCACGAAGCCATATGGCATGTGTGTGTGCGGCCACATGGGTCGCCAGACGAGCGGTGATGATTTGTTCTTTACACTCGAGTCACGGCGTTGCGATGGTCAGCATGATGAACTGGAAGAGCTCAGTGCCAGAAACATCTGAGGGCTGAGTTTGATCGCTGTGCACATTTGGTTAAGATTTTAGCTTTGTTGGTTAGACTTGCGTAAACAGTGTCATCAACTAAGTATTAATGGCTCTGCCTTTTAGTATACTTTCAGCTGAGCACGACGGATTTTTCATTCCGCGTAGCCTTTTGTTTACGAAGTCATTTTTAGCCCTAATCTGTATCTGTCACTCTGTTTCTCCGCAGCGTCTCCACATCCAAACCTTGCTGGAAAGCCTTGCTTGAAGCTCAGAGTGTATGTCAAGCCTACAAGTGAGTATATCCATGAATCCACAAGGCTTTAATGCCATGTGATGCGTTTTTGTGTGTGTGTGTGTGTGTGTGTGTGTGTGTGTGTGTGTGTGTGTGTGTGTGTGTGTGTGTTTTCCCCCCTGTCCATCTGTGTTATTTATGCTGCAGTCCTGATGATGTGAAACACAAGTTCCCAGATTTCTGCACCACCATCCAAATCATCCACATCTCGTCCAACTTAGACTTGATTTATAAGCTTGCACCTCGAACCTTAGCAATTTATATGAAGAACCTCCATCTATGCTTTATGGTCTGAGCTCTCAGGAGCACAGTCGTAACTCCACAAATACAATAATGCTCCTCAGGGCAGATTCTGTAGCAAGCTATTCATCTGACGAGGGCCAGATAACAATCAGAAAGCCCTGACCCTTCCACTAATCATTCCACCGAGTAGCAGCGAGGGGCTTTCCAACCTCTCTATTATATACAGAATCTTCCAGAAGGTGCTCAGTTGGTTTAACCCTGGCTGAACGTGCTACCTAGTGACACACACCTTATGACCTCGGGTTTTATGAGGTTCTGTGTCTAAGTTTTGACATTCCAGCTCGCAAAATCGTTATATTTACAGCACGTGTACGGGTATATTATCGAAATACTGAGATAATTAGAAAGTACATTTTTGAACAGTGGCCCAGCGCAGAACTCTCTTACTCTGGAAGCTCAATTACGGTTTCATTTTATAAGTTTCTTTCTGCCTGTTTCTTACAGGATCAAGTCGTCTCGTTAAATAACTAACGAAAAGCAAAACTCTGCCGTGAACAGGAATTTCAGCCGTATTATGATTGTAAATGCTTTTCAGTAAGTTCCGTTTTTTCTCCGTGTCCCGTAAGCGCCAAGTTGTTCAACTTTTAAACATTGTTGTTCTTAATCAAAACATTTTTCCTTGAAATTTCCTTTAACAAGGCGGCACGGTGGTGTAGTGGTTAGCGCTGTCGCCTCACAGCAAGAAGGTCCTGGGTTCGAGCCCCATGGCCGGCGAGGGCCTTTCTGTGCGGAGTTTGCATGTTCTCCCCGTGTCCGCGTGGGTTTCCTCCGGGTGCTCCGGTTTCCCCCACAGTCCAAAGACATGCAGGTTAGGTTAACTGGTGACTCTAAATTGAGCGTAGGTGTGAATGTGAGTGTGAATGGTTGTCTGTGTCTATGTGTCAGCCCTGTGATGACCTGGCAACTTGTCCAGGGTGTACCCCGCCTTTCGCCCGTAGTCAGCTGGGATAGGCTCCAGCTTGCCTGCGACCCTGTAGAAGGATAAAGCGGCTAGAGATAATGTGATGTGATGTGATGTGATTTCCTTTAACAATATTTAAAAAATGCATTACAACTTTCAAACCATGTTTCTGTGCAACCAAACAAACGTCTTTAGCGTTTGCTAGCTGCCTTTCAGTTCTCACTCACTCTTTCGGTTTCAGTTCAATAAACTGGGCTGGGTTTCCCAAAAGCCTCTTAACGCTAAGAGCATCTTAACTAGGAGAGAGAGAGTGTTCATTGTGATGCTCGCTCTACCATTTAAAGGAGAACTGAAGTCATTTTTAAACTTGCTTTATTTCTTAATTAACGTGTTATTCAATTACGTTTTCGGTTTTAGTAACCTTGTATCGTGACTCGTATTGGCAACTAATTGCAAAATATTATACTTATCGGCCTATTCGGGTTTTAGCCATGTTGAATTTAGTTCGTTTGGTCGACGGCAGGCGTCGCTTATCCACGCGATCTTCACGAGACTTGTGCAAGACTTCGAAACATGAAGTGTCAGCCAGGCGTCAGTGCCGCCATTTTGAAAACTGTTTTCCAAACGAAATTTTGCACAAAAATGAGTTTAAATGACGATCACTGCCTACTTTTTTCAAACTTTCCTGATTGCTATCAAAACAAACAAAACTTCCGGCTTGATCACATCAGCATTCGAAAGAGGTCTCAACGAATCTCATTTACGGCCATTGCTTTGACATATGGACTGATATATTACAGAGCATATTTCAAACACTCATAACTTGCTATAGCAGCAACAAAATAGCGATCAAAAATGCGTTCCTGTATTTAATAAAATGAGATAAATAGAATTTTGATAAGGGCGGCACGGTGGTGTAGTGGTTAGCACTGTTGCCTCACAGCAAGAAGGTCCTGGGTTCGAGCCCTGTGGCCGGCGAGGGCCTTTCTGTGCGGAGTTTGCATGTTCTCCCCGTGTCCGTGTGGGTTTCCTCCGGGTGCTCCGGTTTCCCCCACAGTCCAAAGACATGCAGGTTAGGTTAACTGGTGACTCTAAATTGACCGTAGGTGTGAATGTGAGTGTGAATGGTTGTCTGTGTCTATGTGTCAGCCCTGTGATGACCTGGCGACTTGTCCAGGGTGTACCCCGCCTTTCGCCCGTAGTCAGCTGGGATAGGCTCCAGCTTGCCTGCAACCCTGTAGAACAGGATAAAGCGGCTAGAGATAATGAGATGAGGTGAGAATTTTGATAATAAAAAATTTGCCTTCAGTTCTTCTTTAGCGTCTGCTAGCTGCTTTTCAGTCCCCAGTTACTCTTTCGGTTTCAGTTCAATAAACTGGGCTGGGTTTCCCAAAAGCCTCTTAATGCTAAGAGCATCTTAACTAGGAGAGAGAGTGTTCATTGTGATGCTTGCTCTACCATTTAACGATGATCTTTGTGTCACGATGCTTTTGGGAAACCCATCCCAGTGTATCAACACACTGCATGTAATCAGTAGGTCTCATCTCATCTCATCTCATTATCGCTCACCGCTTTATCCTGTTCTACAGGGTCGCAGGCGAGCTGGAGCCTATCCCAGCTGACTACGGGCGAAAGGCGGGGTACACCCTGGACAAGTCGCCAGGTCATCACAGGGCTGACACATAGACACAGACAACCATTCACACTCACATTCACACCTACGGTCAATTTAGAGTCACCAGTTAACCTAACCTGCATGTCTTTGGACTGTGGGGGAAACCGGAGCACCCGGAGGAAACCCACACGGACACGGGGAGAACATGCAAACTCCGCACAGAAAGGCCCTCGCCGGCCACGGGGCTCGAACCCGGACCTTCTTGCTGTGAGGCGACAGTGCTAACCACTACACCACCGTGCCACCCCGCGATGATAAGTCATTAATACAAATTTATGACGATTAGAATCCATGAAATAAAAAATGAATTGCGATTATTATCAGGCTGCGTAATCTTAGTTTTTAGCTCATCTGGTCACAGGCCAGGTCGGATGAGCTTATGCGATCACACGTCGTTTGTCCGTCATTGTCATCGTCCGTCCACAATTTACAAAAATCGCTACTCCTCCTCCTACAGGATTGATCGGATTTCAATCAAACTTGCATACAATGTTCCCCAGGTGGGTGTGCATAACATTTCTCAAGATGGTCATGCCACCTCTCATATTTACAATTGAATGGGCGTCTGAAATTTTTAGGTGACTCGTCAAATTAAACATTACTCTGATCGGATTTCAGACTCGCACACAGCAGTGGCCGGCCTGAGCTACAGCCTCATTGAGGCTATTTTTCCTCGCTGTAATTGTGTTGTTTCGACAGCAGATGGTGCAATAACATACAAAAGTAGGAAAGTACATGACTTCACCCTAGGACGAAGTAACACAGCTGTATTACCATGAAAACACACAAAAAAAAAAACAGATCTAAAATGGGGAAAAAGCTGTTGTGTGATTGACTGTACAAACAGATTTAACAAGAAATAAGACCTCTCTTTTTACAGACTGCTGAAAGATAAAGAAAAGTGAAGCAGATGGAGGTCGTACAAATGTTTATTCAGCAAAAGGTCTATTTGTTATGACATTTTTCTTTTTTATAAAAGGACTGCTTTAGGTAACAGGCTGTTATATTTTACTCCGACCTTTACAAATCTGAGTAAATATATATTTTTTGTTATTAAGAAAATGAAACACAGGTTGTTTTTTAATTGAATAAAGGAGTATTTATGTTGATAAAGAAGAGGAAAATAAGTGCTGCGATTTTTTTTAAATGAAATTTTATTCATTTAATTATTTTTCAAAAAATATTGTGGGAAAATCCAATCATGAACCCAATATCATGACTCGAATCCAATCATGAATTGGGTGAATCGTTGCATGCCTAATAGCTAGGCAACGTCCTAAAAAATTCATATTTAATGCTACAGTATTCGGTTTCCACTGTGCTGAAGGCTTTCTGATGATTTGTACAGTTAAATCTTATTACTCTCATGGCGCCTGTGTACATCATCTACAGCTCAAGTTTACTTCTGCTACATTTGACTAAAAATCGTAAATCAGAATTCCTGACTTCTGACTAGGAAAAGAAATCCTACTCATAAACCCGAGACGGTCTTCAGGTCTTCAACTCTGAGGTCAGCAAGTGACGTTAAATCAATATGCATCAACTGTAAACAAAATAGCACTTCTTATCTTTCAATCCAATAGACTGCATATACAAGTATTTGTTTATATCATTATACACAGAGTGTGTTGATTGGCCAAGTTTGTCTAGGTTGTGTTCATCCTGGATGATGATTGGCCGGCAGAAAGAGCTAACACCACATGAGAATAAAGTAAACACTAGAGTGCATCAGTTGCCCCCTAAAAATGAAAAGTTCCTCTGATCATGATGCATTTTTTTTTGATTGATTGATTGATTGATTACTTTATTCTGAACAATAAAGAAGATCTCATCTCATCATCTCTAGCCGCTTTATCCTTCTACAGGGTCGCAGGCAAGCTGGAGCCTATCCCAGCTGACTACGGGCGAAAGGCGGGGTACACCCTGGACAAGTCGCCAGGTCATCACAGGGCTGACACATAGACACAGACAACCATTCACACTCACATTCACACCTACGGTCAATTTAGAGTCACCAGTTAACCTAACCTGCATGTCTTTGGACTGTGGGGGAAACCGGAGCACCCGGAGGAAACCCACGCGGACATGGGGAGAACATGCAAACTCCGCACAGAAAGGCCCTCGCCGGCCACGGGGCTCGAACCCAGGACCTTCTTATTGTGAGGCGACAGCGCTAACCACTACACCACCGTGCCGCCCAATAAAGAAGATATAAAAATAAAAAATGTAAATAAAAAAATGTAATAATCAAAACATCGTCATAAACAAACAGAATAGCGTAGCCACAAGGCAATAACATAACAATGTTCAGAAAGGATTAAGAAGAAGTAATAACTTATCCAATCCTAACCCTCTATACCACCGCTAATCAAACGTCACTTTCCACCATAATAAACTATATATACAAAAGAAAACAAAAGCAACAAACAAAAAAGAAAACATACCAACATACCAAAACATACCGACATGGTATAATATCGACCAAATCAAATCATATATACGGATACTTATGTTATGCATATATACACACATACAATACATATATACAGTACATACTGTACATATACACATACCTATAGCTATACACTAAATACAAGAAGACCAGTCACAGACTTACTCTCAATTTCATCATCACCTATATAGTCTGCCTGTCCTCATTCTCATATATTTTTATTAACATTTTTGTTTTTATGTTCCTTTTGGTAAGAAAACACACTGGGTGAAATATTTTGACAAAATTCAGAAGTTTAATGGTGGCACCAGGAGCTCAAAATTATGGAAAAAGCTGCTATTTTATGACTTTTATGACAAAATTTCGATCACTTTTCATGAAACATTATGGCACCTTATAGAGTATACCAAATATCTTAGATCCACATTTTTAGTACATATTCTAAATCTATTATCAAGCACAGTTTGAGTTTTAGCTGTTCATTGAATCATTGTTCAGCTACTTTTAAACAATACAAATGTATTATGAATCACATTAATGCTTCTCAATCCCTTGCAAAGGTTCTTAAAGTGCCATTCCACCATTGGATGTATTCTTTGGCATAAAATACAATATATTTTGACAACATATATAAATGGTATCACTAGATAGAGAAATCTTTTAGCTTCAAAATGATATATCAAACATAATTTTTTGACAACGACAAGTATATTAATTTTGCGACCAAAGTCACCTACCCTTTTAATTTCCGCGCGTGATGTCATCGGCAGGTTCCCCTTCTTGTGTACCACGTGACGCGTGACGTGGCACATATTATCAGCAATGGCGGATAGAACGCGATAAAAATAATACCAATAAATCTAGCTAATACCAATAAATCTAGCTAACTGAAAGATTAACTCAAAATTTTTCGCAATTTTTTTGGCCCCCATATACGAGGAGAAATGACTCTCTCACTTTGGGGGTTTCCTGGTCTAAAAATAGACCGACACGTGGTACACAAGAAGGGGAACCTGCCGATGACATCACGTTTCACTACCGCGCGGAAATTAAAAGGGTAGGTGACTTTGGCCGCAAAATTAATATACTTGTCGTTGTCAAAAAATTATGTTTGATATATCTTTTTGAAGCTAAAAGATTTCTCTGTCTAGTCATGTTGTCATAAAATATATTGTATTTTATGCCAAAGAATACATCCAATGGTGGAATGGCACTTTAACATGATCTCTGGCTCACAAGAAATCAATAAATGGAGTCCAGCATTGTGATTCAAACCTTACGTGAAAACATAAAATAAGCGTTTTTTGGCAAAAAATGAACCTCATGGTGCCACCATTAGACTTTTGAATACGGTCAAAAAATTTTACAGGATGTCTTTATTGGTGAAAAGGAACACCCGAACAAAAATGCATCAGATTTTATGAAAGTGAGGGCAACTGATGCACCCTAGTAACCCCCCCACCCCACCCCCAATTCAACCACCATGCCAGATCGAACCTTCTACTGAAGTCATGACCTCTCGACATCAGCATAGTGTCAAAAATGCAGCCGTTAAGCCAGGTTTCAATAAACAGTGCAGCGTTGAGATTCCTCAGACCTGCACAACATCACCGTTAAGAAATGGTTCCCGAGTCACACAAGGGCTTAGCAGGGCAGCTTTGAAAGGAGCCAGAGTGACAGTGGAGTTAGCACCAGCACTACAGGTATTTATACAAGGATGAGAGGAATGCACTATACGCCGCTGAGCATTGAGAGGAGTTGGTCAATATTTGCACGAGTATTATTTTAAAAAGAGTCATTTCCCAGAGTTGTGCTTTTAGGGCACGTTATAAATTTAGATAGGAAGCCTTTCGAGGAGCAGCCCATTAGTCTAATGTAATTGTTAACAAACGGACTCGCTCTGAGATCATCAGTTCCAGCGAGGAGTCGAGACAATTACATGCAAATTGAAACGATCCTTTTCTCACACTGCCATTTATCTGTTTACGATAACGCTTGCGGTCTCTCTAGCCCATCGAGGTAATGTACACTGCCCTTCAAAACAATTTCACTTCACAAGCATTTGGACTGTCTTTTAAAATACATGCGCAACCAGACAAGTGCTATTCCTTTGTGAACAGTCAAGGTCCTTTAGAATTGATAAGCGGAAGCGGCTCGTCGAATTTCATACCTTATTCAGCGAGGTATGTGTGAATTTGGCACCGTCTTGAATTCAATTTGCACACAGTGCGAGCAGCGGCCTATCATCTTTGCGAAAGCGGCGTATTCATATGTGCATATCGGCGATTGAGAGGAAACTTTAGAAGAAGGGATGCCTGGCGCTGAAGCGTTTTATTATACGACCCACCTGGCCTTTTCGCCAGCTCAGCTCCCACCATTACCATAATTCCACGCACTAAGTCTGGTACGTCTCTGTTTATTTTCATGCTTTCTGCCAGGGCCAGCTTCTAATCTTGCCGCATAGACGGGGTTAATCTCAGCCTACCCAGACCTCGCTTTAATTCTCCAGGAGCGCGGCTGAAATTTCAAGTCCAGTTTTGGGGAAAAGGGGAGCTAAGGGAAAGGAAAAGAATGGCGAATTTGTTAGTGTCCGACGTGCTGAATGTGCGCACCTGTAAAACATCAGGATGATGAAATACTGTGTGTATAAAAAGGACAAGAAGTCACTTAGTTGCATAGTTTATAATATAACTATTATCTCGTCTCATCATCTCTAGCCGTTTTATCCTGTTCTGCAGGGTCGCAGGCAAGCTGGAGCCTATCCCAGCTGACTACGGGCGAAAGGCGGGGTACACCCTGGACAAGTCGCCAGGTCATCACAGGGCTGACACATAGACACAGACAACCATTCACACTCACATTCACACCTACGGTCAATTTAGAGTCACCAGTTAACCTAACCTGCATGTCTTTGGACTGTGGGGGAAACCGGAGCACCCGGAGGAAACCCACGCGGACACGGGGAGAACATGCAAACTCCACACAGAAAGGCCCTCGCCGGGCACAGGGCTCGAACCCAGGACCTTCTTGCTGTGAGGCGACAGCGCTAACCACTACACCACCGTGCCACCACTATTGTTATTATTATTATTATTATTATTATTAGTGTGTAAGTGTATTGAGACCGTGATACTCACACGAGAGAACTTTATTAATCCCAAACTACATCATGTACGGTATATCTTGCTCTTTGGATTCTCAATAACTAAAGCAACCAGGTGTGCTCGCTCATAACGTTTTCTAGGAAAATAATTGCCGTAAATTGCGTTTCGTAATTGTAGTAGCTTGCGTAATTAGTACTAAGTGAAATGCAAACAATAATTTTCATTAGTGCAAATTGAAGGACCCTAAGGCATTTATAAACAATGAAAGTAAGTCAACAATGGAGGCTTTACAGTGCAGCTTGGTTCATAAGAAGGCACTATTGTGATTGTACACCTCATATGCACAGGGCCGCATACGTTTTTAATCTTGTGCTTAGTTTGTGATCTTTCTTCTGTCACTAAAATACAACAAACCTGGATCCGACAGCCATCACGTGCATATACGGCGCGTTTGATGCTCTTTGATGCTATCTGCATTAGCGAAAAGTGACAGCGAAATCGCTGCACTCGTCTTTCCCACTTAATCTAGGTCAGCCAAGACGAGAGCATTTTGTCAATAAAGTGTCACTTTCATTGAGGCTGGCTTTCAATCCTCAAGTGTTGTATTTTAGGGAGGAGGGGAAAGAAATAAAATTATTTCTGCAGTTGTGCTCGAAACATTTGACTCGCATCCTCATGTCTTTTTCTCTTTTCTGTTGCTGTTTTTCTTCTTCTTCCTCTCTCCTACAGATGACTCAGTGTACGAGTCGCCGGAGCCGTTTCTGACAGATGACAACAACAGCGGTCACTTCCTGTCCCCGTGTCTTTTTCTGTTGCTGCTTGCGCTCCTCATGCTCTTCAGCTCCTCCTAGCATTGTGGCCCTTCACAGCAGAGCACACACACACACATATATATACACACACACATACACACACACACACACACGCATATATATCCCAATCCAGCATGCAGCTTAGCACTGCTGCTTCTCCCCGAACGAAGAAAAGAAAAAAAAAAAAAAAACCTTAAGCGCCCACTAAATATATTCTCATTGTCCATATTCAGTTCCGCGCATTGCATCTTCATTAAAATCATCTTCATCTGATGAGAAAAGACTGCCATCGAGAAAAGACTCATGGGGGAAAATATATATATGATATATGAGAAAAGACTAATTGCAGGGGGCGGGGTGTTGGGGTGGGTGGGTGGGTGGGTTGGGGGATGTTGCTTCTTCTGTCATGCACTAAGTGAAAATGGCTAAGTGCCATCAGCTGTATGGTTTTTGCTCACTAGCATCTGAAATATCTCCGTGTCTGTCTCTACCGACGTGCCCCAAGTAGAAAGCACCCATCTAACCACCATCGATCCTGTGGATGTAGTTACTGTACAGCATTTTCTGCGCAGCATTTCGAGAAAGCGTGCACCTTGCAGGGCATGTGTACCTTTCTCTGAGCAATCCCCAGCGCCTTTACTGAAAAGAAACAAATATATAATATAAAATATACGGAGATGGATAGATCTGAAGACGAATCCAGGAAGTAACTTCAGTAAAGAAAGTAGATGTAGTAAAATAATAATAATAATGCATAGTGTCCAGAGAAACAGGATGTTTTGGTGACAGTCATGAAGGAAAAACCGTCCCGTTTCTCTGGACACTCTTTTTACTACATCCACTATACCCTAGGTGACAGTTTATTAGGAACACCTCCACACCTGTTCGTTCATGCACCTTGAGGCAGAGGCAGTAGAGCAATGCAAAAAATCACAAGGATGCAGGTCAAGAGCTTCGGAGCTTCAATGTTCACATCAAACCTCAGAAGGATTATAAAAGACACGGGCAGGATCTCATGCACTGCAGTTCTACAGGCAAATCTGGACAGCTGAAGAGCGAGAAAAATCCTTTTCCAATCGTTCAACTGTCCAGTTTAAGCTTAGATTCCTGTACCTACCTTACCTTGTACCTTGGTCAGGTCTTGCGACAGGTCTGCCTGCTCACAATCTCTTCATCGTTGTTTGGCGGAACGTAGGATTCGGCGCCGTTGAGCTCAATCCAATGCACAAAGCTTCCCCGTCGCAATATCGTGATCCTTTCCTTGATACAGCTCAAAATCATTACCCAGCATCTTCAGGGTGTTTAGTCTTGGGCCTCCAACACCTCTAGAGCCATGGGCTGGAAACCAGTCTAGTAGGAATTTAGGCAGCCTGCCATCTGACATTGGTGCCACATGCCCAAAGTAAAGGAGACGGCAGTAGCTTGTGCTAATTCCCAGGCTACAGCAACCAGTTCCCATTAGATTCCTGCTTTTGGCAGAAATTACTGGAACCCGACGTGGTCTTCTCCTGTTGTAGCCAATCCTCCTCAAGGTTTGACGTCATGTTCATCCTGAGCTGCTTTTCTGCTCACCACGGTTGTAAAAAGTGGCTCTTTGAATTCCGGTAGCCTTTCTGTCAGCACAACGCAGTCTCGCAGTTTCGAAAATACTCGGACCAGCTCACACAGCACCAACAACTAGGCTGAAAACACATTTCCCCGCATTCTGATGTTTGATGTGAACGTTATCAAAGCTCTTGACATGTATGTGTAAGATTCTATACGTTGTGCTGCTGCAGTATGATCAGCTGCCTGGATAATTGTACGAATGAGCAGGTGTTCCTATTAAAGTGGCTGGTGAGTGTACAGTAAGAGGAGGTCTTTTCTGTGAATTTGCCAAAGACATTAGTTGAACCTTCTTTCTTTCTTTCTTTCTTTCTTTCTTACAGGGAAGCGGGGTTAGATGTGTCGGCTTTGGTTCGAGATCACAAGCAGCCACACAATCATAGGAGGGGAGTTGCATCAAAATACAGTTTTTTATTACGATCTTTTTTGCTGTACAAAAAGAATGTTGTGTAGATTAGTAAATAATATTAACCAGTTACAAAATGCCTTTTTTATTACTGGTGCTCAGTCTGAAAGCAAATCTGTCACTAAAAGCTACAGTGCCAAGCGATGGCGGGGGTTTGGGGGGGGCGGGGGGGACAGGGTGGGGTGGGGAGGGGTGGGCATGCCGTGTTGGTGAAGTGTTAGTGTGTTTCAGGTCTTTAATCGTCTCAACTGCTATCTTTCTCTCTCTCACTCTTGGACGATCTCTCCCAATTTCTGAACGTGACGCTTTTTCTCTGTGCTGAGCCGCTCCACATAAATCTCCTGTAACTGCACTAACCCACGCCCTGTACACGCTCTCGCTCGTGCAACAGCCCAGAACAAGCTGGTCACTGTGAAAGCACAGACTGTGGACCTGAAGGACTAAAGATGCACGAGAGAGCGAACGAATGCCTCAAAGTTCAAAATGTAGAGGGGATATGAATTTAAGTAGCACTTCTGCTCCAGTGGACGCTTTCATTCTGAAAGAAGAGGAGATTATTCAGAAAAAAAAGTGTGGGATTATATGTGTGGTGAATTATTTTGTGACTGTACAAAAATGTTAATAAGGAAAAAAAAAGACCAGGGGAAGAGTTGGCTTTGAACATAGGCAAGATTGGGAAAAAATTATTATTTTTTTTTTTTTAATGCTAGTTGGAACTTTTATATTTTACTTTATTCCATGTTATTTTTTACATTTTCTTTTCCAAAAAAAAAACAAAAAAAAAACCCAGTGGACATTATTCATATGTGATATGAAGTTACAACGTAGAACCCTTGAATTACTAGCGCAATGATGGTACCAGTTCTGCAGTCAAACAAGTCTAGAGATGTTTGCTGTTGTTGTCGTTGTTTCCTGCTTGTATCACATTCTGGTACATGTAGTCCTGTAATGATTTTTTTTTTTTTTAATGTTACAAGTACAAAACTTTTCATGGTGTTCTCATCAGATCATTTTTATTTGAAAATCATGTGGATGAAACATTTTTGCATTCCTATTAAGTGTTCCAATGTTTTGGAAGAGGAAAGCTACAGGAAAAAAAATGGAAAAAAAATTAAAATAAAGCTTTTTGTCTATAGTCTATAGAATTTTTTTTTTCTGATTCTGAATTATGTCTTTTGGGTGAAGGATTATGTATCAACGTTATGTTACACTTCAGTGAGCTGATATCACACTGCAACATTTTTATAATACTCATCAGCTTAGACAGTCTCAGTACCTTCATTACAGTCCAGAGGCATCATTTATCAACACCGCACAGAAAAGACTATAAATGGTTTCTTCTGCATAAAATGTACAATCATCATATGCTTTATAATATTGGAATTCATCAAATGTGCACAGGCAGGATGTTAAGTGTCAGTGTTTTGGGAAATTTATTTGCCGCTGCACCAGCAACTATAAACTCCAATCTGTGGCTAGGCTGAAAAGTCTTAGCTATATATAATGGAATAAAGTCTTGTGACCCAGTTAGCTAGTTAAATGCATTAATTTTCCCTTCTCGCATATAAAAAAATGTAAATAATTAATGATTTGCTCATCCAGAACCAAAAGCATGAGAAAGGACAGGAAATACAAGCATTTCCACCATTTGAGGTTTAAGGAGAGTACAGGAGGGCGTAATACATGTAAATGGTCAGGCACTGCTTGTTGGCAGTGGCAGTCACAGAAATTCTGTGGGAGGGTGGATTTTTTTGGTGAATCTGCATTAATGCACAGTACACAGTAAAAAAAATAAATAATTAAATACCTTTTTCTATGATTGCATATTAAGGACATTGGAGGAAATACAGAGCTGAGGGAGGTCGTAATATTTTGAAAAAAAAAAATCTCATAATTTCCTGAGATTAAAGTTGTAAATTTATGAGAAAAAACTCGAATATTCTCTGAGATTATAAAGTCATAAATTTGCAAGAAAAAAAACCCCTCAGAAATTCCAAGAATAAAAAAAATAAAAAGTCACAAATTTCTGAGAAAAAAAACCCTGAAAAATTGTGCCTGTTTTTTTTTTTTTTTTTTTTCAAGGAATCACATCACATCACTTTTCAAGGCTGGATCAACATCATCACACCACAGACATCACGGATGAGCCGAGAGTTAAAGCAAAATGCAGTCTGTATTCCTCGATTATGCCATATAAAAGAATAAATTGCTAATTTTCAACTACATTTCTCAGAATGCACTGCAGCCGGGAAGCGTGTGATTGTAATCTCAGGGAATATCTGAGTTTTATCTCATAAATTGTGAGTTTAATCTTGGAAATTCTGAGTTTTTTTCTTGTAATACTACTCCTTCCTTCAGCTCTGGTAACATTTTTGGTGCCATCCTGAATAAATACAAGGGTGAGTCAAATGAAAACCTTAAAAGTGCAACATAACTTGGGGTTGAATCTTTTTTTGTTTTGTTTTGTTTTTTCCTAGATAAATCTGGACACTTGTTACCTGCTGGAACACTTGCACTGAGCAAAATGGAAAAACAGTCCAAAGTTTTAAAATAATAATAATAAGTCCATTTGTCTCACTTGTAATATTAGCTAAGAGAAGAGAGAGAAACCAAGCCAAGAAGCCTTTATTTGTCACACATATACTCAAGCAGAGACTTTAAGCACACAGTGTAATTCCTCCTCTGCATTTAACCCATCTGAAGCAGTGAACACACACATGGACACACAAGTGAGCAATGAGCACACACACATACCCAGAGCAGTGGGCAGCTATGTTACAGCACCCAGAGAGCAGTTGTGGGTTAGGTGCCTCGCTCAAGGGCCCTTTAGCCCAACCTCAGGCCGCAGCTGCCCCATGTTAACCTAACCACATGTCTTTGAAGCTATTGCTATATATATATATATATGCTATACTGTATGTTAAACGTGTCTAATTATTATCTAAGTCAAACATTGAACGCTTTTATGTTATTTTAATGAACTCGTTCTGCATTTACCCTAATAGAAAGCACGGCGTCCCCCCGAGTCCAATCGAGAGTGTGTGAGATAGGTGGAAAGGGGTGGGGCTTCCAGGTGGTGGAGATTTCAAAACACTTGGACAAATCATTCCAGATTCATGCTAATCATTTTTATTAAGGAGAAAAAGACCTGAAAAGAAAAAGACTGCTTTTTTTTAACATATTTTTGAATGCTAACTCATAGTTTAATCGTGGTGCTCCTGCTCAAAGTGTATGAAGGTTGGTGGGTCTGGTAATATAACAAAATCAGAGTAAACATCACGAGACATCATGGCAGTGTAAGATCATGTAGGGACTGTTTAATCAGTATACGTATCACCAAGCCAAGACATGAAAGATTGCATCATTATCTTCTTCTAACAAAGCTTCTAATGAGCTACTATGAGTAAAAAAAATCTGCTTGTCCTCGGTGCCTTGGCAACTGATTTGTCCACACTTCATATGAAGATTAATAACCACCAGTTTTTGTCATCTCTGTGCATTATTATAATGCAGCCATGCACAATCGTAGATGATATAAAAGCATCACTTCAAAGGGAACCTAAAAAGGACTCTGACATTATTTTGTTATTACAGGATTGAGTTCTACAGTTGTGTTTATGTTTAATTGCATTCAATTACATTTAAAACTAATATATCTGTTCTTTCATTTTTGCCCCTTTACCCTGCTCAGGCTGCCAGTGGATCCGGAGCTTAACTCAAAAATACTGAGCAGGAATGTACTCCGGATAGAACTCCAGTCTATTGCAGAAAACTCATCTCATCTCATTATCTCTAGCCGCTTTATCCTTCTACAGGGTCGCAGGCAAGCTGGAGCCTATCCCAGCTGACTACGGGCGAAAGGCGGGGTACACCCTGGACAAGTCGCCAGGTCATCACAGGGCTGACACATAGACACAAACAACCATTCACACTCACATTCACACCTACGGTCAATTTAGAGTCACCAGTTAACCTAACCTGCATGTCTTTGGACTGTGGGGGAAACCGGAGCACCCGGAGGAAACCCACGCGGACACGGGGAGAACATGCAAACTCCACACAGAAAGGCCCTCGCCGGCCACGGGCCTCGAACCCAGGACCTTCTTGCTGTAAGGCGACAGCGCTAACCACTACACCACCGTGCCGCCCCATTGCAGAAAACTAATATACTTTATAGTTAATACAATTTACTAGCAACCCATGATTTAAAAAAAAAGAAAGAAAGAAAAATCTGATGTAAAGTGCTTCTAAACTTGTGCATTTCACTTGCAAATTTATTTTTCACTCCTAAGGACAGATGAGCCATTCAGCACCTGAATATAGAATGATTGGCAGTTGCATAGGCTCAAGGAAAAAAAGCTGCTACTCGTCTGTGCAAACCGCGCAACACTCATCCAACCCCCACCACTGCAACTGGTGCTTACTGTAAAACCCCACACATACAAGCACTACAGCACTATACTGAAGGGACTATGCGTTATTCCCCTTTATCTGCAATGTGCTTTGTGTTCACATACTCAGAGCTGTGTTTAAATACAGTACCAAAAGTATCAAAAGTTTGTACACCTTCTAATTCAATGTTTTTTTCTTTATTTTTATGAAATAAAAGACATTTCATGTCTTAAAGTACTTTTAAAGTAAAGTTACTTAGTTGAGCGGTTCTTGACCTATTACCAATGTTGTGGAAAAGGGCAACTGCCCTTTTACTATTTATTATTGACTGTTTGATCTCAAACGCATTAAGAAGGCAAGAAATTGCACTAACTTTTGACGAGGCACAGCTGTGAATTGAAAAGCATTCCAGGTGACTACCTCATGAAGCTGGCTCAGATAATGCCAATAGTGTGCAAAGCATCATCAAGGGAAATGCTGGATACCTTGAAGAATCTAAAATATGAAACTTTTTTTTGGGGGGGTTAACACTTCAGTGTTGTTCTACAATGTAGACAATAGTCCGTCCATCCATCCATCCATCCATCCATCCATTATATGTAGCCATTTGTCCTGTTCTACAGGGTCGCAGGCAAGCTGAAGCCTATCCCAGCTGACTACGGGCGAAAGGCGGGGTACACCCTGGACAAGTCGCCAGGTCATCGCAGGGCTGACACATAGACACAGACAACCATTCACACTCACATTCACACCTACGGTCAATTTAGAGTCACCAATTACGTAGCCTAACCTGCATGCCTTTGGACTGTGGGGGAAACCGGAGCACCCGGAGGAAACCCACACAGACACTGGGAGAACATGCAAACTCCACACAGAAAGACCCTCACCGGCCACTGGGCTCGAACCCAGAACCTTCTTGCTGTGAGGCGACAGTGCTAACATAGACAATAGTCAAAATAATGAAAAACTCATGAATGAGTTGGAATGGTACTGCAAATCAAACTAATGTCAGTAATCAGTGCTATGACATTTCACTTCTCATCTCATTATCTCTAGCCGCTTTATCCTGTTCTACAGGGTCGCAGGCAAGCTGGAGCCTATCCCAGCTGACTACAGGCGAAAGGCGGGGTACACCCTGGACAAGTCGCCAGGTCATCACAGGGCTGACACATAGACACAGACAACCATTCACACTCACATTCACACCTACAGTCAATTTAGAGTCACCAGTTAACCTAACCTGCATGTCTTTGGACTGTGGGGGAAACCGGAGCACCCGGAGGAAACCCACGCGGACACGGGGAGAACATGCAAACTCCACACAGAAAGGCCCCCGTCGGCCGCTGGGCTTGAACCCGGACCTTCTTGCTGTGAGGCGACAGCGCTAACCACTACACCACCGTGCCGCCCAACATTTCACTTAGACAACGTTGATATTCTAATATCTAACTGAGCATTTTATACAAAAATCAAGTTTTACTAGGGATAAAAGAGTTCACTCAAAGAACTGCCTTTGGTCCAAGTCATATTGAACACATTGGCATTTATGAGGGTTTGATTCCAAGCCGTGAATCAAATCATGAATAAATGCTTCCATGAAAAAGTCTTTTCTTTGATTATGGACTTAAAATATAGCTGTCCTTTTCTGGCCATGTCTTATTAAAAGGACAGTAAAATCAAGTCCTGGACATCATATCTATTAAGATTCAACTTTAAAAAGACGGCTGCTTTTTACAGGCTGTAACACTTGTCTAAATACACAAAGTGACATTTACACACACACACACACACACACACACTTTTGAGTCTTTGGTGTTTTGTCAAACAGTAGGAGGGGAAGAAGGAGAGCGCCTGTGAGCTGCTCTTATTTGGGATGATGGCAGAAAATGGTGGCTGATGGCTCTGAATGCCATGTGAGTTTCATGCAGAGATGGCAACCGCCTGACTGGGGGGATTTTATTGCAGCAATAAAATAATTTCTAAAGTGCATTTGGACGTTTGTGACCACAACATATAGGTTTGTTCTTTGTTCCTGCAGAGAAGACGAAAATGTTGTTAGATTTTGGGTTGATAAACTGCACGGCTTTCTAGAAGAAATTTGAATGAACAAATTTTAGCAGTGCTACACGACAGGCTTCAAAAATGCCTTCATAGCTGATCTTTCGCTCCCTTTTCTTTCCAGATGATGTACTTACACTACACCCATGTGGACTCATTTCTATTGTCCTTTAAATGCCTTCATAGTTAACTGACATTATCTATCCTGAGCCGAAAGATCCACTGAGCAGATGTGACTGATGCTATAACAAGAGTGATCTGATTGGGTGCTCTAAGAGCATGCAAACAAACCATCAACAACAACAACAAAAAAAAAACAGTTCTCTTCTGATTGCGATGAAGTACTCCTCCATCTCAACTTATAGCAGCAAGGCGTTCAGCGGATCAAATATGAATTGATTGGTATTCCAAGCTTCCTCCTTCATTGCCTTTTCATCTCCGGCAACTTGACTTGAATGGATCCAGTGCTGTTGTAGTGCCACTCCACTGGCCCCTTGTGAGATAACAAAGCTCAGCTTGACCTTTCTGCAATCAAAAGGCCCCACAGCCGAAGCTCTATCAATGTCCCAGTGTGGGACGCGTGCTCACTCGCGCCAGAGATTGCACCGAAGGCACCATCTAACAGGATAAAGAAAGCCTGCTATCATGGCTCACTTTTAACAAATTATGACCGGCAATCTCAAACTGTCTGAGCGCCAGCACCTACACGACATCAGCAGCTGTAATAACCTCCTCGACAACCATCAGGCTCTTTGTGTGCAGCCTCATTCAGTCCGGATGGGTATAAATCTGACAGAATTCGATAGACGATTGACTAAAAAAAAAATCACAGAAGGAATACAGCGAAGGAGAAACTGGCTAAAGACCTTGCAGCCTCTAATTGTCGACCAACACTCAGGGCTTCGAAAATCATAAAGAACATTCTGGAGAAGACTGAGTCCCATAATGACCTCCTGTCTGATATTGTTGGTAAGAAATAAAGATTTGTTTGGAGATTGAGGTTTATTGTTCCTAATGCACAAAATCTGAATTCATTATCTTTTCATTATATAGTGCACTATTTATAGTGTAGATGTAGTGTAGTATTTTCCCAGTTCTCAGTGGAGAAACTATATTCCCTGGATAGGTCATTATATCATTACCCATAGTGCACTGCAACTCCAGTGTCCAACCAATACCCACTGCTTCCACAGTAAAGTACCACAATGCAGAGCAATTTATTTTAGTCTATTTATTATGTTAGATACTGGAGAAGCCAACATTGTCTATACAGTGCCTTCCACAATTACTGGTACCTCTTAAAGATCAGTAAAAAGGGTTCGAAAAGAATTCGCCTTTTGATGAAGTCGCTTCATCTCACACTGAAAAATTCAATCTTTAATTGAAATAAATTTATTCAGAGAAAAACAAATCCCTCACCAAGAAATAATTATTGTCAACAAAAACACTACGGGTGTGCAAAAATATCGATACGGCGATATATCGCGATACTTTGTCTTCCGATTCAATATCGATACTCAAAATTTGAATATCGATATTTTTTCAAATAATAAATCATGTTTCAGACGGGTTGTAAATCCAGTACGACTTCCGCACCTCCGCTCCGCGAGGTGTCGCTGTGCCGCTCCCTCACTGCAAGGCACTCTTCATCTTCTCTTTTTTCCCCGGCGGTTGCAGTGAGGAAAAAAACAAGCAAGCATGGCTGTTAACGTAAACCTAGAGACGCCGCCGAACTTTAAGGCAGATGTTTGGAGGCACTTTGGATTCCAAAGGAAAGGAGAAAAAAACAGTGAGCCGGACAAAGAGTACGCACTCTGCAAAACCCGTTTCGCTCCAATTAGATATTCAGGTAACACAACAAACTTGCGAACTTACTTAGCACGACACCACCCCGACATATTAGCTCAGCCGGAGCCGCCGAAACCCAACCCGAAGCAAACTACACTGGACAGCGCCAAAGTCCTCCCGTCTACTTCAGTGATGTGTGACTTACTGTAACTGTGAACTTAATTTTGTCATTTAAGGCCAAAGGCAAGAAGCTGCACTTTATTTTGCATTTTCAATTTTAGTGTGTGTGAGACACTGCATTTTATTTTGAGTATTTACTCTAAGTTCAGAAGAAACATGATTCACTGAGGTTTCAGTTCAGTTTCAGTGTGTGGACACTGACCCACACTGCACTTTGTTTCATAATTGTGCTCAGGGAGACGAAGATGCCCACTGCACTTTTCAGTGTGTTTCAGACAGTGTGTTGTTCCTGCAAAATAAGCACAAGTTAAATGTTCTCCGGTATATGTTCTCAAGTTTACAAAGAACAAATTGATATTAGTGTTAGCACTGAAATGTATGTGCAGTCTGCAGTGCAAGTTTTAAGTTTTCATAAAACAATTTGATTCTGCTTGTTAAGGCCCGGTCACACAGCGCTTTACGGCTTTATCACGGCCAAAACCCGTCAAAAAGTGCTCTCCCGTGAAGCAGACGATGTTGTTCGTGTTGATGTCGAAGTTAAGACGTGTTACAGTCGATATACAGATGTGACAGGACGCAGGGGAAAATCGGAACGGCGTCGGACGCGGCAAAAAGTTTTGGACTGCTCAAAACTTTAGACCGCGGACAACCACGGCCGGCACATGTGGTAAAGACGTGCAACACACGTGAAAAACACGTGATAATCAGTGTCCCGGCCGTTATTAAAACTTGGGGAGACGTGGTAAGACGCGAAAGTTTGGCGGTCTATCACGGGCAGAGCACGGTCATCGGACGGGTGTTACGCGTTGGTATCACGGGATATAGCGTGTGTTTAGCGGCTTATCACTGAGAAATGGATTTTTCCGCATACATAGCACTGTCTAAGCCCGTTAAACGACGTCTCAAACAAGTTCTAAATTCGATTGATCACTGTCTAATCACTTCTGCATCACTTCTGATTTGCGGCATGTATAAATACCGTAATTTTCTGAGACCTCGGCACTTGCAGTCTAGATGTCAAGGGGTGAACATGAACCCTCAACGCTGTGATGTCCTCATCTTAATGCTCCAGCACCAACAGAACCAACTGATACAGGCTCAACATATCCTTGCTGAGAGAAGAAGAAGAAGGAGGAGGAGGGTGGTACAGAACATCTGGGTGCGTGGCTGGACTTGGTTAGCTGTGCTTAGGCAGTGCTGCAGCAGTGAAACAGCCGCCGACGGCCATACCCCGTACAAAGCACGGCAAAGCCAAAATTGACCAAAAATTAGCACTTACGACCACGTCCACCAGATTTTTGTATCTTTTTGTACGTGATATAGACGCGGAGTGCTGTGTGACCGCCCCTTTAAGCAGCACTGATGTGTCCATGCTTACAGAAAAGTTGATAATACTAGCACAGAAATGGGAATTTTCTGTATGTTGTAGTGAAGCAACTCTTGGTTTTGCCAGCAGTGGAATAGAGACAAATATATGTCTGGCAAGAGTGTGTAGTTATGTATGTGAAATGTAATTTTACAGTGGTCAATAAATTCTGATTTTCTTCAGTGACACAGATATCGTGATGTGGTTGAAATTTCTTGCAATATATCGATTATCGCAGAATCGCTGTACCGTGATATTATCGTTATCGTGGGCAAAATATCGCCATAGTATCGTATCGTGAGGTATCTGGTGATACCCAGCCCTAAAAAACACATGCTACTATTATTGTAACCCCTGGAAATTATAGTGAACACAATGGAACTGAAGCATGTTTTCCATTTAAATTGTACATGTTTGAGTTGACTGGAGTGTGTAGGAACTTTCCAGCTGTAATCCATGACTTCCTGATTAACTGGAGAACAAATATGAGGTGACAGAGAGGCCAAAATCTCTTACCCCGTGTCCGAAATCGCTCCCTACTCACTATATAGGGCATTCGCCATTTTGTAGTGCTGTCCAAAACCTTAGTGAGGATTATTTACACTCTATATAGTGCACTCAAAGTATCCCAGAATGCACCGTGAAAAGTAGTGCACAACGATGGTCACTAACCAAAGCAATATATCCTATCATGCATTGTAGTCATGCTGAAAGAAATCAAATTAAAAGTCTCAAATTTGATTTAATAAAAGGCAGCGGTAAAGAAGAAAGTATTCAGCCTTGATTTAAAAGAACTGAAAGATGCAGCTACTTTGTACTGATTAATGTGGGAAATGCGCTCAGTATAATATGGATTTATCACAAAAACAGACGCGTGTATTTATTATTTTGAAAACCCACCAGCCGACTGGTCTGACACATTTTAATTGTGCAACAGTAATGACGTAAATACCAGCGTGACGGACTAGTGTCCAAAAGCATTTCTTCATTTTACCAATGAGCTCACTATATACGTAGTCCTCTATATAGTAATTCCCTATATAGGAAGCAGGGAGTAGTGAACGAGCGAGTGATTTTGGACACGGGGTTAGTCATCCATCAACTTGGGAAAGAAAAGAGAACATACAAACCACATGAGGGAGAAGTGTGTTGACCTTCATAAGTCAGGGAATGGTTATAAAAAGTAGCTACGCACCTGAAAGTGTCCATTTCTACTGTTAGCGCAATAATAATAAAAATGCCCTAAAAGTACCAAAAAAAATTAGCTTTTTGGCAATAAACACTCAAGGTGGGTTTGGTGTAAAAAGAAGGATGGCTATAATGAAAAGAACCCGATCCCACCTATAAATATGATGGAGGTTCTGTGATGTTTTGTGGATGTTCTTCCTCCAAAGGCCCTGGAAACCCTGTTAGGGTACATGCCATAATGAACTCCATGAAATACCAGGCCATTTTAAATCACAGTCTGTCTTCCTCTGCCAGGAAACTTAGACTGAATCATCATTGGATCTTCCAGCAGGACAATGATCTGAAGCACATGTCCAGATCAACACAGAAATGGTTACTGAGCACAGAATCAAGCTTCTGCCCCGGCCATCTCAGTCCCCTGACCTGAACCCCAATGAAAACCTGTGGGCTGAGCTGAAGAGGAGAGAGAGGACAGGAGAGGACCGAGGATCCTGAATGATCTGTAGAGATTGTGTAAAGAGGAATGGGCTCAGATGCCCTGCTCTGTATCTCCAGCCTTATAAAATGTTATAGGAGAAACTCAGTGCTGTTTTACTGGCAAAGGGAGGCTGTACAAAGTATTAAATGCAGGGGTGCCAATAATAGTGGCAGATGTTTGTTTGTTTTCTTTTTTTGTGAAAATGATTGTTTATTGACGAGGGATTTGTTTTTCTCTGAATAAATTTATTTCAATTAAAGGTTGAATTTTTCCCATTTTTTCAGTGTGAGATGAAGCCACTTCACCCAAAGGTGGATTCCTGTCTAACCCTTTTTACTGATCTTTATAAGGGGTGCCAGTAATTGTGGCGGCAACTCATCTCATCTCATTATCTCTAGCCGCTTTATCCTTCTACAGGGTCGCAGGCAAGCTGGAGCCTATCCCAGCTGACTACGGGCGAAAGGCGGGGTACACCCTGGACAAGTCGCCAGGTCATCACAGGGCTGACACATAGACACAGACAACCATTCACACTCACATTCACACCTACGGTCAATTTAGAGTCACCAGTTAACCTAACCTGCATGTCTTTGGACTGTGGGGGAAACCGGAGCACCCGGAGGAAACCCACGCGGACACGGGGAGAACATGCAAACTCCGCACAGAAAGGCCCTCGCCGGCCACGGGGCTCGAACCCGGACCTTCTTGCTGTGAGGCGACAGCGCTAACCACTACACCACCGTGCCATCTGTTTTAATACAGTTATAGTTAGATTTAATGCTTAATGTTGTGGAATTTATGTGAGACAAGTTACTTCCTGTTATTTCAGTTCTGTGATATAGCAGTTATAAATAGTAGTTCTCTTTCTTACACTGACAGATTTTTCTGTGTTGCATAGTGCTGAAATTGGAGACTCCTTCCATAAATGCTCCTTAAACATCTCCTTACAGAAAACTTCATGTCAATAATTTTGTTTATGTGGCATGTCCGCCATACAAGACAGCTTTAATAAATCTTCTCACTGGCACGAATATCAGAGCAGCTGTTATGAAAATTAATTATCACCTTCTGACCAATTAGAATTGAGAATTCAACAGGACTGTTGTATAACGACCAATAGGAATGTGTTACTGATGTATTTATCACCTCCGCCAACTTTGTTGGAGGAAGGTATGTTTTCACCTCTGTTTGTTTGTTTGTTCCCAGTGTACGGTACACTACCGTTCAAAAGTTTGGGGTCACTTTGAAATGTCCTTATTTTTGAAAGAAAAGCACTGTTCTTTTCAATGAAGATCACTTTAAACTAATCAGAAATCCACTCTATACATTGCTAATGTGGTAAATGACTATTCTAGTTGCAAATGTCTGGTTTTTGGTGCAATATCTCCATAGGTGTATAGAGGCCCATTTCCAGCAACTCTCACTCCAGTGTTCTAATGGTACAATGTGTTTGCTCATTGCCTCAGAAGGCTAATGGATGATTAGAAAACCCTTGTACAATCATGTTAGCACAGCTGAAAACAGTTGAGCTCTTTAGAGAAGCTATAAAACTGACCTTCCTTTGAGCAGATTGAGTTTCTGGAGCATCACATTTGTGGGGTCGATTAAATGCTCAAAATGGCCAGAAAAATGTCTTGACTATATTTTCTATTCATTTTACAACTTATGGTGGTAAATAAAAGTGTGACTTTTCATGGAAAACACAAAATTGTCTGGGTGACCCCAAACTTTTGAACGGTAGTGTAACTCAAAAAGTAGTGAACGGATTTGGGTGGCATTTTGAGGAAATGTGAAACAATTGATTTGCCTTAGATGCAAAGCTGGAAATGTATGTGGATCCAGGATTTTTTTTTCCGCTCTGTTCCCAACATAACACAAAAAGTAATGAACAGATTTTGGTGAAATTTGGTGTACAGCTTTAGTACTATCCTAAGTTCAAGTGATTTGAATTTGATGTTGATAATATCTGGCTTGGCAGAGGTATATACTTTATCGAGTGTCCTTCTAGTTACAGAATATGGCTTTAGAATTTAAAATAGATTTGCCTCTTTTACATATTCCACAATCCACTGCATGATCGGGAACTCCCAGTGGCCGGGCCCAGGCTGCTGATCACAGTACAAAAACCGGGTTTGATGTTCAAATATTATTACAGGTTTACATGGTCTCACAGATTTTTTTCAAGATGAAATGACTGCACATTTACAATTTGTCATCGATGTAAATTTGTCATTAGTTTGGACGTTTAAATATCAGATGTAAGCTGAAATGTGATGTTATTAGATTGCTTTTATGTGTCTAGTTACTGGTTCCATGGTATTTTTCATCAGCACAGAAGCTTTTAATCGATCATTATCGTCCATACAGCCCTTTCACTTTCACTCTCTGCATTGTTTATACGAAATACATTTTCCAACTACTCAGCACTATAACTCTGGCCAACAACATTAACAGTGTACATTTACATTGATGACAAATTGTAAATGTGCAATCATTTTGAGCAGTATTAATCTTGAAAAAATCTGTGAGACCATGTAAACCTGTAATAATATTTGAACATCCGATATTTGAACATTGAAACTGATTATACAGCCCAGTATTGGTTTTTGTACTGTTATCAGCAGCCTGGGCCTGACCACTGGAAGTTCCCAACCACACAGTGGACTTTGGGATACGTGAAAGGGGAGAATATACTATTTTTGTGTTTTGGTTTGCTAAATGGGGCGGCACGGTGGTGTAGTGGTTAGCGCTGTCGCCTCACAGCAAGAAGGTCCTGGGTTCGAGCCCCGTGGCTGGTGAGGGCCTTTCTGTGTGGAGTTTGCATGTTCTCCCCGTGTCCGTGTGGGTTTCCTCCGGGTGCTCCGGTTTCCCCCACAGTCCAAAGACATGCAGGTTAGGTTAACTGGTGACTCTAAATTGACCGTAGGTGTGAATGTGAGTGTGAATGGTTGTCTGTGTCTATCAGTGCGTTTACATGCACATAGAGAAAATCGAATTTCTGCCGTAGCTCGACTGAAATCAAAGTTCGACTGAAATCGAACCAAACTGGATTTCTCGTACTCGAGCTACGCGACCTAGATTATGCGATTGTAGCCGAGCTACTTAGTGCATGTAAAACCTATTGAGCTACGTAGTCGAGCTACTTACTTCAGCACTGCCCCTTCCGGAAGTGACGAGTGACGAGACCACAAGCGGGAAACACAACAGCCTCGGTCGGCATGACAACAGTAGTAGTAGCGAGCAGCAGAAGAGGTCAGGAGGAACAAGGAGAACGAACGTCGTCGTTCTTCTTGTGAACACGGAACTGATAACTTTGTTTACACTCTTGAATAGCTCTTCTTCGTGATGACAACCGGAAGTGTACCAACACGATGGGGCGTGTAGCGCCACCTGTGGCTCGGGTGCACAATGTACCTCACACAATAGCTCGATTTCCTTGTGTGCATGTAGGGTTGGATTTCTCTGGCACCCCTGCTGGGACCCTTAGCTCGATTACCGACAGTAGCTTGATTTGGATGTGCATGTAAACGCACTGTATGTGTCAGCCCTGTGATGACCTGGCGACTTGTCCAGGGTGTACCCCGCCTTTCGCCCGTAGTCAGCTGGGATAGGCTCCAGCTTGCCCGCGACCCTGTAGAACAGGATAAAGTGGCTAGAGATAATGAGATGAGATGAGATGAGATGAGATGAGATGAGATGAGATGAGATGAGATGGTTTGCTAAATAACTTGTAATGTTCCATGTCAGGTCACAGGGATGTGTTTACAGAGAGCTCACTGGTAAGTGTTGTCTGAATTCAGTCCAGTGTCTCCATTCCTCCGAACAGAAACATCTCTATCGTGAAGAGAAAATGAGTAAAATGTCAGACTTGGTGTAACATTTTCCTCTCTTTGTCCTCTCATGATTCCCACAGACGATACCTGCCTGCCCAGGGTTACTCCACTGAGGCAGCGTTATTTGCAGGGTTTTTTTTTTTTGTGGTTTCAATAAAAACACCACCACATCTCTGCCATAGCGCTGGGGAATCTCAGTTCCGATTAGTCAGGTTTCTTTTGATAGACAGCAGGTCTGACAGTAGCTCAAATCACAGGGCAAATCACAGGCCTCCACATGATATAATCCGATTTTGAGTCATAAAGCAATGATTTGATATTTAATGATACCACTGACTTTGATTTATCAGCCTCCGATCAATATGTGACCATCGTTGTTCAGAATCCGATGTGGGATTATTCTTAATTTGGACTTTATACTGATGCAGAGAAAGACTACTGTAATTATTAGACTTGGAGGCAGATCACCTTGTTTGCCTATTTTATTTACACATCAGTTTCAATACATTTATTTGTTGTTATTTGGGCGGGGGATATAGAAACGGGTTCCATCCGTCCATCCGACTGTCTGTCCGTCAGGTCATGTTTTCATTTCCGGGCCATATCTTTAAAACTACTGAAGATATCTTCATGAAACTTTGTGTACATATCAAACAACATGTGAACTGGTGTGTTTTTCTGTTTTGGAGTTTTGAAAACAAGTATTTTTCAAATTTTTACATAAAAAAGAGATTTTGACTTAGTTTCTAAGAGCAATGTTCGTTTCCGGAGCATATATCCAAAACTATTCATGATACGGATTTGAAACTTGGTATGCATGTTAACAAGGTGATGGAGATGTGCCTTTTCATACTAAGAAATTTGAGAAATTTAAATGTTTCATGTTTCCATGGAAACAATTTCAGACTTAGTCTCTCAGGTTAGTGTTAAGGGTAGGTTTTGTTTCCGGAGCAGAACTTGAAAACTATGAGTGGTATGGTCTTGAAAGTTGGTATATGTGTTAATTAAGTAATGTACATGTGCCTTTTGATACTAAGAAATATGAGAAATTTTAATTTTTAGCTCCCCTGGACCAAAGGTCCAGTGGGTTTATGCTGAGGTCAGTGTAAAGAGGTAGGGTTGGTTTCCTGCAGCAGAACTTGAAAAATATGACAAATAATATCTTGAAATTTAGTATATAGTTGGTATATAGGGTGGGGGATATAGATGGCTCCGACGTTTTCTTGTTGTTGTTGAATAGTTGTCTGTACCTTTTCAATGGCAATCAATAATTGATTTATGATTCAATCATTGATCCAAATGGTCCAATCATTACACCTTCAGTTTATACCGATGTGCTTATTTCATTTCTCTAGTAATGCAGAAGCTGCACATATCCATCCATCCATCCATCCATCCATCCATCCATCCATCCATCCATCCATCCATACCTTCTCTATACAGTTTATTCAGCAGAATCGCAGGTGAGCTGGAGCCAATCCCGGCTGATTTCATGTGAGAGACGGGGTACTTTCTGTGTACAATCTATTACAGGACTAACACAGAGACAAACAACCATTCACACTCACATTCACACCTACTGGTAACTTAGAGCAGCCAGTTAATCTAATCCACATGTCTTTGGAGTGTAGGAGGAAACCGGAGCACCTGGAGGAAACCCACACAGGAATGGGGAGAACATGCAAACTAAACACAGAAAGGCCCTAGGAGGCCGTGAGGTTTGAACCTTTTTGCTGTGATGCAACAGCGCTAACCACTGCACCACCATGCTGCCCCATATCTGAAAATCTCCCTGCATTATACACTCACCGGCCACTTTAATAGGAACTTGTTCTTGATTCTAAGATCCCTGTTCTTGGCTGCAGGAGCGGAACCCGATGTGCTCTTCTGCTGTTGCATGCTGAGATGCTTTTCTGCTCAGCACGGTTGTAAAGAGTGATTATATGAGTTACTATATCCTTCCTGGCAGCTCGAACCAATCTGTCCATTTTCCTCTGATCTCTCATATCAACAAGGCGTTTGTTTCCACCCACAGAACTGTCGCTCACTCCCTCACTGTTTTTTTGTTTTTGGCACCATTCTGTCTGTGTAAACTCGAGAGACTGTTGTGTGTGAAACCCCCAGAGATCAGCAGTTTCGGAAATATTCAAATAAACCAGTCCATCTGGCTCAATCCAACACCCATGCCACAGTGGAAGAAAGGTCACAATCCGAGATCACAATTTTTCCCATTCTGATGCTTGAACATTGTGAACGTTAACTGAAGCTCTTGATTTGTATCTGCATGATTTGATGCATCAGTGGATCAGCTGATTCAAGAACTGCATCAAACAGCAGGCGGATGGGGGGTGTTCCTAATAAAGTGGCCGGAGAGTGTACATACAGTATTTTAATTTTCAGTTTTCTGTAAAGAAGGGCGGCACGGTGGTGTAGTGGTTAGCGCTGTCGCCTCACAGCAAGAAGGTCCGGGTTCGAGCCCCATGCCCGGCGAGGGCCTTTCTGTGCGGAGTTTGCATGTTCTCCCCGTGTCCGCGTGGGTTTCCTCCGGGTGCTCCGGTTTCCCCCACAGTCCAAAGACATGCAGGTTAGGTTAACTGGTGACTCTAAATTGAGCGTAGGTGTGAATGTGAGTGTGAATGGTTGTCTGTGTCTATGTGTCAGCCCTGTGATGACCTGGCGACTTGTCCAGGGTGTACCCCGCCCTTCGCCCGTAGTCAGCTGGGATAGGCTCCAGCTTGCCTGCGACCCTGTAGAACAGGATAAAGCGGCTAGAGATAATGAGATGAGATGAGATGAGATGAGATGAGATGAGATGAGATGAGATGAGATGAGCGTTCCCAGTGTCAGTGCTTAAAGCTAAGGCCCTGTCCACACGGCAACGGATTCAGGTGAATCTGATAAAATTGTTTATCGTTTCGGCCTGGCGTCCACCCGGCACCGGCGTTTTGGGTGCCCCAAAACGATATTTTTTGAGAACGGGTTCCAGAGTGGAAAAATCTGGCAACGGCGCCGTTGCGAAGTCGTCTGGATGAGTAGAAAGGATTTGTTTACGATGACGTCACAACCACATGACTAGAACAAGCAGCACTCTCGCTGTTTTGTATGAACCACTGCATCGCATTCACTTTTGTATACAGCTTTTCTTTTAAATAAACAAGTAACTGAACCATTTCTTGAATTTCTTTTTTTATTGGATAAGACTGCTTTTCAAAATGTTCACACACAATATAAAAAGTTATATAAATTATATAAAAATGCTTTTCAAAATGTTCACACACAATAAGAAAATTAAGTTATATAAAACTATGCACACTAATAAAACTAATTTGTACACACAGAAGGCACGATTTCCTCACGTAGTCACAGCCATCTTCTTGTTGTTGTTGTGTGCTTGTTCCTGTGAGTACTTCACGCCGGGTAGAAGAAGGGGTTTATGCACATGCGTCCTACTTCTTCTATTGCTCTGGTGTCTCCGATGGGACCGTCTTATAGCACACGTAGAGGTGTGGCATGTGTATTGCATCGTTTTCAGCAAGCGTTGCGTTGCCATATGTGCCTGATATTTTACTGATCCGTTGCCCATGTGGACGCAATATTTTTTTTAATAAAATCTCGTTGCCGTTGTCGTGTGGATGTAGCCTAAAACTGTGACTTGAGGTTTTCTGACACAGCAAAGGCTTCAGGGTTGAAGGGTTTCCAGGGTCTCTGTCACACGATAAGCTGTAATTTTTGGTCTCGTTAACTTCAAGAGAGAGAAAATAATCACAATCACAATCTCATCATTTTTTAA
Source organism: Neoarius graeffei (assembly GCF_027579695.1). Taxonomy (NCBI): domain Eukaryota; kingdom Metazoa; phylum Chordata; class Actinopteri; order Siluriformes; family Ariidae; genus Neoarius; species Neoarius graeffei. The sequence goes on along the minus strand of NC_083583.1, from coordinate 55,116,076 downwards.
AAATATTTATACATAACTCATCTCATTATCTCTAGCCGCTTTATCCTTCTACAGGGTCGCAGGCAAGCTGGAGCCTATCCCAGCTGACTACAGGCGAAAGGCAGGGTACACCCTGGACAAGTCGCCAGGTCATCACAGGGCTGACACATAGACACAGACAACCATTCACACCTACGGTCAATTTAGAGTCACCAGTTAACCTAACCTGCATGTCTTTGGACTGTGGGGGAAACCGGAGCACCCGGAGGAAACCCACACGGACACGGGGAGAACATGCAAACTCCACACAGAAAGGCCCTCGCCGGCCCCGGGGCTCGAACCCAGGACCTTCTTGCTGTGAGGCAACAGCGCTAACCACTACACCACCGTGCCACCCTATACATAACTCATAAAAAAAAAAATCATTTGTATTTACTCCAAGTTTAGTAAGGCTTAGAGAGAAGAATGGTTGAAATGAAGTACACTCACCACCAAACAAACTTTCAGTTTACTTTTAAACGTGCAGTAGTAATATGGTTATGAGTACGGTTATATTTCTGAGCATACTCCATTAAAATATTTATTAGGTTTCCATGTGAGCAAGTTTAAATTCCAGTGCACAATATGCTGACAATACATTTCAGGATTTATTTGGAGGGAAAGGTTCACTCAAACTGATATGAACTTGAATTTACTGAGCAGCACTGTGTTCTGACTTGACTCGTGAAAGGAGCGAAAGCCATAAGCGAGCTCCCGAGCGGTGCAGTGGTGAAGCTTTGGGTCTGTGACGACCTTCTTCTCTCACTTCAAAAAGGTGCGTCAGCTTCACGTCTCTGTGGAAACACATAGAGAACTGGCTGTATTTTGGGTAAAATGTGTGTGTACGTTCAAGTGAAATGTTACAGGGATATTATTCAAGCTCTCGTTCTGTGCAGACCACGTACCTTGAACTACTGAACACGGACTATTTCATATTTCTAGAAATACGCAGTGTGTATAAGAAAACCCTTCACCACAAACACCTATTTCTCCGTAAAAGTTAAATTTTATTCTATAATGCCATTTGCTCTAACAACATTACAGCAATTAATTCATGTTCATTTGAGATATTAGTATCAGCTACTAAACTCTCTCTCTCTCTCTCTCTCTCTCTCTCTCTCTCTCTCTCTCTCAAGCGTAAGGGTGAAAGGCCTGCTTTCTTTATTAATGAGGACCATCTGTGGTGTGGAGAGAAAGACAGAGAGAAGGGGGGGGAAGAGGAAAAAGAGTGGATGAGAAGGAAAGGCACTCAACAGGGCAGGAGATAAAAATGGTAGCGCAGTGAGGACTGCCTATGCATCTGATCTCCTCCCAAGCACTTAACTGAGCACTAATTAAAAATAAAAGGCAACTTGTACTGGTTTTTTTTGTTCTCGTAATTGACCTATTTGAACTAGTATGAGGACGTGTGTTCGATGGAGACCACAATACACTTCTGCACTTCTGTAAGTCACTGGGGATAAACGCTGTAAATGTAACAATGATCAAGCCCATCTCATTATACTATTTCTGGGTAGGAGCAGAGAGATGAAGTAATGGTACACTATGTACAGTATGCTGTATATCAGTATTTAAAGTGCGTCTGAAATCAAATGCAGTGTTTCAGAGCTTTGTGTGTGGGGGGGTGCTTGGAGATATTTATGGAGACATTTGGAGATATGTATGCAGATAGGTAGAGATTTTTGGAAATATTTATGAAGGTATTTGGAGATATGTGGAGATGTTTATGGAGATATTTGGAGAAATTTATGGAGATATGTGGATATATTTGGAGATACTCTTTGGAGATATATGGAGGTACTTATGAGATATTTACGGACATACAGTATATGGAGATTGTATATTTGGAGATAATATTTGGATATATTTATGGAGGTATTTGGAAATATTTATGAAGATATGTGGAGCTATTTGGAGATATTTATGGAGATATTTGAATATATTTATGGAGGTATATACCATAGGAAGATATTTATGGATGTCAGGGCACAGGCACTTACTGATGTAATTGCAGAGGAGAGCGGGGAACAAACAGTAACAAAGCCAAATCGTGAAACAAGAATTGTGGCCGTGGACAGGCAAGGGTCGGTCGATTGGCGAACAGGACAATGTCGACTAAGCAGGAAGAAAAGACGAGGAAGAGTAGCAAGAGTCAGCATAACAGTAAGCAGTCAGGAAGATAAGGCTCGGTACAGTATGAACTGGAGAACTCAGGACAATACTTTGCAATGAGTGCTTGAGTGCAAAGTGTTTAAGTTGCATTGTGCTGATTACAGATGCAGTTCAGCTGTGACTGGGGGCACTGTGGTTCATGGGCGTTGTAGTCTTGAACAGCCATGTTTGTAGTTTGTTCAGCGCTGCCATTCTCAACACTCATACTGACAGTGGAGATATTTGAAGATATTTATGGAGGTATTTAGGAAGATATTTATGGAGATATTTGAAGATATTTATGGAGGTATTTCTACAAGCTGTTCTACAAGCTGGAGCCTATCCCAGCTGACTACGGGCGAAAGGAGGGTACACCCTGGACAAGTCGCCAGGTCATCACAGGGCTGACACATAGACACAGACAACCATTCACACTCACACCTACAGTCAATTTAGAGTCACCAGTTAACCTAACCTGCATGTCTTTGGACTGTGGGGGAAACCGGAGCACCCGGAGGAAACCCACGCGGACAACATGCAAACTCCTCACAGAAAGGCCCTCGCCAGCCACGGGGCTCGAACCCGGACCTTCTTGCTGTGAGGCGACAGCGCTAACCACTACACCACCGTGCCACCCCTACTGAAGTACTTGCTTTTAAAAATACTTAAGTATTAAAAGTACATTTTCTGTCAACACGTTGTATTATTGCCACAGCGAATTCACAAAATGAACACATGCTGTGCCATCATGGTGGTTTAACGTTAAGCTAGCTAGTCAGTGAAACTCCACCTGACATGCTAGCAAACTCTTTTCAAACTCGAAATCATATCAGGTAGCTAACGCTACTAGAAAAGGCCCTCGCCGGCCACGGGGCTCAAACCCGGACCTTCTTGCTGTGAGGCGACAGTGCTAACCACTACACCACCATGCCGCCCAGGAAGATATTTATGGAGATATTTTGAAATTATATTTGAAGATACAGTATCTATGGAAGCGTTTGGAGATATATGGAGATATGCATGGAGATATTTGGAGATATTTGTGATTTTTCCCCAAATCATTCAGTTGAATGCTCTGTAGATATGCGTATGTCTCACCCCTAGGGCTGTGTCTTGCTCTACAATAGCAGCTTGCACTGCAAAAAATGCCATCTAAGCAAGGGAAAATATGTTATCATTTTGATCTAGTATTTCCTATTAAAAGACTAAACAAAACACAAGATTATTAAACCTATTTCTAGACATTTTCAACTAATTCCAAGCTTTACACAGCCTTTTGAAATAGTCTACTGGCATCTAAAACAGGCCGAATCATTTTATAATTGGTTTATACTCGTTTCATAATAAGAAATATGAGATACATTTGGCCATACTCAATAATTTCCCACTTGGTTAGATATATTTTTTCAGTGTGTTAGCAGTAAACATGGTTCATTAGTGTGTTTTTGGTTGTACGTCTTCCTGTACACTATTCCCTTTTCCAACCATCCCTCTTTTTTGAAAATAATGGCTTGGAGTTTTGAAGAGGTTGGAATTTATGTGAGTTGGTGATTGTGTAAGGCACTTTTCTGAAGTGTTTTACCAATGCTGCAAAGTGGCTACCACAGACTGATGGAAAATGTGACTCTGTCCATCAGTAAGACGAAGTAAAAGCTTGCTAAGCTACTGTCAGGTTTGTTTCTGACAGGTTTGTTTCGGATTTCCTGTTTCAGAAGGAAAACTTCCAACATATGGAAACAAATCACAGTTAATAAGCCATTTTACGTGGACTTTAAATGCATGACTATGACCGAGTCCTTGATCTGTTCCAGTATTAATACAAACTATCTAAGCTGTACAAACAGCATGTCTGCGTGATAAATGGTAAATGTAAGTCAATCCCTAGATTTGTTACTTGTTTTCTCTAAATGTGTCAATCAATGTGTCAGAAGTCTGGACTCCCAGGCTGCTATTAGTGAGCAACTTTAGATCCATTCACATTGGACCGATGCATTTTCTGGGTTTTTTTGTTTTTTTTCCACTCTCCTTTGGGGAAGAGCTATTGGTCCTAACATAAATGTACTCATTATGCTATTATATAATCAATTTACAGGAGAAAAGGGAATTAATCATTGTTAATGAAACCAATGCATGTGCTTAATAGGGTAGAGGAGAATGAATGCTGTGTTCAATATGGGTTTCGGAGCCAGTGCAAGGAAGCTTAGTCTCATTGCCGTATCCATTCGCTAATTCACAGCATTAATCTTGTGTAACAATCTGTGCTAATACATTTACTCTGCTGAGCATCTCAGTTTATCTACTTCTTACTCGCTCCCTGTGTGGAACTACAGAGTGCTGCCTTATATCTCAGTCTTAATTGCCAGTTTTCCTGAATAAAGTGTAATATAAATGCATTTAGTAAGGAATAAAACACAGCAGGGTGTGCTGTTAGAGAAAAATCAATGACAGGTTAATGTGATGGTATGAATAACATGTCAAGAATGGGTTTATTCCTCTTATTCCACAGCACTTTGGCAAACCTAGGAATGATTAATTTATTCAAGAGTGATCCACTGTATATTTTACCTGTATGTCGTTAATAGTTAATGTTATGGAACATTCCTGTTATTGCTTAAGTTATAGCATCGATGAACAGTCGTTCCCTCACAGCCTCACTCCTTTTCTCTCTCTCTCTCAAAGTTAATAAGATGAAATATAAAACAGAGAAAGTCACACTCTGAAGATTAATCAACACCACACCTTCTGACGGGGCGGCACGGTGGTGTAGTGGTTAGCACTGTCGCCTCACAGCAAGAAGGTCCGGGTTCGAGCCCTGTGGCCGGCGAGGGCCTTTCTGTGCGGAGTTTGCATGTTCTCCCCGTGTCCGCGTGGGTTTCCTCCGGGTGCTCTGGTTTCCCCCACAGTCCAAAGACATGCAGGTTAGGTTAACTGGTGACTCTAAATTGACCGTAGGTGTGAATGTGAGTGTAAATGGTTGTCTGTGTCTATGTGTCAGCCCTGTGATGACCTGGTGACTTGTCCAGGGTGTACCCCGCCTTTCGCCCGTAGTCAGCTGGGATAGGCTCCAGCTTGCCTGCGACCCTGTAGAACAGGATAAAGCGGCTAGAGATAATGAGATGAGATGAGACACCTTCTGACCAATTAGAAGCAAACATGGTACAGCACTGTGGTATAAGTAAGAGATAATGTACAGCGAGCCAGTTATTATTGCGAATTATTATACATACAGACCACTTTTTCCATGGAATAAAAACATGTATTATATTCCCTTCTAGTGGGTTTATTGATGGCATGCAATATTGTTATCATGTATTACGCCGCTCTCCCCAATGGAGAATGAGCGTGCAATATTGTTATAATATTGCACACTGTCAAGACAACATGACGGCACGTGTCACTCATGCGAAGATCCAATGACAACTTTTCTGCTGCACAAGCGCACATCATTTCTTTGTCAGCCAGGAAAGGGAGACGGGGTTAGTTCAGTGCTCGGTTTAAGCACTAAATAAATAAACTGAAAAGTGAAACTAAAGACGCGCTGAACACCCGAAAGGCTACCAAAACTTCATGATATATTCTTCATGCATATTTACAAGAGAAAAACATACCAACGGACATTGAAAAACTGGAAAAGAGACACATCGGAGATGTAAAACTTCCATGCTAGCAAGTGACTCTGACAGTTTGTTCACAAACGTGGCCGCGAGGTTTGCTTCATTAAAAGCGGAAAATTTAAAAACAAAGACCCGCTGAACACCCAAAAGTCTACCAAAACTTCACAGATTAACAGACATTGAAAAACTGGAAAAGAGAGCAATAGCGAAAATACTGTCAAAGGTCTACTTGGAGGTGAGGAAAAGTGACGGAGACTTTTACAAGAGGACGTCACTCAGCAAAGCCCTTTTGTTTTAAACAACTGCAATGGAACAATTATCTACGAGCAAAAGTAACTGTGAACTTGAACTGTTGACCTGCATATAGCTTGTATATAAGTTGGTTGTTGTTCAGACTTTTTGGACTTGTACCATTTTTACTGTTAGAACTTTGACTTTGTACAGAACATTGGATTGACAGAACATTGAATTACATTCAATCTGAATCAGCATTCAGTATTGGTAAGTTACCCTCCTGTTCTTAACTTTTTGTAAAATCTATAATTGTTCCATCAAATGTGCATGTATAATAATAATAGGAGGCACGGTGGTGTAGTGGTTAGCGCTGTCGCCTCACAGCAAGAAGGTCCGGGTTTGAGCCCAGCGGCTGATGGGGGCCTTTCTGTGCGGAGTTTGCATGTTCTCCCCGTGTCCGCGTGGGTTTCCTCCGGGTGCTCCGGTTTCCCCCACAGTCCAAAGACATGCAGGTTAGGTTAACTGGTGACTCTAAATTGACCATAGGTGTGAATTTGAGTGTGAATGGTTGTTTGTCTCTTTGCGTCAGCCCTGTGATGACCTGGCGACTTGTCCAGGGTGTACCCCGCCTTTCGCCCGTAGTCAGCTGGGATAGGCTCCAGCTTGCCTGCAACCCTGTAGGACCAGATAAAGTGACGACAGATAATGGATGGATGGATAATAATAATAATAATAATAATAATAATAATAATAATGTCTGGTTTCTTCGTGGTCTATCAGATATATTCCATTCAGTTACTCATCTTTGGCTCGTACAATATCATGCTAGCTGAATGGAATATATCTGATATACCACTCAGCGCCAGCCAATATTATTTAAATAAACCCTGACAAGGTGATGCAGGACTTGAGTCACCCTGAAAGAGGTTTATTTCACAATAAAGACCAGCTCGCTGTACATTATCCCACTTATTGCACGGCTATGAACAAAAGAAATCAATAATGTAACACACAATATTGATTATAAAAAAGATTTTATTGCTTCCGCTCAAAAATAGTCTGTTAGATTCTACAGTTGTAACTGTGTCCATAGCAATATAAACTCGTAGCCTTCTTAAGATTCGCCTACTTAGCATTATAATTCATAACATTAAAATTAATATTAGAAAAATCTACCATGGTGTTTTTCCTGATGGAGTTCTTTTCTTTTCTTTTTTCAGAGGGTGTCATGAATGAGTTGATGTTGTTAATTTGATTATTAAAGCAACAAAATTTGCCAGACTACTTTCTACAGATTGATATGATTGAACATTGTCAGCCAGAGTCTATGATCAGAACTGTGTCCATAGCAACAGTCTATTATTCATTCTGATATTCAGAAATAACAAACCATAGGATGCCGTAATTGACCAATCAGAACTGAGTATTCCACAAAGCCATGGAAGAATATACAACCCCGATTCCAAAAAAGTTGGGACAAAGTACAAATTGTAAAAATGGAATGCAATAATTTGCAAATCTCAAAAACTGATATTGTATTCACAATAGAACATAGACAACATATCAAATGTCGAAAGTGAGACATTTTGAAATTTCATGCCAAATATTGGCTCATTTGAAATTTCATGACAGCAACACATCTCAAAAAAGTTGGGACGGGGCAATAAGAGGCTGGAAAAGTTAAAGGTACAAAAAAGGAACAGCTGGAGGACCAAACTGCAACTCATTAGGTCAATTGGCAATAGGTCATTAACATGACTGGGTATAAAAAGAGCATCTTGGAGTGGCAGCGGCTCTCAGAAGTAAAGATGGGAAGAGGATCACCAATCCCCCTAATTCTGCGCCGACAAATAGTGGAGCAATATCAGAAAGGAGTTCGACAGTGTAAAATTGCAAAGAGTTTGAACATATCATCATCTACAGTGCATAATATCATCAAAAGATTCAGAGAATCTGGAAGAATCTCTGTGCGTAAGAGTCAAGGCCGGAAAACCATACTGGGTGCCCGTGATCTTCGGGCCCTTAGACGGCACTGCATCACATACAGGCATGCTTCTGTATTGGAAATCACAAAATGGGCTCAGGAATATTTCCAGAGAACATTATCTGTGAACACAATTCACCGTGCCATCCGCCGTTGCCAGCTAAAACTCTATACTTCAAAGAAGAAGCCGTATCTAAACATGATCCAGAAGCACAGACGTCTTCTCTGGGCCAAGGCTCATTTAAAATGGACTGTGGCAAAGTGGAAAACTGTTCTGTGGTCAGACGAATCAAAATTTGAAGTTCTTTATGGAAATCAGGGACGCCGTGTCATTCGGACTAAAGAGGAGAAGGACGACCCAAGTTATCAGCGCTCAGTTCAGAAGCCTGCATCTCTGATGGTATGGGGTTGCATTAGTGCGTGTTGTAGACTGTTGTAAAGAGAAAAGGGGATGTCTCACAGTGGTAAACATGGCCTTGTCCCAACTTTTTTGAGATGTGTTGTCATGAAATTTCAAATCGCCTAATTTTTCTCTTTAAATGATACATTTTCTCAGTTTAAACATTTGATATGTCATCTATGTTCTATTCTGAATAAAATATGGAATTTTGAAACTTCCACATCATTGCATTCTGTTTTTATTTACAATTTATACTTTGTCCCAACTTTTTTGGAATCGGGGTTGTATTTTAGTATAAATACGCAGGCGATTATAGAAAATTGCGCACACTGATTGGTTGAGAAATTCAGACTATTTCCTGATAATCACCTCGAGCAACTTGGCAAAATGGCGGCCATTTGCTTTGTCACAGTAAGCGAGGAAGAATTACAAATGATGAAAGAAAATGCTGTTCCTTAAACCACTAAAGATGCTCCGAAGTTTGGTCTGAAACTATTCAAAGGTAAGGTGGGATTGTGATTTATTTTATCAATTTCAAAACAAACTATTTTATGTGAGTCGGCATAGATAAGTGGCACAAGTCTGCACGCATTACACTTGTATGCCTCTTTTGAAGAGTGAAATAAATGATTAATTTTTTTAAATAATCACCTGTATTTATACTAAAACAATTATCTGCCTCAGGCTCAGTGAAATATCGATGAATAATAAGCGAGATGAAGTTTTCACCTTCAGCAAATAATTATTCAATAACATATAGCAATTATTCATAGGCTCATATGTTCAGCCATATGGCAATTATCCCTTTTTATTAATCTAGATTTTCATGTCAAACATTACATTTGACAGACTATAATAACACTATTGGTAATTTATTACCATGTTTGATCATTTTGTCTCGGCTGAATGAATTTGTGTGAAATGGTTGGTATACTACCCTTACCACAACATTGTGTACTTTGGGGTATAGTGTAATGTACAGTAAGTAAAGTATGCAAAAGCCTCTTATACTTTTATATATTATCCATGTGGGTGGCACGGTGGTGTAGTGGTTAGCACTGTCACCTCACAAAAAGAAGGTCCTGGGTTCGAGCCCAGCGGCCGGCGAGGGCCTTTCTGCGTGGAGTTTGTATGTTCTCCCCGTGTCTGTGTGGGTTTCCTCCGGGTGCTTTGGTTTCCCCCACAGTCCTAATAGGCTAATTGGTGGCTCTAAATTGACTGTAGGTGTGAATGTGAGCGTGAATGGATGTCTATTGCCGCTTTTCCACTACCAACGCGGCTGAGTTGGGCCGAGCCGTGCCGTGCTGAGTTGGGCTGAGTCGAGCTGAGCGGGGCTGTTGGAGTTGCATTTCGACTACAACCGCGCTGAACCGTGCTGGCTGGAAGTGGGTGGACACATTGGGTGGAGTTAGCGAAAGTGGGTGGACGTCACGTGATGTTGTTAGGCGGCGCAAACAGTGACATCAGTGACCTTTTAAGCGGTAGTCTCACGACCCGGATAGTAAACAATAAACATGGAGGACATGGAGTCGTTAGTGTTGCTGGTCTTGGTGCTGTGGCTTGTTGTCACCGACAGCGCCAACAGATACTGGCAAGAGCGTATAGATGAGGCGAGGCGCATAAGGCTTCAGAAATTATCGTAATTCGTAATTATTCTTCTTCCGGGTTTACGGTGTTTACAGATCCCAGCGTGCTTGCGGGGCGTGTGTGGGCATGTGAGGACACTCCTCCTCACCAATCAGTGCACAGGGGAGTGTCTCCTCACGCCCCTAGCCCCACTTGGCTCGGTTTGGCTCGCTTCAGCCCCACTCCAAAACCGTGCGAGTTTTGGGTGCTAAGCAGGGCGGAAGCGAGCTGAGTCATGCTGCTCTAAGGTAGTCGAAACGCGAGCCGTGTCGGGCTGAAGTGAGCTGACAAAGGGTAGTGGAAAAGGGCCATATGCGTCAGCCCTGTGATGACCTGGCAACTTGTCCAGGGTGTACCCCGCCTTTCGCCCGTAGTCAGCTGGGATAGGCTCCAGCTTGCCTGCGACCCTGTAGGACAGGATAAGCAGTTACAGATAATGGATGGATGGATCATCAACATATAAACTTGTGAGCTCCCAAAAATAGGCCTCTGTTCAGGAACTGTCTTTTTTCACAGCTTAGTTTGGCGAATCAAGTCACATTCTTTTATAAAGCACACTTCAAGAGAACGAGCATCAGCTGCAATGCTGTGCAGTTAAACCAAGTTAATATAAGGGGATTTCAAATCTTTTCTCCAAATGTACCTTTCCTAAGCATAAAATCCTAATGAATAATGTGGACCCATTATGCAGCACTTTGCAAAACTCTTAGGCACATGTAAGGAAATGCAGGAGGCCAAAAACGGCTTAAAAATAATGAAATGAAATGTTTTAACACTAAAAAATACTATAAACAGTAAACAGTAAGCCATAATAAATGAAACAAAATCAATATTTGGTGTGAGACGACTCTTTGCGTAAAAAAAAAAGTAGTCTGAGGTACAGTGAGTGCAGTTTTATGCGGAAATGAGCTGTAGGTTTTACTGAGCGTCTTCCAGAACCAGCCCCAGTTCTTCTGGACACTTTGACTGTCACACTCGCGTCTTCATTTTGCACCAAAACCCAGCAGCCTTCATTATGCTTTCTTTTTTCATCTGAAAAGTGCGCTCTTATGTAACATGCTGCTCAGATACAAAAAAAACAAACAAACATTTCTGTAACGTTTAATTTTGTGCTGGAAAATGAACATTTGGACTCTAAAATGTTTTTGTACTGACTCGATAATGTAGAAGTCATAAAATAGAAATCTATGACAAAGTTTGTATGGGGAAAAAAAACCCAATACTTTTGCACAGTACTGTACAGTATGTGAGTACACCTGATAATTTAGTAGCATACTCAGAGAATCTGCATTATTACTAATACATCTAAATGTGGGGCGGCACGGTGGTGTAGTGGTTAGCGCTGTCGCCTCACAGCAAGAAGGTCCGGGTTCGAGCCCCGTGGCTGGCGAGGGCCTTTCTGTGTGGAGTTTGCATGTTCTCCCCGTGTCCGCGTGGGTTTCCTCCGGGTGCTCCGGTTTCCCCCACAGTCCAAAGACATGCAGGTTAGGTTAACTGGTGACTCTAAATTGACCGTAGGTGTGAATGTGAGTGTGAATGGTTGTCTGTGTCTATGTGCAGCCCTGTGATGACCTGGCGACTTGTCCAGGGTGTACCCCGCCTTTCGCCCGTAGTCAGCTGGGATAGGCTCCAGCTTGCCTGCGACCCTGTAGAAGGATAAAGCGGCTAGAGATAATGAGATGAGACATCTAAATGTAAACTATCACTTCAGTACCTAGTTTACTTTAGTTCAAGTATACTTAGACCTACTAGTATATTAAAAGTAACTGTAAGTATACCTCAAACCTACTGTACACCTCACCAAGTATACAATATATTAGCAGCAGGGGTGTGTAATACACACTCGGACTCAGTGTTAAGGGTTATCTGTATTAAAAAGCTCCAAAGCAAAGTTTTAAATGAATAAACCTTCTATATATCTTTCCGTTTTATAAAAACATGATATGCATGAATGGAAAGGTCAGCATTAACACTCAAAGCACTTGATATGCAGTTTCATGCAGTTGCTGTTCAGATACCTCAAAAATCTCAAAGGACAATCTGAGTGAGATATTAAGAATCATATCATGCACAGACCAGGCCTGAAAACATACACTGACCTTCATCGCTTCGGTAATTGCCACTTCTTCTTTTAATAATTCAATTATGGCATTTTGAAAGCATTCGTTTTGTGCTTTTTGAAAAGGGTACGTTTACTCTGTTAAAACATTTCATTACATCATATTGAGAACCACAGGGATCTAAAACACGAGGACAGAGATACACACCTCTTTAAAAAGCACGTACCTGCTTGTTTTTAGAGAGAAACTAATGCTATGAAAGCAGGACAGTGTGTGAAGGCCGGATTTAAAGGTAGACTGCCTTTCAGATTTTTCACATTTAGGTCATAAAAAAAGAATTTTCCCTGACACACAATTTTTATTATTATTATTATTTTTTTTTTAGTGGACCGAAAGCTACTGAATTCAAATCACAGACTTCTGATTTTATTTTATTTTTTCCTAAAAGAACAATTCATGAATTTAGAGCCACGTGGCCCTAAATTCTCTGCTATTTGTTCTTGCTTCACCATGACCTCATTCAAGATACTACTGTACGTCATGCGTGACGTGGTGGGCTTTCCCCGTTCGCATACATGTCAACCTATACGGAATGTCCGTATTTTATACGGATTTGATTCAATAAACGTAGTATACGGTCGTACAAATAAAGTTATACGGATTCTTTAAAAAAACTTCAATATTTATTTAGAGCTATAATCAATTCCCACAATGATAAAAGAGCGCATAACATTTACAAACGTACTGTACACCACAGACAGCCAGTAAAGAGTCTTATGAAATCGCGCGTTATCTTGTGGTAGCGAGACTTCGTTCCACTTTTGATCATGCACGCACCGCATTGCGAGAATCCCGCCAACCATGAAGTCATAGACATATAAACATAGACACCGCCTTCTGCGTAGAATCATACGTCATCCTCGCCGCCATGTTGGATGGGGCAAAGTGGAGATTCTTCAACCGTCTCTGGTATAGCGTCTAGACAGTAGCCGAGAATAAAGATGCCTCATTCATGTGCTGCGTTTAACTGTACCAACAGGTTTACCGTCCAAACAAGATCACATGGGATTACCTTTCACAGGTGAGACTGGAAAAATACTTTTCATTGTATTTGGTCATTATAACGTAATTTTACGAACAGATTTTTCTGACTTTGTGGCTAATATGAAGTCTCGCGCATAATAGCCGCTCGGTGAAACCTGTCTCCAAACAACGAAGTATTTCCTTCGTAACTACGCTGATAACACTTTGTGTTTTTGTCAAACATTGGAGCTTTGTATTCATTCTGAAGGTTTATTGTTATTAATATTGAATAAAAAGTAACTGGGATATATCATTGTTAATTATCATTCAAATTTTAGGTAAATTATTTTAATTTGCATCTTATACAGATTTTATAAGGGAAATACAGATTTTGGAGGTTGGTTATACAGGTTTGATTGACCAAAGGTTGACATATATGCGTTCATGCATGGCATTGTGGGATACAAATTTGAAACAAGAGAGAAAAATGGAGGATGTGAATGAAACGTGAAAGACCGACTACAGTAACGGAAAGCGAGAAGAAAAGACGTTATGTTATATACGAAGGAAAGGAAACGCAGGACCAAAGTAATAAATATCGGCGGTCGGCAAGCACCTCGGTGTGATCAGCTGTTCGTTTAGCGACAAAATGATGGAACTGTCAGTGCACGGTCAAAGGCAAACCTGTAGATGGCAGTAATGCAACACTGTGGATGCCAGCTGCCGTAAAACCCAAAAGAAGAAGAAGGTAAACATGTGCATGTGCACACACATGGACTTCCTCTGTCTGCTTGACTGCGCAAAGCGAGCGATTTCATGCACATTATTTGCTTTAACCCGCTCAAATTAAAGAACTTCCCAGCCACAGAATGGCCTGTTTTTTTAAGATATTACAAAAATAAACATATATCACAATGACCAAATTTCAGAGGGAACTAAATTTCACCGATTTTATGAAATCGAAAGGCCGTCTACTTTTAAAGTCAGCCTGCCAATGAAAGAAAACAGTGGCAGTAATATGAGTACAAGGGGACACACACACACACACACACACACACACACAGAGAACATAAATCCAGATATTAATCAACATGTTGGCATGGTGTTTCATATAAACAGTCCTAAAATGGCAAATTTGTCAAAGGAAATAAGTAGGCCTGGAACTGGTTTGCTCGTTCTGGAGAGAGGCTTTGCGATTAGCTATTATAATATAATACATTACAAATGAAGAGATAATGAGGGGGAAAAACTGTGTTAACATTAAAGAACCTCATATGATGAGAATGTTATAAAGCACTTCATGATATTAACTGCAGGGTTGTTTTGGGTCACTGGGTCCAGATTGTGTCCTTTTTTTTCCCCATCAGTGTTTAATATAAAACACAAGCACAGTTACACAACATTCTCTGCTAACGTGAAGTCACTTCACGTCAAAACAGTTGTTTCTCGGTATTTCTTTCTCTCTTTTATTTTTCATTACTACCCAATTTCATGTTCATGGGAAAACGATGGAGGTGTACGATTTTCACCATGATTATGGCTTTAAATAGTAAATCTATGTGTGTGGCAGAATGAACCATTCGCTCTTTTGAGAGGGGAGATATGCCTCCAGAGGACCTTCAGTATTTTTATGGATGGAAAATCTGTCTCTCAACCTATTCAGTCTGCCAGTGTTCCTAATTTATTACTTTAATTGCCTAGTAACTTAAAATGAGCGACCAAAACACTTATTTCATTCCAGATTTTCATTTTTTCAAAGCCCCATACTGGAACACTGGATACCTAATTACTCTATTCCACCTATTCAGACAACATTATGTGATTTATACTGCTGTTGAATTCCCGATTCTGATTGGTCACACGGTGTTGATTAATGTTCTATAACAGCAGTTGCGGGTGTAGATTATAATATAATATAATATAATATAATATAATATAATATAATATAATATAATATAATATAATATAATATAATATGGGCGGCACGGTGGTGTAGTGGTTAGCGCTGTCGCCTCACAGCAAGAAGGTCCTGAGTTCGAGCCCCAGGGCCGGCAAGGGCCTTTCTGTGCGGAGTTTGCATGTTCTCCCCGTGTCCGCGTGGGTTTCCTCCGGGTGCTCCGGTTTCCCCCACAGTCCAAAGACATGCAGGTTAGGTTAACTGGTGACTCTAAATTGACCGTAGGTGTGAATGTGAGTGTGAATAGTTGTCTGTGTCAATGTGTCGGCCCTGTGATGACCTGGCGACTTGTCCAGGGTGTACCCCGCCTTTCGCCCATAGTCAGCTGGGATAGGCTCCAGCTTGCCTGCGACCCTGTAGAAGGATAAAGCGGCTAGAGATAATGAGAATGGGATAATATAATATAATATAATATAATATAATATAATATAATATAATATAATATAATATAATATAATATAATATAATATAATATAATATAATATAATATGGGGCGGCACGGTGGTGTAGTGGTTAGTGCTGTTGCCTCATAGCAAGAAGGTCCAGGTTCGAGCCCCATGGCCGATGAGGGCCTTTCTGTGTGGAGTTTGCATGTTCTCCCCGTGTCTGCGTGGGTTTCCTCCGGGTGCTCCGGTTTCCCCCACAGTCCAAAGACATGCAGGTTAGGTTAACTGGTGACTTTAAGGTGGGGTTTACATTAGACCGTATCAGCGGATCATCAGATTAACGTTTTTAAAACGATTAGCGTGCACACAGCAACGCCAATACACGGATACGCTCGGCTCCGCAGGCATCCTGCGCTCCAAATCACTCCGCCCTGAACAGCGAGTGCCCTCTGGAGGGTGTGCACTCCGGCCCTGCGCAGCTCACAGAGCGCGCGAGTGAAGCATACGAGCAGTGATTCGGGACTGAGCCGCTGTGTGTGTGATCTCAGTGCATGTCGGGCATGCGCGTCACTTACCACTTGCAAGTGGAAGGATGGCAAGCCTAAAGACCATCATAACTACACAATGGGCAGTATTTGCATCAGTATTTGCAGTATTTTCATACTTTTATACTCTTTAATGAAAGGTGATACAAGGTGGAAGTCCGCCGCCTTTTTTCAGCAGTCGCGTCACATGACCAACGCCAGCGAATCAGGAAGGTGGATGTCACAGTGACGTTGTCCAATGACGACGCCAGCTAGAGCTCAGCACAGCGTATCCGCGTATTCTCAATGTTTACACAGCACCGGACCAGACACGATCTGAATTGAATATGTGGACCCTGGCGGATTCCCGTTTCCCGGTGTTTCCAGGCGTTTTAATGTAAACGGACAGTGCATCCGCGAAGAAAACGAGACAGATACGGTCTAATGTAAACTTGGCCAAAATTGACCGTAGGTGTGAATGTGAGTGTGAATGGTTGTCTGTGTCTATGTGTCAGCCCTGTGATGACCTGGCGACTTGTCCAGGGTGTACCCCGCCTTTCGCCCATAGTCAGCTGGGATAGGCTCCAGCTTGCCTGTGACCCTGTAGGACAGGATAAAGCGGCTACAGATAATGAGATGAGATAATATAATATAATATATTACCCATTCTAATTCTATAGTAACAACTTACACAGGGACGTGTATGAAGGATGGTCTACAAAAACAGATTTAAATCATTGATATACTGAGGTTTTTCTATGCAGAGATGTTTATGTAGTATTTTTGGAAAGAGTCTCCAGTTTCAGTGCTTTGGAACAGTCAGAAATAATGTTGTAACATTAAAGGTGACATATTATACCCCTTTTCCACAAGTTGACACAGTTCCCTGATGTCTTAGTGAAATGTCCATGACATTCTTTGGTCAAAATACCACAAGGATAAAGCACCACAGCTCCTTTCTTACACTATCTAAACAGCCTAGTTCAACACAGCTGATTTGTTCCTTTAAATAATAAGGAGCCACTGCTCACTCCACCCCCCTCTTCTGCCGTACAATCAGGTAGCACTTTCCTCATGAATATTAATTTACAAAGGCTGTTCTCAAGCCATAAATGGAGATACTCCAATGAAGAGGTGGAGGCATGAGTCTAATTAGCTTCCCATGTGAGAAATTGACTGGGTGTCTTATTTCAGAGTTTGTGAGCTGGTAGATACTCAAGATACCCAAATGTCTGTGCACAAGCACTGAAAAAGTGAGTTTTTCATAATATGTCCCCTTTATGTTTGATTATTTGGAATGTTGCACTTTCTGGTTTTCACTGTAACATAAGCTGCATTTTTGTCTCATTAACTTCATGAGAGAGAGAGAAAAAAAAACAAGAGGCTGGTGAAGGAACTACTGTTTATAGCTGCTATAACATCAGTGATGAAAGGAACAGATGTGTTTCAGGGATGTTCCACAGCATTAAACGTAACTATAAATGGATAAAATGTATGTCATTCTTTAATAAATGAAAAATTTGTTCCAGAAATTATTGCAGTATAAAATGGTTAAAACACGTCGTTGTGTGCAGTTCTAAGAAAACAATCACCAGTGAATAGGAAATCCCAGCGAGCACAGAATGGAATGTCAGTATATATTTAACAAATTATAAGAATGCTAAACTTAACATTCTTAACAAAAATAACATTCCTGCAACAGTCTAAAAACGTGCTGTGATAATGGCTTGTTTTATAATGTTATAAAAACATTGCAAACATAACCCTCCCAGTGAACCTGTGAATAAATGGAAATGTCACTCTTATGTTTGCACAAGTTAAAACGTTGATGCAAACATTGTAGGTACGCTTATAAACGAAGAGTTCGGTTTCAAAACACGATAAATGGCAAATTTGAAAAATTGAAACTCCCACCACCAAACCATCAGCAATTATCATATCTTACTCATACCATATTCAGTTTTTGCCAAAACACGATATCTGCCATTGAGTTACACACTGCATTACGACCTTTCATTCCCAAACACAGCAAGCACCATGACCGATTTTTCTCAAAACCAGACACATCCATTTGGCCAATCAGAGGCCGCCACTGATGTGAAATCTTCTAAGATGGCTGTGCCCATGAAGTAGGAAATTGCTTCGTCACTTCTCGCATTTATTGGATAATTTCACGCTGAATTATGAATAATTTCAATAAAATAATCTCAAAAAAGGCGGCACAGTGGTGTAGTGGTTAGCACTGTCACCTCACAGCAAGAAGGTCCAGGTTCGAGCCCCGTGGCCGGCGAGGGCCTTTCTGTGTGGAGTTTGCATGTTCTCCCCGTGTCTGTGTGGGTTTCCTCCGGGTGCTCCGGTTTCCCCCACAGTCCAAAGACATGCAGGTTAGGTTAACTGGTGACTCTAAATTGACCGTAGGTGTGAATGTGAGTGTGAATGGTTGTCTGTGTCTATGTGTCAGCCCTGTGATGACCTGGCGACTTGTCCAGGGTGTACCCCGCCTTTCACCCATAGTCAGCTGGGATAGGCTCCAGCTTGCCTGCGACCCTGTAGAACAGGATAAAGCGGCTAGAGATAATGAGATGAGATGAGATGAGATGAGATGAGATGAATATGTAGCGACTTGACAAAAAAATAATTACTTGGTTCAGTTAAAAGCTATTAATTAGTTCTGGATTTCATTTTTGAAGTTTATTATCATTAAAGAGTTAGTCAATAAATTTTAAAACAGGATACAATGCTTTTCCTTTTATCACTTCCCGTAATCAGAAAAAGTGAGTTTTCTCGAAACAATGGAATTGGATATACAGTATAGACCCTTTTCAGTCACGTGACCTTCGTAAACGCAACCACCATTTTGGACATGTAGCGGACTTCGGCTCGAATTGGTTTGAATGCGAGGAAGGCGACAAACGGAGAACATACAAGAAAAAGGAGCGAGATGCAGAAAACACCTTCGCTATCCAGCGACGTAGGGCATTTACAGGGCGAGTAGAGGGAGAAATAACAACAGTAACGACACATTAGCAACGCCGTACAGAAATAACAGTTTATGGCACAGACCCTTTCGGTTCTCGCTCATCTAGCTGCTACAATGACTGCTTAGACTGCAACAATAATACCTAACACACATTTAAGTATCCGTCGTAAAGACGTGAAACTCGTCGAGTGACGAGTGTGTTCATTGATAAGCTAACACAATCTAAAAGTAGACATACCATCACACTGCCCTGGCGCTGTGTACAGTTTCCCTTCTATGGTTTGTGCACTCACTATTTGCCATTACTTTCTCCAACCGTTGTTACAGATTACAGGGAACGGCCTGGATTTAAGAGACAAATACATGTTCCTCTTGTTTTGAACACTTATTTGTAGGCAGTGCTTAATTTGCAAAGTGGGAGGTCCCGGAGCGCAGAGGATGAGCGGCTCCGGTGCGGAAAAAAAGAGGGGGGGAGGGGGGCGCGGCGCTGCGCTTCTGGGCATGTTTTGTAATAACACTGCAAATTAAGTTCATCTGCAGATATTTTGTGGATGTCGTTTCATGAGAGAAATCACCAACAAGACAGATATCAAAATCAGACATTAACACTAAATAAACTTGCATTTTTTTATTTAATTATTTGGTTTTTTTTTTTTGTTACATAGTCAAAAGAGGTGTCGGATCACTGAATCCAGTGTAAATAGCTGCCGGAGCCAACGCCCGAGGTTCCGGAGCGCGCTCCGGCTTGCTCCCCCTCAAATTAAGCGCTGTTTGTAGGACACTGCCTCTGATCTGTCCTACAGTCTACCAACAGCAAAGGAACACAACGCTAGCTAATGTCATTAGCTAATAGCTACTACAGAAGAACAAAGAGGTTACAATGGGTTATTTTAGCCTATTTGGTTACACACTCGCCGCCACAGAATGTTAACAGCAATGTAATGCCTTTTCTGGCTAATTTTATTCGTCTTACCTCCAACAAAGTGGTCACTACACAAGCGTTGGTATGCCGAGGGCTGCCAATCTTTCCTGTTAATGGCCGCTATCCATCTTCTCCGTCGGGATCCGATAAAATGATAACCCTTGCCTTGTGTGTTGATGGTTACTACATCCAGGTGCACAACAATATAGTGGCATGATGGAAGTCTTGCTGAAAATAAACACTTTCTTTGCTGCCGTTCCTCAATGCTGGCTGTGGTAAACTACTGGTAGTACATGTCCAAAATGGCCGCCGCGTTTGTCGTGACGTCACGTGAAAAGGGTCTATAGCGTTTTGTAACCAAACTCTTCAAATATTAGCCCAGGATTGGCAATTACATCTGACGTACATTTAAGTTAAGGAATCTTGAAGAAATGTCTTCACTTTATCACTAATGTGTGTTTAACAAGTTGTTTATGTCCACGCTGTGAGCCGTGTCCACTGCAAACAGCCTGCTAATAGAATCGCAGACTGACTCACCCCTGTGTAATCTGTTGCTAATTGCTAATGTGAAGTGCTTAAATATTCATGACCATTCTCACCATTTCAGTGCTGTGTTTCTTTACTTGTTCAGCACAATCTGGACGGCTTGGAGAGACACACATTTCCAAGATGCTGTGCACATTTACCACAGCTGGTAGAAATGGCCCATTAGCAAAGCCTGATATTTTCCCTGCTTTAAAATCCAATTTGAGACTGTAATTGCAGTGAGTCAGGTTATTTTTTGTTGTTGCTGTTTCTCTTTTTTTCTTGTAATTGTTCAGGAGATACTGTGAAGTGAATATTGTGCGCTTTGCAGATGAAATCTCAGTACTGATTGCAGTACATGGAGTCTGAAGTCGGGAAGGTTTTGCTTGGCGAACATTAATGCCCGAGCCTGCAATATGATACACAATGATAATTTGACCTCTTCTCTCATCCTTTGCCCTCTGAAACCAACTCCATGAGCAGTAGGAAATTCATTTAATAGGTCTAATTTGTTACAGACTCATGAGACAATAGCTTTTTTCCCCCCTCCATCATATATTCTCTCCTACAATCTTGACTGAGTGAATGTTTGAAGTGGTAACTCTGTCAAAATGTGACCAAAAACCAGAGTGCATGCCTTCAGGCAGTCTGTGGAAATTGCATGTGCTTTACATGAAGATGACTTTTTTTCTCCATTCCTTTTTTCCCCAATTCCCTCTCATCCCACCAAAAAAACTGAATCTCCTTGTGCTTCGGTGGTATCCAATGGACGTGCTCTTATTAACATTCTGAACAGGAGCAGATGGACGAGTGTGCAACCCAGAGCACCTGTACACGTATGCACAACCAGAACTGAAATCAACACCTCAATGTGTGTGTGTGTGGAGGTGGATCAGTCAAAGTCATTTTCGTTCATCATGTTTCGCAGGCTGATGAAAGCTCCAGAGATAACCCCCCACCACCACTACCTCCCTCACAAGACCACTTCAGGCTGATGAAGAGAATTAACAGACTGTGAACAGATCACGTTTTAGGCCGATTACTAACCTTGGTGAAAGACAAACCCACTGGTACGGACAGGAAACTGGGCCAGATGCTGTGTTTGCACAGGGCATGGGCACTGGAGGTTGTGTAGAGTAAAGAATGAGTGTGATTCCTGTTAGGCAGGAGAGGTAAAATGAGAGGATTATGGAATGAAAAGAAGGTTGGCCTAGAAATGGCCAGGGATTACTGGAGAATTCTGCTTAAGGAGTGTATGAGTGTGAGTAATCCCAGTGGCAGTCTGAAGCAATAAGCAAAACTATAGATGAGATGGAGCAATGACATTTGATTTGAGTAGGATTGGATACCTGTTAGATGAATAAAATAATAAAAAAAAAACATTCACAGTTTCAAAACTTCACTACAAACACTTTATGGTCTTCCAGACAATGGAAAAAAAGAACAGGAAACAGATCTGTGTTTAAAACAGATACCACTACAGATACGAATAACACTAGCACCATTTTTTTTGTAAAAAAAAAAAAGCTTGCCCACACAGATGCAAATACAGTGGTGCTTGAAAGTTTGTGAACCCTTTAGAATTTTCTATATTTCTGCATAAATATGACCTAAAACATCATCAGATTTTCACACAAGTCCTAAAAGTAGATAAAGAGAACCCAGTTAAACAAATGAGACAAAAATATTAGACTTTATCATTTATTTATTGAAGAAAATAATCCAATATTACATATCTGTGAGTGGCAAAAGTATGTGAAACTCTAGGATTAGCTGTTAATTTGAAGGTGAAATTAGAGTCAGGTGTTTTCAATCAATGGGATGACAATCAGGTGTGAGTGGGCACCCTGTTTTATTTAAAGAACAGGGATCTATCAAAGTCTGATCTTCACAACACGCGTTTGTGGAAGTGCATCATGGCACGAACAAAGGAGATTTCTGAGGACCTCAGAAAAAGCGTTGTTGATGCTCATCAGGCTGGAAAAGGTTACAAAACCATCTCTAAAGAGTTTGGACTCCACCAATCCACAGTCAGACAGATTGTGTACAAATGGAGGAAATTCAAGACCATTGTTACCCTCCTCAGGAACGGTCAACCAACAAAGATCACTCCAAAAGCAAGGCATGTAATAATCAGCAAGGTCACAAAGGACCCCAGGGTAACTTCTAAGCAACTGAAGGCCTCTCTCACATTGGCTAATGTTAATGTTCATGAGTCCACCATCAGGAGAACATTGAACAACAATGGTGTGTATGGCAGGGTTGCAAGGAGAAAGCCACTTTCTTCATTTTCTTTCTGCTCATCTTCAGCAAACAGAAGATGAGCAGCAATGCTCTTTTTGGAGAGCCAAAAAGAACATTGCTGCTCATCTTCAGTTTGCTGAAGATCATGTGGACAAGCCAGAAGGCCGTTGGAAAAATGTTTTGTGGACAGATGAGACCAAAATAGAACATTTTGGTTTAACTGAGAAGTGTTATGTTTGGAGAAAGGAAAAGACTGCATTCCAGCATAAGAACCTTATTCCATCTGTGAAACATGGTGGTGGTAGCATCATGGTTTGGGCCTGTTTTGCTGCATCTGGGCCAGGCAAGCTTGCCATCATTGATGGAACAATGAATTCTGAATTATACCAGTGAATTCTAAAGGAAAATGTCAGGACATCTGTCCATGAACTGAATCTCAAGAGAAGGTGGGTCATGCAGCAAGACAACGACCCTAAGCTCACAAGTCATTCTACCAAAGAATGGTTAAAGAAGAATAAAGTTAATGTTTTGGAATGGCCAAGTCAAAGTCCTGACCTTAATCCAATCGAAATGCTGTGGAAGGACCTGAAGCGAGCAGTTCATGTGAGGAAACCCACCAACATCCCAGAGTTGAAGCTGTTCTGTACGGAGGAATGGGGTAAAATTCCTCCAAGCCGGTGTGCAGGACTGATCAACAGTTACCGGAAACATTTAGTTGCAGTTATTGCTGCACAAGGGGGTCACACCAGATACTGGATGCAAAGGTTCATATACTTTCGCCACTCACAGATATGTAATATTGGATCATTTTCCTCAATGAATAAATAACCAAGTATAATATTTTTTGTCTCATTTGTTTAACTGGGTTCTCTTTATCTACTTTTAGGACTTGTGTGAAAATCGGATGATGTTTTAGGTCATATTTATGCAGAAATATAGAAAATTCTAAAGGGTTCACAAACTTTCAAGCACCACTGTAAGAGGTGTGCATCTGAACGTGGATGGGACTTTTTTGTCATATGAGCTTTGTGCGAGGATGTGAGTGAGGATCCGGTGTCATTTGACAAAGAAAGACCCATCTATGTTCATTAAAAATTCCAGCATTAATTCATTCTATATAACTGCCTCATCAAGGTTGTGGTGATTTCAATTAGACTTCCAGTTTATTGATATCATGTTAAATAGAACCACTGGAAAATATCACAAGCAGGTGCAAAGATAATAATTACTGCATGAGCAGGATTTAAAAAGTCCCATGCAGTTTTCCACTCGAGTGATGTAGCTGTGATGGAGGAACTGTCAGAGCAGGAATTTGCACATCATGCTGACAGTGCTGACATTTCTACTTCTTTTTTTTTTCCTGGAGGGTTTTCCAGTGTTTCCAGGAGCATAATTCTAATTAAATTAAAATAAAAATCTGGTTTAGGCCACACCCACTTTGTTTGACTCCAAATACAGACATTAATTTTTTTTCTGAGCACTGAACAGAAACAGATACAGGTAGAGATAGCAGCATAGTGTTACACCCCATTTGTGTGACAAATCCTAAAAGTCCGACTTGCTAAATGTGTTGAGTAGGATGGAAAATTGAGTTGGATAGGGAAAAAAAAACCAAGCACTCCAAGTTTGGCCTGTAAAGGTTTTCAGTCATCCAAGCCATTTTATTTTAAAATGTATATTAGCAGTAAATCAAGGGGGCCTGACTTATGTCTTACAATCTCAAAGATGTTTAAATTTACCCAAACTTACAGAAACCCTCCTGTCTTCTTTCATATGCATACACAATTCACTATGGCCTCCAGTCTGGTGCCTGTGGGATCTATCATATAATGGGGGACATGTAGAAATGTCCTGGGCTTGTCAGGCAGCGCCGTGGCGCCTCAATGTCAACCTCTGAAACGCAGCTTGGCAATAATGGTCCACAGATGTACAGACGAGCCCTCAGCAAGGACAAGGCCAGACTTTAAAGGGAACCCAATTAATCGTCCGATCCGTCTTTCCTCCATGCTATTCCGTTTCTACAGGGACAGATGAAAAGGTCAATTATACTTTGAAGTTGGATTGAACGCTGTCAGGAGAGTTCAGGATGGTGGGGGTTGCCTCTTTTTTTTTGTTCTTGTGCTTGGAATCCAAAAACCATTCATTTTCTTTCTGAAGTGCAACACAAACACTGTATAATGTGAATTACAGGGGCAGGGTAATGACATGCTTTCTGCTTAGTTTAGCCAATTCACCTAAAACAGAGGACATTCATTGACAACTCTAGTTTATTTCTTCTTTTTGCACCTTGCTGGCTGCTTGGCTAGTCTCATCTTGCAGTTGTGCCACTCTGACTCATCATTTTGACCAACTGAGGCGGCTCCTTTTAATGCATACATGAGGGGTTTTTTTTGTGTGTGTTTTGTTGTTTTGCACAAGTATTCAAAAGAGATTCTGTAAGAACGCAACTTGTCATGTCAAGCTGTTATCTTCATTTTTTTAAATGACATTGGGACACTGTGACCAAAAAAAAGAAGATATTTCTGTCATCCTGCAGCAACACTTAAGGATTCTTTAAGGTTCTAAGAAGGTGAAGGCGATTCAATATGGAAAATATTGTATAAATCATATAACTCAAACAACTGTAGAAAAATTAGAAAAATTAGCTAATGCCTTCCATAGTCTTCTTAGCAACAGTCCTACACCTAGAAAATCTGGTATTAACCACAGGAATGTATGTAAAGGCCAAATCAATGTGGAATTAAAAAAAAATTGTAATTCACTCAACATCTTTAACTGGTTAACACTGATTATATAAAGTCTATATATCTTTTACAGCTCTCACAGTGTTTGCTCTACATTGTCAGCATGTTTGTCAAAACTGTTAAACACTTTACCTACTGATTAAAAAGCATGTATTTTTAACCGGGTTGCCAGATCATGTCTCAGAAGTCAGGGTTTTCTTTTTAAAATCCTTCCGTCTGGAATCTGTGATGGTGTATTAGGGCCATTGTAGGTTTAAAAAGAAAAAAAAGCTGGTGGGCGGGGATTCTGAGAACAAAAAAACTCAGAATTTCCAAGATTAAATGTCATACATTTTGAGAAAAAAAAATCAGATATTCTCTGAGATTATAAAGTCATAAATTTGCAAGAGAAAGACCCTTCTCAAATTCCGAGATTTAAAAGTTAGAAATTCCCAGTTTAAAAAGTTAGAGATTTACAAGAAAAAAAAACCCTGAGAAATTCTCAGTTTACAAAGCCAAAATTTTACAAGAAAAAAAAAAAAAAGACTTGTTAAAATAATGTTTGTTTTGTTTTGTTTTGTCAAGGAACCAGATCACTTCACTGTCCAAGGCTGGATCAAATGTCATCACACCACAGGCGCCATGGCTGAGCTGAGAGATATAGAAAATGTAATCTTTTCACCTTCATTGCACAATGTAAGAGAAAAAAGCAGCAAGAGATGTCTAAGAGAGCACTAAGAGGAAGCTGAGACCAGAAAGTTGACATACATCACAGCAACAGTGATCCTGGAAATGCTTGACCATAAGATGGACACAAACCATAAGGTGCAACAGCCACCATGGAAGAGAAGGTTAGAGGCTAAGATCAAGGTAGCCAGAAAAGAAGTTAGCCAGCTATCAGAACTCCAGAACAGTATGACAAGGAAAGGGCTATCTAAGAAATACAGCAAGCTGTCCATACCTGAGACTCTAGAGACTGCCAAACAAAGACTCACAGCCCTGGCTACCCATCTGAGGAGGTACACAAGCAAAGCTGAAGCCAGGAGAATAAATAAGATGTTCTCCACTCAACCATCAAAGGTGTACACCCAGTAGCAGGGTAATAACAACATGGTTCCAGATCCACCAAGGCTGGAAACTAAACAATACTGGAAAGGGATATGGGAGAAAGAAAATTTGCATAACAACAGTGCTCAGTGGTTAATAGACTTGAGAGCCAAATACAGCAATCTACCTGAACAAGACTCAGTAATCATCACTATGGCAGACATCCAAGTAAGAGTCTTGAAAATGAAGACCTGGACAGCACCAGGCCCGGATATGGTTCATGCCTGCTGGCTCAAGAAGCTAACCTCACTACATGAGCGCTTGGCAGCACTGCTCATGGATGGGACTCACCTGGAATGGCTGACTGAAGGCTGGACAGTCCTGATCCTGAAGGACCCACAGAAGGGAGAAGTTCCATCCAACTACCACTTGCCTCTGCACAACATGGAAGCTCCTGTCAGGCATCATAGCAGATAAGATGAGTAGGCACATGACTCAATACATGAGCGAGGCCCAGAAAGGAATTGGTAGGAACACCAGAGGAGCAAACCATCAGCTACTGGTAGGCAGTGCAGTAGCTCGAGACTGCAGAACCAGGCATACCAATCTGTGCACCACCTGGATTGACTACAAGAAAGCCTATGACTCTATGTCCCACACATGGATCTTGGCATGCTTGAAACTGTACAACATCAACAGGACTCTCAGAACCTTCATCAAGAACTCAATGAGGCTGTGGAAAATAGCCCTAGGAGCCAACTTCAAGCCAATAACACAGGTCACCATCAAGTGCGGCATATAAGAAGGAGATGCCCTGTCCCCGCTACTGTTCTGCATAGGACTGAATCCCCTCAGCCAGATCATCACCAAGAACAGCTATGGATACAGACTGCGAAATGGAGCAACCATCAGACTGCAAAATGGAGCAATCTCCTCTACATGGATGACATCAAACTGTATGCCAGGTCTGAGCAAAACATCGAGTCACTAATCCACACCACCAGGATCTACAGCAATGACATCAGAATGTCATTCAGACTAGATAAGTGTGCCCGGATGGTAACAAGGAGAGGGAAAGCAGTCAGAACTGAGGGGGTGGTGCTACCAGATGGCATAATAGGAGACATGGAAGTCAGCTACAAGTACCTTGAAATCCCACAGGCAAATGGCAACCATGAAGAGGCTTCTAGGAAAGCAGCAACAGCCAAATACCTACAGAGGGTAAGGCAAGTCCTGAGAAATCAGCTGAATGGGAAGAACAAAGTGTGGGCCATCAACACCTACACTCTGCTGGCCATCAGATACCATACTGGCATAATAAGCTGGCCTAAGGAGGAGATAGAGGCCACTGACATCAGGCCAAGGAAACTCCTGAAAATGCATGGAGGGTTTCACCCCAAGTCCAGCATCCTGAGGCTGCATGCTAAGAGGAATGAAGGAGGCTGAGGACTAGTGAGCAAAGATCCATGAGTACATCAGGGAGATGGCCTCGAATGATGAAGTGCTTAGTGAATACCTCAGGCAGCAGAAACCTGAGAAGGAAGTGCAAGAGGAACCAGCATGGAAAGGCAAACCACTGCACAGGATGTACCACCGGCAGATAGAAGAAGTGGCTGATATTCAAAAATTCTACCAGTGGCTGGATAAAGCTGGACTGGAAAACTGCACAGAGGCACTAATCATAGCTGCACAAGAACAAGCCCTAAGCAAAAGCTCAATAGAGGCCAGGGTCTACCACACAAGGCAGGACCCCAGGTGCAGACTGTGCAAAGATGCCCCAGAGACAGTCCAGTTCATAACAGCAGGGTGTAAGATGCTAGCAGGAAGATTGTACATAGAATGCCATAACCAAGTGGCTGGCATAGTGTACAGAAACATCTGTGCTGAGTATGGACTGGAAGTCCCAAGGTCAAAGTGGGACACACCTCCGAAGGTGGTTGAGAATGACCAAGCTAAGGTCCTGTGGGACTTCCAGATACAGATGGGCAAACTGGTAATGGGTGACCAACTGGACATGGTAGTGGTGGACAAACGGGAGAACAAGGCTGTGGTGATAGATGTTGCAATAGCAAGTGACAATAACATCAAGAAAAAGGAATTTGAGAAGCTTGAAGTAGCAAGGGCTGAAAGAAAAGCTAGAAAAGATGTGGAAGATGAAAACAGCAGTGGTACCTTTTTTTGTGTAACTCCTCTGTAAAGTGTCCTTGGGTTTGTGAAAGGCGCTATATACTGTAAATTGAAATGTATTATTATTATTATTATTATTATTATTACCCATGGTGATAGGAGCCCTCTGTCCAGTGACCCCCAACCTGGGAGAGTGGTTCCAACAGATCCCAGGAACAACAGCCAAGATCTCTTTCCAGAAAAGTGCAGTCCTAGGAACAGCTAAGATACCGTACTGCACAAGACCCTCAAACTTCCAGGCCTACGCGCCTCGTTGGCTATCAGCTCATGTACAACTCAATTTCGCCGAATAACTGTATATATATATATATATATATATATATATATATATATATATATATATATATATATATATATATATAAAGTGAGAGTAAAAAGTATTTGATCCCTTGCTGATTTTGTTGGTTTGCCCACTAATAAAGACATGATCATTCTATACTTTTAATGGTAGATGTATTCTAACATGGAGAGACAGAATATCAAAACGAAAATCCAGAAAATAACTTAAAAGAATATATTTTAATTGATTTGTATTTCATTGAGGGAAATAAGTATTTGATCCCTCTAGCCAAAAGCACTTAATACTTGGTGGCAAAGCCTTTGTTTGCAAGCACAGCGGACAGACGTTTGTCGTAGTTAACCACAAGGTTAGCACACATATCAGGGGGAATTTTGGCCCACTCTTCTTTGCAGATCCTCTCTAAATCATTAAGGTTGGTGGGCTGTCGCTTGGCAACTCGGACCTTCAGGTCCCTCCATAGATTTTCGATTGGATTGAGGTCCGGAGACTGGCTGGGCCACTCCATGACCTTAATGTGGTTCTTCTTGAGCCACTCCTTTGTTGCCTTTGCTGTATGCTTCGGGTCGTTGTCATGTTGGAAGACCCAACCACGGCCCATTTTCAACTTCCTGGCAGAGGGGAGGAGGTTGTCCCTCAGGACTGCACGGTACATGGCTCCATCCATCTTCCCACTGATGCGGTGAAGTAGCCCTGTGCCCTTGGCAGAGAAACACCCCCAAAACATAATGCTTCCACCTCCATGCTTGACGGTGGGCACAGTGTTCCTGGGGTCATAGGCAGCATTTTTCTCCCTCCACACATGAGTAGAGTTTAGGCCAAATAGTTCAGTTTTGGTCTCGTCTGACCACAGAACCTTCTCCCAATCACTTTGTACATTTTTGAGGTGATCATTGGCATACTTTAGGCGGGCCTCCACATGTGACTTCTTAAGCAGGGGTACCTTTCGGGCACTGCAGGATTTTAATCCATTGCGGCGCAAAGTGTTGCCAATTGTTTTCCTGATGACTGTGGTCCCAGCTGCCTTGAGATCATTCACTAACTCCCGCTGTGTGGTTGCAGGCCGATTTCTCACAGTTCTCATGATCATTGCCACCCCACGAGGTGAAATCTTCTGTGGAGTACCAGACCGAGGTCTATTGATGGTCATATTATACTTCTTAAATTTTCTCACAATTGCACCAGTGGTTGTTACTTTAATACCCAGCATCTTGCTAATATTTTTGTAGCCCATTCCAGATTTGTGCAGGTCAACAATCCTGTCTCTGAGGTCCTGAGAGAGTTCTTTGGTCTTACCCATGTTGGAGAGTTTGGAATCTGTCTGATTGTCTGATTCTGTGAACAGGTGTCTTTCATACCCTAGGCTGACACTTGCATGACTTTTGGCCACGATTTTGTCGTGGCAAGTCGTGCCATTTTGGGGCACGAACTGGGAGGCTCCCGCACTGTTCACAACTAGTTCACGCATAGTTCACGACGAGTTCACGAATGCGTGCCCATCCACATTCACGAACTGGCACGACGAGTTCACGCATAGTTTGCGCATAGTTTACGCACTTCCCGCATTGGCACAACGAGTTTGCGCAATTCGGACGGTGTCGTGCCGACTTGGGCACGCCTGTGTCATGCACAACCTCATCCTCATCAGATACCCACACGCAATTTCAGAAGTGGACCGCGAAGATCCGGACACACATGATCTGATCCCTGGTGGATGGAGGACTGACCGACACCTGCAGGGGCTGCTGCCTCTAACCGGCCATCATACCCAGAAGGATGCAAAGGATCAGCGAGACTACCTGTCACATTACTACATGTCCCCTGCTGGTGCTGTCCCTTGGCAAGAAAGAATGGTAGTAGCTTCATGAGCTGCATCCACAGTTGTTCCATTTTTGAAATAAAAGAAACGAAACTCCCCCCCAAAAAAAAGTCATGAAGGAATAGAAAATAAAAGACATTAAAGAAAAAAGCAAGAAAAAAAATTGTGAATGGCGAGAAGTGTCCGGGAAGCCCTATATATACCCCCGCACCGACACGAGCGCCACTGTCGCGCAGTAGTCATGAACTGCTCGTGAACTGCTCGTGAACTTGTCGTGAACTGCTCGTGCCATGCGCAAACTGTTCGTGAAGTGCGTAAACTAGTCGTGAACTGCTTGTGCCATCAATGCGTGACCGTGTCAGTGGGAAGGCACAGCCACGCTGCGACGCGCACCAATTCGTGAACATGTCGTGAACTACTCGTGAACTCGACGTGAGCTGTTCGTGAACTATTCGTGGCAGTTCGTGACAGTCGTGGCATGGTGTGCACTTCCACGCACTGGCACGCATCCTCCCGCATCGTCCCGACGAGTTCACGACGAGATCACGAACAGTTTGCACATAATTCACGACCCGGTCGCGAAATTTTGTCGTGACCAAAATTTTGAACATTTCAAAATTCTCGTCCCGACATGGCACGCAGTCACGACGGGTTTACGCACACTTCACGCCAGTTTACGACTAGTTTGTGCACTGGCACGACTCGAGTCGTGCCAATGCATGCCACGGAATCGTGCAAGTGTCAGCCTAGCCATACAGGTGATTAGTTAGAACAGGTGTCTTCAATTCAGGTAACAAGTTGATTGGGAGTGTCTAACTGGTCTGTGAAAGCCAGAACTCCTAATGCATACTAGGGGATCAAATACTTATTTCCCTCAATGAAATACAAATCAATTAATATATATTCTTTAAAGGTATTTTCTGGATTTTATTTTTGATATTTTGTCTCTCCATGTTATAATACATTTACCATTAAAAGTATAGAATGATCATGTCTTTATTAGTGGGCAAACCAACAAAATCAGCAAGGGATCAAATACTTTTTACTCTCACTGTGTATGTATATATATATATATATATATATATATATATATATATATATATATATATATATATATATATATATATATATAAAATATGTAGCAAGGGTTCTAGGCAGGTGGAGCACAGAAGCACGGCAGGCCAGAACTGAGTTCTCAAAAACTCTTTTATTTAGCTTTTCAGCTTTTCTATTCACTCTCACACATGCACACAAGCGTCCAGGTTGGGGGGGAGAGCTCCCTTTCTCTGCCTTCTCTCTCCTTTTAAAGGGCACAGTCATTGGGGGAGACACACAAACACAGGTTAATTCACATCAGGTGCAGTGATTCTGCCACTTACCTTCCCTGACTCCGCCCTCCATTCACAGACTGACGCTTGGCCATGCCCCCGCTGCCACATACCCCCACCACCCGACTCAGGCTGGGGAGCCATCTGGCCTGCAGCTGACTCCCCCCCGACGGGAGAGGAAATCCGCCACAACCATCTGCGCCCCCGGCCTGTGGACCACCTCGAACTTAAACGGCTGGAGTGCCAGATACTAACGGGTAATCCGCGCGTTGGCATCCTTCATGCAGTGGAGCCACTGCAGGGGCGCGTGGTCCGAACAGAGGGTGAAAGGGCGCCCCAGCAGGTAGTAGCGGAGGGAGAGGACTGCCCACTTGATGGTGAGGCACTCCTTTTCTATGGTGCTATACTTGCCCTCACGCACCGACAGCTTCCGGCTGATGTACAGCACTGGACGGTCCTCCCTCTCCATCTCTTGGGACAGAACAGCCCCTAGCCCTCTGTCTGACGTGTCCGTCTGCAAAACAAAGAGGAGACAAAAGTCAGGGGAGTGTAACAGTGGCCCCCCACACAGTGCAGCCTTTACCTCAGAGAAAGCCCGCTGGCATTGCTCCGTCCACTGGACCGGATCTGGAGCCCCTGTTTTAGTGAGATCAGCCCAGATACCATACTTCCACCCACCCAGTCGCACACTTCTTCGGATTGGCTGTGAGACCCGCTCGCCTCAGCGACCTAAGGACGGCCCTTAGGTGGTCTAAGTGCCGCGGCCAGTCATTACTATAAATAATTATATCGTCCAAGTATGCGGCTGCGTAGGTGGCGTGAGGGCGGAGGACCCTATCCATAAGCCGCTGGAACATAGCAGGCACCCCAAACAGCCCGAAAGGAAGTGTGACGAACTGGTGTAAGCCAAACAGTGTGGAAAAGGCCGTTTTCTCTTGGGATAGCGGAGTCAAGGGGATCTGCCAATATCCCTTTGTCAAATCCAGTGTTGAATAAAAATGAGCCATGCCTAGTCGATCGAGCAACTCGTCAATATGAGGCATTGGGTACGCGTCGAATTTAGACACCGCATTGACTTTTCTATAGTCCACACAGAACCGGACCGACCTGTCGGCCTTGGAAACCAAGACCACCGGGCTGCTCCAGTCACTGTGGGACTCCTCGACAATGCCCATTTCGAGCATGGCCTCGAGTTCTTCCCAAACCACTTTTTTTTTGTGTTCAGGCAGTCTGTAAGGGCGGCTGCACACTATTACCCCCTGGAGCGTCTCAATGTGGTGTTCTATGAGGTGGGTGCGGCCGGGCAGGGGCAAGAACACGTTAGAAAATTCTGTCTGCAACTTGGCGACCTCCGTGAGTTGGGTCAGAGAGAGGTGGTCTCCACAGGGGACCGGAGCGGTGGGCGATGTCAATTTTCCCTTTTGAACCTCCGGCCCCAGCTCCGCCTTCTCTGGAACCACCGACACCAACGCCACGGGGACCTCCTCGTTCCAAAGTTTTAACAGATTGAGGTGGTAAATCTGTAATGCCCTGCCCCTGTCCGTTCGCCTCACCTCATAGTCGACGTCCCGACTCGCCATGTGACCTCAAAGGGTCCTTGCCACCTGGTGATCAATTTGGAGCTCTACGTGGGCAAAAACACGAGTCTCCCAGTGTGAACTCCCTAAGGCGCATGCCCCGTCATACAGACGGACTTGACATTCTTGGGCCTGCTGCAAATTATCCTGGGTTAAGTGCATGAGGGTGTGGAGTTTGGCGCACAGGTTGATAATGTACTGAATTTCATTTTTACTTGTTGAAGGTCCCTCCTCCCAATTTTCATGCAGCACATGTAGAATGCCATGCGGCTTACGCCTGTATAATAATTCAAACGGGGAGAACCCGGTGGAGGCTTGTGGGACCTCTCGTACTGTGAATAACAGGGGCTCGAGCCATTTATCCCAGTTGCGTGCGTCCTCACAAATTTTTAAATTATGTTTTTGAGGGTGCGATTGAACCATTCGACTAAGCCATCCGTTTGTGGGTGATAAACGCTGGTGCGGATAGGCTTAATTCCCAGTAACCCATACAGTTCGCGCAGTGTGCATGACATAAACATAGTGCCTTGATCAGTCAGAATCTCTTTGGGGATTCCGACTCGGGAGATGATGCGGAAGAGTACTTCCGCAAAACTGCGTGCTGAGATATTGCGAAGAGGCACTGCTTCCGGATATCGCATTGCATAGTCCACCAGAACTAAAATAAAGCAATATCCTCGTGTTGACCAATCTAATGGCCCGACAAGATCCATCCCAATTCTTGTGAACGGGGTCTCAATTAATGGCAGAGGGCACAAAGGCGCTTTTGGAATGGCCGCTGGATTTACTAACTGGCATTTGCAGCACGCCGTACACCACCTACGGACATCTCCGTGAATCCCTGGCCAATAGAACCGGGCCATTATTCGGGCTAGTGTCTTATCCTGCCCCAAGTGTCCGGCCATGGGATTAAAGTGAGCCACCTGGAATATAAGTTCCCAGCAGCTCTTTGGGATCAAAAGCTGAGTTATCGGTTCTTTAGTCTGAGTGTCCTGCGTCACTCGGTATAATCTATCCTTCCAT
The DNA here is from genome assembly GCF_027579695.1 of Neoarius graeffei. Lineage (NCBI taxonomy): Eukaryota > Metazoa > Chordata > Actinopteri > Siluriformes > Ariidae > Neoarius > Neoarius graeffei. The sequence goes on along the minus strand of NC_083583.1, from coordinate 55,081,426 downwards.
GGAGAAATAGGGGAAGGACGGGGTGGCGTTTGGCTGGAGCGTTTGACCATCGATTACTCTCACTTGGTCAAATGCATGCCGCAGTCTCGTCTCGTGACTGCTCTATCGGGAAATCCGCGAGGGATTCCCCGAGAGAGGGAGGAGGAGCCTGCTGCTCCTCGCTCTGACGTGGTGATGACGTAGACGGCTCTGTGACAGCTGCTCCTGCCAATGCCACACCAGGACCTCCCCCTGCTAAACTATGGCAGGCCTGACTCTTCACTAAATGAGTCATTAATTCCCCAAATCCCGGCCAATCAGTCCCCAAAATTATCAAGTGGGTAAGGCGAGGATTAACCGCCGCCTTTACTCTAAATTTCTCCCCTCAAAATAGAATGTGGACCAACACTAAAGGGTGCTCACAGCTACCTTCACACAACAACACCTTCACCAATTGTGCTCTCCCCAATGCCTCGTCTTGCACAAGGCTTTGGTGGATTGAGGTCTGATTACAGCCGGTGTCCACCAAAGCCTGATACGTATCCCCTTGGATACTCACCGGTATGTGATACGGTCTGGCCCAATCGAGGGCAGTCTCTGGTGCGTCGGGGATCCGGACAACTGCGCCCACCTCCATTGCCGAGCACTGATGCTAGAGGTGCCCCTGCTCCCCGCAGCACCAGCATACCGGCCCAGGCTCTCCCTCTGCACCGGTATTCCGGAGTTCACTCACCTGAGGGGGGGAAGACACAGACCCGGAAGTAGGAAACAGTAGGGAGCCGCGGGTGCGGCGGGCCAGCTGGGGTGGAGCCGGCCCCCGCCTCCGCGGTGGGGGAATGGGGTGAGGACGAGGAACAGGGGGAGAGGGAAAGAGAGAAGAGAGGGGAGAAGAGAAGACACGCTGTCCTGCCACCGGAACAGCCGCCATATGGTTCTCCGCCAGCTCGATGGCCCAATCCAGGGATGCCGGGTGATGGCACTGGACCCACTCCGCGGTTCCTCCCGGAAGTCGGGCAACAAATTGTTCCAGTGCCACCAGGTCGATGATTCCCTCGGCATCATGGTTGTCGGCCCTCAGCCACCGCCGGCAGGTGTCCCGGAGCTGCTGGCCAAACGTGAACGGCCGGCCGACCTTCTCCAAGCGCAGCACGTGGAAGCGCTGCTGCTGCTGTTCCTGTGTGCGCCCCACACGTTGGAGGATGGCCCTGCGGAGGTTGGCATAGACCAGCCGGCTGTTGGCAGGGAGCTGTAGCGCGGCCAGCTGCGCCTCGCCCGTTAGCAGGGGGAGGAGGCGCGCCGCGCGCTGTTCCACCGGCCAACCCCATGCCTCTGCTGCCTGCTCAAAAAGAGCGAGGAAGGCTTCGGGGTCGTCCTGCGGACCCATCTTCATTAGGGTGAGGTGGGGAGGGTCCACACCGGTGGTGATGGTGGACCCTGCCAACACGAGCAGGTGCCAGGACGCCTGGCGATCTTCCTGCTGCGCCAGCACCAGGGCTTCAAACCGTTGTTGTTGCTCCTTCCGGAGGGCAACCAGCGCCTGGTGCTGGCTCTGTTGGGCCGTGGCGAGGGCATGGACCAGGTCCTTGAAGGGGGAGGACTCAATGGGGCTGTTCTCTTCTGTACTCCGAGTCCCAGGTTTCAGCACCACTGTAGCAAGGGTTCTAGGCAGGTGGAGCACAGAAGCACGGCAGGCCAGAACTGAGTTCTCAAAAACTCTTTTATTTAGCTTTTCAGCTTTTCTATTCACTCTCACACACGCACACAAGCATCCAGGTTGGGGGGGGGGGGGAGCTCCCTTTCTCTGCCCTCTCTCTCCTTTTAAAGGGCGCGGTCACTGGGGGAGGCACACAAACACAGGTTAATTCACATCAGGTGCAGTGATTCTGCCACTTACCTTCCCTGACTCTGCCCCCCATTCACAGACCGATGCTTGGCCACGCCCCCACTGCCACAATATATATATATATATATATATATATATATATATATATATATATATATATATATATACACTCACACTTTGTCATATATATTCTACATTGCAGTTTGCTGATATCCCAGCTTATTAGGAAGTTGGGGTCAAGGCACAGGGTCAGCCATGTTACAGCACTCCTGGAGCAGACAGAGTTAAGGGCCTTGTTCAAGGGCCCAACAGTGGCAGCTTGACAATGTTGGGGTTTGAACCCCCAACCTTCTGATGAGTAACCCCAAAAAAGAAAATGATACCATGCATTGGGGTGAAGAGGGGGTTTTGGGTGTTAAACAATATTAAAAGTTATTGTCTAGCAAAAGGGTGGCATGGTAGTATAATGGGTAGCATTGCCGTCTCCCAGCTCCAGGGTCTCTTATTGTCCATAAGCTTACTGTCTATTTGGAGTTTTGCATATTTTTTATGAGTTTCCTCCAGGGTCACTGGTTTCTTCACACTACAAAAACATGCAAAATTGGTACAGTAAAATTGCCCCATGTGAATGTATGTGTGCAGACTGTCCTGAGATGGCATTTCATCTGGGGAGAAGGTTTCCTGCTGCTCGCTCAATGTTCCCTGGATAATGTGGTTAGTAAAGATGAATGAATTAATTAATGGGGAAAAAACCATGAATCAATACCGAATCTTTGAAAAATGAACCCTGTTTAGCCCTATATCCCCTTTAAAACCTATACACACTATTTGAAATGTTTTTTTTTTTCTTCAAACCTGACCTATATAGTTTAACATGCTTTTGTTCCTTAGGTCTTGATTTTTTTTTTCATTAAATAGCTTTGGAATGTTGACCCTCGAGGTGATCTGGCTTTAATACTGTTTTATTAATTAGATTGTGTGACTGTAGGAACCCCATCAGTAACCTCAGTGACTCATGCATTCATCAAACCCATCATACTGTCACATGTCCTTCAGGATCCATTTACACATGTATTGCCTTTGTGGATAACTAAGCTGACATGGTGGATAAATTAATGGCAGGAGGGCTGTATATGCTTTCCTAATAATACACATTACAAAGCCATTCTAATTCAATTTAAACTGCTTGATGGTGACATTTTGGGGGGAAAATGATGATGTGTTTCATAGGCACTTCAGTGATATGTTTTTTAGCATTTCAAATACACTCTTGCTTTTTTTTAAGTTGATATCTACCTTGTGTCCCCATCAGTGGTCTGTTATTACGCCATACATCATGTTTGAGAGAAATCCTCTTGAAAGATATTACATTTAGAAGCTGTTGCAATAACCACACACAGCATAGATTAAATTTTCTTAGAAATAAGAGAAAATGTCTTCAATCTATCACTGGATTTTAAGCTCTTTCAAGGCAGCACACTTGTGAGACAGCAAGCTTCAGAAGACAGGCTTGTTTGACCTTGATGCTGAACGTTAAATATCCAATTTATGTTCAGTAGGGAGCGCGGCAGCGGGGTGTCGTAATCCTCCCTAGCTGAGAGATGAATGTAGGTGCTACTTTACTCAGGGTTCAGGGGTGGCAAACGTTCTGTAATTCAAACACCTTTAAAGCAGGAGCTCATGTCTTTCAACACTCTTAGAAGTGATTGAAGTCAACAGAGAGAGTGAGAAAAATGCAATTTATCAGTTACAGGTCTAATTGCACTTTATGTTATCTGCTGGACTCTTGTGAGCTCCTGTAATGTTTTGGATGTAATGATTTATCCCTGTGTATATGGAGAGAGTGGCACAGAAAAAAAGCGACTTATTACCTGTAATTAATCCTAATGGAGTGCATATCGTACAGTGAATTACGGTGAGTCTATGGGTAAAATGAATCTATCTATCTATCTATCTATCTATCTATCTATCTATCTATCTATCTATCTATCTGTCTGTCTGTCTGTCTGTCCTTGTAATCTCCTTATATTAAACATGAAAAAATAAAGATACACACACACACACACACACACGCTTAAATGTCCAAGATTGTCCAAGGGCATGATTGATCTACAGGTATCTATCTATCTATCTATCTATCTATCTATCTATCTATCTATCTATCTATCTATCTATCTATCCTTGTAATCTCCTTATATTAAACATGAAAAAATAAAGATGCACACACACACACACACACACACACACACACACACACACACACACACACACACACCCTTAAATGTCCAAGATTGTCCAAGGGAATGATCTATCTATCTATCTATCTATCTATCTATCTATCTATCTATCTATCTATCTATCTATCTATCTATCTATCTATCTATCCTTGTAATCTCCTTATATTAAACATGAAAAAATAAAGATGCACACACACACACACACACACACACACACACACACACACACACACACACACACACACCCTTAAATGTCCAAGATTGTCCAAGGGAATGATCTATCTATCTATCTATCTATCTATCTATCTATCTATCTATCTATCTATCTATCTATCTATCTATCTATCTATCTATCTATCTATCTGTCCTTGTAATCTCCTTATATTAAACATGAAAAAATAAAGATACACACACACATACACACACACAAGCTTAAATGTCCAAGATTGTCCAAGGGCATGATTGATCTACAGGTATCTATCTATCTATCTATCTATCTATCTATCTATCTATCTATCTATCTATCTATCTATCTATCTATCTATCTAATCTCCTTATATTAACCATGAAAAAATAAAGATACACACACACACACGTTTAAATGTCCAAGATTGTCCAAGGGCATGATTGATCTACAGGTATCTATCTATCTATCTATCTATCTATCTATCTATCTATCTATCTATCTATCTATCTATCTATCTATCTATCCTTGTTGTCTCTTTTTATTAAACACTAGCAGGTTACCCGGCGTTGCCTGGGTTTTGCAAAATTCTGCATTGTCCCCAGACTTCCATGTCAAATTTGGTGAAGATCTGTTGAGAAATAGTGATGTTAACCCAAGACAACAAAAATCCAAACATCCACCACCCGGGAACCCCCTAGGGGCCTAAATATGGACTTTCTGAGTGCTGCCAAATTGTGGCTATCTCCTGTACCTACATGCCAAGTTTAGTGAAGATCTGTGGAGAGTTTGTGTTGATAAATGTAACGTGAAAGGCATTGACAGAGGGGGTGGGTGGATTTTGTGCCCCCCAGGGACCTCCCTGGGGTCCATACATGAATTTTGTTTATATCTGCAAAATTCTGGGTCATCCCCGGACCTACTTGCCAAATTTGGTGAAAATCTGTTGCGAATTGGTGCCGTTAGCTCAAGAGAAACAAGCAAACAAACCAACAAACTTTGCAGTTTATTATATAGATGAAAGGATGATAGATAGATAGATAGATAGATAGATAGATAGATAGATAGATAGATAGATAGATAGATAGATAGATAGATAGATAGATAGATAGATAGATAGATAGATACGCTTAAATGTCCAACATTGTCCAAAGGAATGATCTATCTATCTATCTATCTATTGGTATCTAGCTGGAAAGATGTATCTGATCTGTCAATTTATTTATTGTTTATCTTGGATTAGAGTTTCCTGCTATTCTAACAAGGACAACAGCATAATGTAATAGTGTTGTGAAATTTAATGTTAATAATCGAGGAGTATCAGAAAAGCCCCACAGCACACTAACACAATAAAGAGTGGATGGAAGAACGGAACATGTAACTTAGTTATGCTAATTGCATTTGGCTTGTAATAGTGCATCTTTCCATCCAGGGTAATACTGTAAGAAAGAATAAGATCTCCTTTCTGCAGTGTGTGTGTCAGATATCTGACGTACAGGATTAGGGCAACAGTGTGGGAAGCAGAAAAAGTAAGAAGTGAGTGTTCTGCTGTGGAAAACAAGAATATCCCTTCATCTGGCCTGTGGAGAATCATTTGGCTGAGAACAGGAGCAAAATGAGACAGAGGGTCTTTTAATTCATTCTTGGAAAGTGTTTATCTCAAACTTGCTACTCTGAGCAGACTGGACTTTAAGAGGCTTGTATTTGGGGGTCTGTGTGCTTTTGTTCACATTACAAACTGCAAATGAGTCAGTCCTGATAGCGTAAGCATACAACTGCTTTACACATGGCTTCTAGTTTGACCCAATGTCCCAAAAACCACAGCATGGAAGATTTCATCTCACATGCACAGCTTAAGGAAGAGCTGTGAATCTGGAGTCTCAAGTATATGTCAATGAATAATAATAATAATTATAATAACCCAGCCGTTCTGCATTTTGTCCTTATCCTGCAGTGGAGAAGAACAGATAGCTACGCTAAGCTCTCCTGCACTGTTATGGAGGCTCTGAGGCCTACCATTAATCTTTCATTGGCTTCAGTGACATGAGCCAAGTGGCTAAGGACCAAAAAAAAAAGAGAGCAAAATAAATATGATCAAAGATAAATGCAAATTTCAGCACAAAATTAATATTTATGCCGACACAAGTGGAATTTTTTCATTCTTTCTGGCATTATGTTAAATTTGTGGAGGAAATAAGCCTCTTTCTGTTCAGAGCTTCATACGTTTCTTTAATACAATCATCAGAATATTCACACAATAATCTAGTTGCAAATCTGAATTCTTGGCCACAAGCCAAGGAATGTATGATGATGTTAGAAACTTTCCACCATAGAGAAATGTTGTCTTGAAGAAAATATTGATCGCCTGGCAAATTTTCATACTCTCTTTGGGTTATCTGTGTAATATTGCTTATTATTTTGTAATTTGAAATATGACAATATATTAGTTTGCAAAAACCAGTCACATGTTTAAAAACCAGATATCACATCCATATGCAAATTGGGCAACACATACTTGCAAATGCTCTTCTTTTGCATATAATAAAAGTCTTTTTTCAAGTTTTGTGATTACTTGACAACACACAGTATGACAAGTTCAAATTTTGCATAATTTTACATACAAAGAAAAAATGCAAAGTGCTACAGGAACCATCAGTAATATACCATATCTGTTGGTTGCCATCAGTACCCTATTCAAAGTAGAGAGATTTAAAGACTATATAGACTCACTGGCCACTTTTTTTTTTTTAGGAATACCTGTACAACTGCTCATTTGTGGAATTAACCAATCAGCCAGTCATGCATAAAATCATGCGGATACAGGTCAAGCACTTCATTAAATCATCAGAATGTGGGAAAAAAACAACAACAATGTGATCTCAGTGACTTTGACTGTGATGTGGTTGTTGGTGACAGACGGGTTGGTCTGAGTATTTCACAAAAATCATCCATCCATCCATCCATTCATTTTCTACCGCTTATCCAATCTGGGTCACAGTGGTAGCAGTCTCAGAAGTGATGCCCAAAGCTCCCTGTCCCCAGCCACCTCCTTCAGCTCCTCAGGGGGATGCCAAGGCATTCCCAGGACACCTGAGAAATATAATCCCTGCAATGTGTCCTGGGTCTGCCCTGGGGTCTCCTCCAGGTTGAACATGCCCAAAATACCTCCCCTAGGAGGTGTCCAGGAGGCATCCTAGACAGATGCCTGAACCACCTCTGCTGACTCCTGGCTGTACTCTGAGCTCCTCCCAAAAGTCCATGCTCCTCATCCTATCTCTAAGACTGAGCCCAGACATCCTGTGGAGGAAGCTGCTTGTATCCATGATCTCGTTCTTTCAGTCATTACCCAGAGCTTGTGACCATAGGTTAGGGTAGGAACATAGACTGACCAGTAAACTGATAGCTTTGCCTTTTGGCTCAGCTCTCTTTTCACCACAACAGATCAGTAGAGAGTCCGCATGATTGCTGACGTTGCACCAATGCACCTGTCAATCTCCCGTTCCTTTATTCCCTTGTTTGTGAGCAAGATCCTGAGATACTTAAACTCTTCCACTTCAGGCAGTGACCCTACCCCCAACCTGAAGAAGCTCTTCCAACCTTTTCGGGCTGAGGACCATGGCCTCTGATTTGGAGGTGTTGATTCTCATCCCAGTCATTTCACACTTGGCTGCAAATTGTCTCAGGGCATGCTGGAGGTCACAGCTTGATGAAGCCAAGAAGACCACATGGCACAATCAAAAAGCAATGACATAATCCCGACACCCCCAAACCAGACATCTTCCACCTCCTGATTGTGCCAAAAATCCTCTCATAAAAATTATGAACAGAACCAGTGACAAAGGGCAGCCCTGGCAGAGTCCAACACCCACAAAGAACAAGTCTGACTTACTACCAGCAATGTGAATCAAGCTCTTGCTCCGCTTATACAGGGACCTAATGGCCTGTATCAATGGGCCCGGTACCCCATACTTCTGGAGCACCTTCCACAAGACTCCCTAAGGGACATATGCCTTTTCCAAGTCCACAAAGCACATGTGGACTGGTTGGGCAAACTCCCATGAACCCTCCAGTATCCTTGAGAGGGTAAAGAGCTGGTCCAGTGTTCCACAGCCAAGCTGAAAACTGCATTGTTCCTCCTGAATCTGAGGTTTGACTAACAGATGAATCCTCCTTTCCAGTACCCTGGCACAGACCTTCCCAGGGAGGCTGAGGAATGTGATCCCCCTAAAGTTGGACCACACCCTCTTAAAGCCAAAACACATTGTATATTGAAACATTGAAAATTGTCCAGTTTCAGTAACAAACATGATTTTTTATTTAACATTTTAATGTATAAATTATTTATATGCATATCCAGATTATTTTATATTTTATACCTTTTTTCTTAAAATTGCATGATGTGTGAATTTTGAGTTTGTCTAAATATTATTTATATTAAAACATAAATGGATTGTCCATGAGTAAAAAAGGTGAAAACAGTATGCTTGAAATAATCATCATCATCATCATCATGGGTGGCATGGTGGTGTAGTGGTTAGCGCTGCCGCCTCACAACAAGAAGGTCCGGGTTCGAGCCCCGTGGCCGGTGAGGGCCTTTCTGTGCGGAGTTTGCATGTTCTCCCCGTGTCTGCGTGGGTTTCCTCCGGGTGCTCCGGTTTCCCCCACAGTCCAAAGACATGCAGGTTAGGTTAACTGGGGACTCTAAATTGACCGTAGGTGTGAATGTGAGTGTGAATGGTTGTCTGTGTCTATGTGTCAGCCCTGTGATGACCTGGCGACTTGTCCAGGGTGTACCCCGCCTTTCGCCCGTAGTCAGCTGGGATAGGCTCCAGCTTGCCTGCGACCCTGTAGAACAGGATAAAGCGGCTAGAGATAATGAGATGAGATCATCATCAGCAGCAGCTAAGGTGATTAGTGGAGTCTGGCAACAAAGAAAGCATTTTACTTTCCTTTTGTAATGTAGTAACTTTGTAAAGATTGGAACAACTAGAGAGCTCTAGAGGTTTATGTTAATTTACAGTTAATTTTCAAAAGAGTCATAAATGGACTGTCCATAAATTTGGACACTATACATAATAGGGGTGTGTGTGTGTGTGTGTGTGTGTGTGTGTGTGTGTGTGTGTGTGTTGGGGGGTGGCTTTCGACAGTTCTTAGGTGCATGTAATTATTTGTTTCTCAGTCTAGACAGTTCTGCATTGATGTGAAGCTCCATAGTCAGGTTTTTTTCTTTTTTGGACAAAGTATACAGTATTTCTGGGCAACAATTCTAGACCAGTGGTTGGGGCAGCGGTAGCTCAGTGGGGTAAGCTGTGAGTTACTGATCAGAGGGTTGGTGGATTGAGCCCCAGCTCCACCAAGCTGCCATTACTGAGCCCTATGGCAACCCTAACCCTAATGGTTCAACCTTTCCACAGTGACAGCATCCAAAATGGAAGAGCAAGAATTGTTGACCAAGGGTGATGAAATTTAAAGACATAGGTAAGTGAGCATGCTAGCTAGCAGATGTGAAAATTGGCAAACTCAGACCTGGACCACCCACTTTGAAAGTGTCCATGGGGACACACTGTGCATTTTATTAATTGCAAGAACAAAATGGACAAAAAGCAAGCAGGTAGTGCACAAGCTCTGTCCCACCAAGATAAAGTATTCTGGGAATATATGCAATACAGAAAGGGCCAATTACCTTTGGTAATTTGACCAAATTACCAGGACAAATCCCAAAAGATTAGCAACCTAACATCATGGTTGCACACACTGGAACCAAGGTACACTATTTTATTTTATTTTTACTTTATGCTTTAAAGAAAACACAAACAAGCCTTCATGTATAGAATCAAGAATTGATCTCGCATTGAATCATAGTGGGTCTAAAGATTCCCAAGTAAAACTCTGCATTTCCAGTGCAGTACTGTTTTAGTTTTTGACTACTGATGCCCTTTGACCTCACTATCCTCTGATCTCATGGCTCCAACCACATGGCCACATTCTCCTCCCAGTCTCAGCCCTCTATAGGTGACAGTTCTGCAGCCTTCAGGGAAATAGGACCATACTCCATGTACCCACCTCTGTTTTCACTCAGTGTCCAGCCAACCTTCTCCCCCTCTAGGCTTGGTGTGAGCTAGTATTTATTTTTATTGTGTCTCACTCATGAAGCATGCTTTGATCGCACCACACGGTGTGGACGAACAGTCCTGCAGTGCCCAGGTGCTGAGTGAAGCCATTTCCGTTGGGCCTAATTTCACCGCCTGCACAGTTGCCTTTTTGTTGAGGCTGAACACCCAAACCAGGCTCCACGTCCTTGCTCAGAATGCTGTCAAAGACTGATGGGAAACACTCTGCTCATGTAGAGAGTGCACACAAAGCTTAGTCAGTCTTATGTAAGCCTGAGCATTGGCTTTAGGTCATTTCAGCCCATATGGATCTGCCATTAGAGATAAGAGACATACGAATGGGCTTCAGATGTGCTTGTAAAAAATTACGATTCATATCTTTTCAAGTACTTGTGATGCCATGACAGGCAATCCCAAGTTATGACTACTTGCTTTAGACCTTCTTTTGGCATGTTTCCTACATAATAAAGCTTTGACAATATAGAGTATATAACATGATACAATACACTACAGGAACTCTAGAATGATTTATCCTGATAATTCCTGTTTCTGAGCTATGGGATGTATCTTATTCCAAAGCAAGTCTTTTCAGGAAGAGTTGTAAGCTTCCATCTTGATCCAATTTGACGGCTGTCAAGACTTCATGACTTCATTGTCATCTATGATGCCAAAAATTGAATTTTAAAGTCAAGGTCCCTTCATTGACACAATCACCTCCAAACCTGCCCCTCACATCTGGCTCTGAAAACAAACTCCCTTACTGTTAGCTACAGTATTCGGTGGTTACCTTGTTAGATTGTGTTACACCACACCGCTTAACCCACTTGTACAAACAAGTAACATGGTAAGTTCTTGAGCAGTTTCACACTCCTTGAGAATTAGTTGCAGAAAGAGAAAAAAATACTCATAACTCTCTGGAACATGTCATATGCAATCATCTTTAAGCCCAGTTGTAATTTAGGAACTAGCGCTTTTGCTTTTATAATCTCTCAAGAGAGGGTTTTTTGTTCTGAATTATTGAGAAGTCCGAGGCAGGAGTGAAAATCGAGCCAGGGGAAGACAGCGGTGGCGTCTCGGTCGCCTGGGTCGTGTTCCCATCGGAGACGGCTCTTGCTGGGACCACCATGGAGGATCCTGCCAGCTTTCTCACTAGATTAGGCCCGCCAGTCCTCTTCTATAGGAAGGCAGTCCCGCTTTTTCACTGCCCTGCTCTCTGCAGGGATTCTGACTTTAAATGTTCCACCTTGACTTCAGTTACAGCCTGGTTTCAGCAGGGGTTTGGTAGTGGGGGGAGTCTCAACTGATGTTATCTTTTGATCCCAGTCTCGCCTTATGCTCTTTTTTTTGCAGCTGCAAGAGTGTTTACATTAAAGAATATTGAGACTTGTCTCGTGGGAGCTGTAATAACACTGCATCAGGCCTACAAAGGAACAAGAGGAGATTTAAAGTCAGAAGGAAATAAAACAAGGCTGGAAAATTATATGTCTGTATGTCAGGATATAAATACATGATCAAGCAAAGAAGTAGAGAGGTGTTAAGCTGTCCTCTGGGTAGTCTTAATGAAGAAGACAGTCTTCAGAGTTGGGCTTAGTATCAAAGTAATCATTTAAATGGCTGAGATTTTCAGGGAAATAAGTTTCTTTTATTCTCATGTGGTTCTGGAATAAAATTTTGGGGTTGTAAAATCAAACAAAATCATCCAACTATGTCCTCTTCGGACATTTTTATGTAAGAGTCTTTAAATTAAATGCAACGCATGTCATAATTTCTATTGGGGCGCAAATAAGGCTATGTTCTCGGGCATATTCAGGCCCAGTTCCTTACAAGGTTTTTCTCAGCTTTCAATTGAACATCATATGCAGACCAAACCTATACCATACTCTATAATCCTTTACAATCCTCTATTAGTGTCAGCTGTTATTATTATAGTGAAATATATATACTCACATCACAGATTCGTTTACAGACTGGCCTAAGCCGTGCAATAGAAATAAGTCACTACAATGATACACAGGATGTTACGTAAAGAGTCAGCTCTACATTATCTACCCTACTTAAATGTGTGTGCAGGGAATAACTTTTTTTAAAAATACAAACCTGCTTGCAGAAAGGGAATCACAATGCCTCCATGGGTGACTTCCAAATATTACCATTGATGTCTGTGCAAGTGAATAGTGGATTGGCACGCAATAGGTGAATATTAGATCCTCAGGCATGGGGAAGCAATCCTATTAAAACACACCATGGAATGTGCCAGATATCTCTCTCTCTCTCTCTGTGTGTGTCTCTGTGTGTTACTCATTTTCCCCAAATTTGACTGACAGGTGTAAGGCCCCCATGGTTTGGGATGCTTCAAACTGTCAATCAGGTCTCCACATCGCCCTGCAGGTTGCTTCCTGTCTCCCAGCATTCCTGTGTAGTGCTAATGCTAAAACGAAGATGGCCTGTTGGCAAGGCGTTAGCATTTTTAGCATTTTCCCTCCTGGTGGATGAAGCTGTATTGATGTGGCCTGCTCAAAGCTGAATTTCGATCTCATGAGGGAAAAAGAATTAAAAAAAAAACTTTAAGGAATAATTTTGTTTTGGAATAATTCAACAACGTGAGTATATGAAAATATACCAGAAGGCCAAAAACAAACTATCCCTTTCAAAACAGTGAAACAGTAGCTCTCAGGAATGGCAACAAAAGCACAGCCCCACAAAAACAAACACAAGGTCTAATTTATTTAACAAATTTTAGACTCAAATATTGTTTTCATTCCAGATCTTTATCTCTCATCTATTGTAATAAGAAAAACATTTTGTAACTCTATTATGCATACTTTCCTGTAATGCACACTTGTGACCCTCTTTTAACATGGACAGAATTAGTGTCTGAATAAAACCCTGTTGAGCTTTTATGGGTTGTGAGTGGTTTGAGAAAAAAAAAGAAGAACCTTGGTGGTGGAAAAAAAAGAGGCCGCTTGCTGGAAGAGTGGGACTCTATATCATTTTGGTTCAGATAAACGGAGCTGACAGGAAATGATTCTGTTATACACAGCACACAGGAAGATGGAGGAGTGCCAGTGATTGCTGTTTTCCAAACACTGTATTATCACAGAGGAGCTGGAGTATGATAGTGCTGGCCTGACATGTAGCAACAAGGATTTTTCTTAAAATCACATTGCATTTCATTCTACCTGCAGGACTCGTGCAGAATGGATTGCATTCAGAGAGTTAAGTGCACATAAAGAGGAGTCATTCATCTAATAAGCTACAACTACAAATCAGAAAAAGTTGGGACGTATGGAGAATGCAAATAAAAAAGAAAGCAGTGATTTCTAAATTCACTTTGACTTGTATTTCATTGCAGACAGTATGAACCCAAGATATTTTATCTTTTGTCTGGATGACTTCATCTCATTTCTTATACATCCCTTCCTGTGTTTCAGTCCTGCAGTACATTCCAAAAAAAAAAAAGTTGGGACGGGGCAATTTAGGCCTAGTAATGAGATAAAACAATTAAACAATGAAGTGATGTGAAACAGGTGATGTCAACAGGTGATTGTAATCATGATTTGATACAAAATCAGTATCAAAGAAAGGCCTTGTCTTTGAGGAGGAAAGATGGGTCACGGATGTCCAGTTTGCAACAAATGCATGAGAAAATTATTGAAATGTTTAAAAACAATGTTCCTCTAAGGAAGATATGAAGGGATTTGGATATTTCACCCTATCTGGTACGGTACATAATATCCAAATCCCTTTGTATCTTTCTTTGAAGAAGGATCTGGAGAAATTTCAGTGTGTAAAGGGTAAGGGCACAAGCCTAAGCTGAACACCTGCGATTGCTGACCCATCCAGTGGCACTGCATCAAGAACCATCATTCATCTATAGCTGATAGAACCACACGGGCTTGGGATTACTTTGGCAAACCTTTGTCAAGCTACAATACAGAGTTACATCCACAAATGCCAGTTAAAACTTTACTGTGCAAAAAGGAACCTTTATGTTAACTGTGTCCAGAAGCGCTGTCAACTTCTCTGGGCTCAGAGGCATCTGGGATGGATCATCACACAGTAGAAACATGTATTGTGGTCAGATGAATCAGTATCCCAGGTCTTTTTTAAAAAAAACAAAACACTGTGTGCTCCAGACCAAAGACAAGTGGACCATCCAGACTGTTACCAGTAAAAATCCAAAAGCCAGGGTCTGTCATGGTATGGGGTTGTGTCGGTGCCCTTGGTAAAGGTAACTTACACTTCTGTGATGGCAGCATTAATGCAGAAAAGTACTTGGAGATTTTGGAGCAACATATGCTGCCTTAAAGATGACATCTTTTCCAGGGATATTTCAACAAAACAATGCAAAACCACATTCCAAAGGCATGACTGTGGACGAAGAGGCTGCGGGTGCTGGACTGACCTGCCTGCAATGCTGACCTGTCCCCAATAGAGAATGTGTGGAGAAATTTGAAATGAAAAATATGACAATGTCAACCCCGTACTGTTGCACACCTTAAAGTGCATATCCTGGACCAAATTCTTTTTTTTTTTTTATATGAAAGAATGTCGGGCGGCAGGGTGGTGTAGTGGTTAGCGCTATCGCCTCACAGCAAGAAGGTCCGGGTTCAAGCCCCGTGGCTGGCGAGGGCCTTTCTGTGTGGAGTTTGCATGTTCTCCCCGTGTCCACGTGGGTTTCCTCCGGGTGCTCCGGTTTCCCCCACAGTCCAAAGACATGCAGGTTAGGTTAACTGGTGACTCTAAATTGACCGTAGGTGTGAATGTGAGTATGAATGGTTGTCTATGTGTCAGCCCTGTGATGACCTGGCGACTTGTCCAGGGTGTACCCCGCCTTTCGCCCGTAGTCAGCTGGGATAGGCTCCAGCTTGCCTGCGACCCTGTAGAACAGGATAAAGCGGCTACAGATAATGAGATGAGAGATGAGATGAAAGAATGTCCTTTTACACACTCATCCAGAAGGATAATTTTGCACAAGGCCATCTGTCTACAGCAGAAAAAAATAAAATAACAAAACGCATCTGGAAAACTCCCAAGGGAGTCTGGAGCCAGATTCGTGACGTCACCTGCGGAAGCGCCAGCAGGCTGTGAGAGCTTGCACGGTTTCAGTGCACAGCCTGTGTAGACCAAGTTTAGCAGCTAGCGATTTTGCATTGAAATATGGAATTGTCACCTGAGCGCAATGTTACTTCATCTTTGGATGAAGAATGTAATGTTGCTACACCCTCCTACGATACATCTGTTAACCATTTTAATAATTACGTGATAACGTTGAAGAAATTTGCAGAAAACCACCAGGTTGCTTTCTCATAAACAAACCAGCGCTGGCGTAGGATTCAGAGGGAGGCGTCCCGCACACGACGTCACGAAAATCAATGTTTGCCGGGAAACCCAAATGCCAAGTTTTTTCAGAGGCGGACCAATTCGCCTCAAATGGCTTGATTTCAAATGAATTTTTCTGGTATTGCGCAAGGTAAAAAAAATGCACAAAATGCAAAATGTTACAGATATTTGACCAAAGTTTAATATAAAATAGGAGAATTATATTGATCTTGCTCCTGAATTTACCCGTGATATGCACTTTAAGGCCTGTTTGCAGGAAGAATGGGACAAAATAACAACTGAAACGCTTTATCACTTGTGTCTTCAGTCCCTA
The DNA here is from genome assembly GCF_027579695.1 of Neoarius graeffei. Classification (NCBI taxonomy): domain Eukaryota; kingdom Metazoa; phylum Chordata; class Actinopteri; order Siluriformes; family Ariidae; genus Neoarius; species Neoarius graeffei. The sequence continues at coordinate 55,065,417 of NC_083583.1, read as the reverse complement.
AACATCTTTTAAGTGTTGTGAGAAGGAATGGAAACATTTTAAAGTGGTAAATGCTTAACTGCCCCAACTTTTTTTTTTAAAGTGTTGCAAGAATCAAAATTGAAATGTGTTCATTTTGAAAAAAAAAATTCATGAGGTAAAACCTCACATAATGTGCTGTTGAATTGTTTTGAATGCAATACAGGCCAAAGATTATTTACAAATCATTGTTTTCAGTTTTAAATTCAATTTCAACATACCATCCCAAATTTTTCTGATTTGGGATTGTAAATGAACCTCCTAGAAATGTCACTTGAACATCAAAACTGAAGATGGAGAGCTTTTCCGATGCAAATATTGATATTTCTTTTAACTTACATTATCTGTTCTGAGTAGGGTCAGTGTGATCCAGTGCATTATTTCTGCTTAATATGTCTAATTTTGGGCGGCATGGTGGTGTAGTGGTTAGCGCTGTTGCCTCACAGCAAGAATGTCCGGGTTCGAGCCCTGTGGCCGGCGAGGGCCTTTCTGTGCGCAGTTTGCATGTTCTCCCCGTGTCCGCGTGGGTTTCCTCCGGGTGCTCCGGTTTCCCCCACAGTCCAAAGACATGCAGGTTAGGTTAACTGGTGGCTCTAAATTGACCATAGGTGTGAATGTGAGTGTGAATGGTTGTCTGTGTCTATGTGTCAGCCCTGTGATGACCTGGTGACTTGTCCAGGGTGTACCCCGCCTTTCGCCCGTAGTCAGCTGGGATAGGCTCCAGCTTGCCTGTGACCCTGCACAGGATAATGGATTGATGGATGTTTTACAGCATTAATCAGTAGAAAGAGAACTGTGCTGTCCATGAATACTGTGATACATGGATTTAATTCTATCATTTTTTTTGTGTGTGACTTATTTTGCTCTACTCCTCCCATGCAGGAGTACAGCTACAGTTCTATCCCTCTGAATCTACTCTTCATTCATTCATTCATTCATTCATTCATTCGTGCAGGACACCATGCACACACTCACACACTCATTCATACAGTACCTAGAGGCAATTTAGTCTCACAAATCCAGCTACTGGAATGTTTTGGGAGGTGGGAAGGAGGAAACCGCAGAACCTGATGGAAATCCACTCATCCACAGGGAGAACATGCAAAACTCCATGGACCCTGGAGCTGTGTGGCAGTAACATTACCCACTGCATCTACTGTTCAGTACAGGATATTTTAAGATTGGTGTATTATTTTCAAACCCCAAGTCACTCAAATCTCCATGGCTTTTAGTACAAAAAAACTGGCATATCAATGTTTTGGACTCTGTTATTAAAACTAGTTCCACCACAGCATTGTTGAATACTTGAATTTGATTTGTCAGAGGGTGTTGATTACGGTACATTTCTCTGACAGCAGCTCTGACAGTAGTGCTGGCTGTAATTCAAACCATGTTTAAATTAATCCACCCGTTCTAATATGATATTGTTTCTTCAAGAATAAGTCATTTACAGGGACACATACAGTTGTGGTCAGAAGTTTACATAGAGTGACATGAATGTCACCTTGGATATGAATGTCATGGCAATATTTGTGCTTTCAGTAATTTCTTTGAACTGTTCTTTGTGGCAGAATGATTGTACAGCATACATCTTTAATTTAAAAAAAACACTAGAATTTGGTGCGCAAGTTTTAATTTTATTTGGGTTTTCTGAAATCAACACAGGGTCAAAATTATACATACAGGGTCAAAAATATACATAAAGCGCACTTAATATTTGGATAAAATGTATTTTCGCAAGATTCACCTTGACCAAACATTTCTGTTTACCATGAACAAGCTTCTGGCAGAATTCTGGTTAGATATTTCACGACTCTTCATGGTAGAATTGGTAGAGTTCAATTAAATTTGTTTTTTTCTCTTGGCATGGACTCGACTTATAAGCACGGTCCATATTTTCAACAGGGCTGAAGTCAGGGCTTGTTTTAAGCTTAATGTTAGCCTGCTTTATCCTCCACAACCAGCTCTGATGCGTGTTTGGGTTCATTGTCCTGTTGTAACTCCCAAGTCCCAAGCCGTGTTCAAGTTTCTGATGGTTTATGCTGAAGAATTCTGAGGTAGTCTTTCTTCTTCATTATTCCATCCACTTTGTGCAATGAACCAGTTCCACTGGCAGCAAAACAGCCCCAGAGCATGATGATCCTACCACCACCACCAGCTGGTTACAGTGTCTCTCTATACATGGTGGTCATTGTGGCCAAACAACTCAATCTTTGTCTCATCTGACCATACAGCTTTCCTCCAGAAGGCTTTTTCTTTGTCCGTGTGGTCAGCTTCAAACTTTAGTTAAGCTTGAAGTTATCAATTTTGGAGCAGGGGGTTATTTCTTGGATAGCAGCCTCTTAGTCCATGGTGATCTGAACTGTAGACAGTGATCCATCAGTAGTGAAAGTTCATTATGTCTACCTATTGAAACTATTCTTTAAATTCGTTTCTTAAGACAAGGATTTTTTAAGATGTTACCTTGACAGTTTCGGCGATAAACTTCCGCCTTCTTCAAAACAGTCTGTTATCTGCCACTCTATGCAACTTTTTTATGGAGGATCTGGAAACCCGAGCCATAGAAACAGCACCGGATGACTGCAAACCTATCTTCTGGAAAAGATACGTTGATGACATTCTTGAAATAACCAAAACAGGTCACACACAACAATTCACAGATCATCTAAACTCCATAGACAAGACAGGCAACATCAAATTCACACACGAAGAGGAAACGGATAAGACAATAGCTTTTCTGGACCTAAAAATACACCGCACAGAAGAAGGGAACATTAAAATCACAACATACAGAAAACCTACACATACCGACCAATATCTACTCTGGACATCTGAACATCCCATCGCACACAAAATGTCAGTAATCAGAACACTATACGACCGAACACAGAACATCACGGAGGAGAAAGACAGACAGGAGGAGGAACAACAGATTCAACAGGCATTAAAAAACTGCCAATATCCACCGTGGGCAATCCGAAAAGGGAAATTACAGACACAAACAAAGGAAAAAAACAAACAAACAAGGAAAAACACAGAAAAAACAAACCGAGGCTTTGTCACACTACCATACATAAAAGGAGTTACAGAACGCATCCAACGATCCATGAAGAAATGCCACATCAACACCCCGGTCAAACCATACAAGAACCTCCGACAGCTGCTAGTTCACCCCAAAGATAAAATACAACTGGACAATAAATGCAACGTCATACATGAAATCCCTTGCCGTTCATGTAATAAAGTTTATATTGGCGAAACGGGCAGATGCTTCCATACTCGCAAAAAAGAACACCAAATAGAATGTGAAAAAGAAACAACAAAAAGACTCACAAGATCCGAAAAAGAAAAAGCACACCAAGAAAACTTAAAATCAGCCATTTCAGACCACTGTAAACGACAAAATCATATAATGAATTGGGAAGAGGCCAGAGTCATTCGCGCTGAAGAAAATAGATTCCAGCGTTGGATTTTAGAGGCAGTGGAGATACGAAAGCGTGCGCAGAAAACGATGAACCGGGATGAGGGAGCGTATACGCTGTCACACACCTGGAGCGCCGTCCTGGAGGAGCGACCTGACAGCAGGAGGCGTGAACTACCTGTCAAATTGGGCGGGACGTTCACGCCTCCTTAGAGTAACATCAGCTGATAAGGCACGTCACCACTCAACATCTGGTGACTGTTTCTGAAGAAGGCGGAAGTTTATCGCCGAAACTGTCAAGGTAACATCTTAAAAAATCCTTGTCTTAAGAAACGAATTTAAAGAATAGTGATCCATCAGCTTCCAGTTCATGGCAGGGCTGTGCCATGGTGGTTCCCAGGTTGTTCCTGACCATCCAAACCAATTTCCTTTCAGGGGAGGGTGACAGTTTGGGTTTTCTTGACATTAAGTGACTTGGCAAAGTCACCTCACAATAACTTGGACACAATTGTTTGAACTGATCTTGGAATCTGAAGTTGTTTAGAAATGGCTCCAAGAGACATTCTGGAGTTGTGTATATCTGACGATCCTCTTTCTCAGATCTGCACTGAGTTCCATGGACTTTCCCATTTTACTGTGTGTTGGTCAATCCAATGAGTGCTGTAAACAAACCCTTTTTATGAAGGCACAGAGAAGCTACCAGCTGTAGTCAATCATGATCACTAACAGGAAGTTAAGAGACCTCAGCCTTGGCAAGATAAAAGACATTTTGGAAGTTTCAGCACCTCTGAATTAATAATTTAAGTGAGCGTGTGTAAATTTTTGACCCTGCATGTATAATTTTGACCCTGTGTTGATTTCAGAAAACCCAAAGAAAAGTAAAACTTGTGCACCAAATTCAAGTGTTTTTTTTTATTATTAAAGATGTATGCCATACATTCTGCCACTGAAAAAGGACAGTTCAAAGAAATTACTGAAAGCCCAAATATTGCCATGACATTCATATCCAGGATGACATTCATGTCACTGTATGTAAACTTCTGACCACAAATGTATGGTATGGCAGACACCTCTGATAATCTAAAACTAATAATAAACAGGGTTTTTTTTAATGTGTCGTTATTTAACAAAGAAAAACCTCCAATGAGATGTTTCACACCAGCACACTCCCAAGTGTGATATTCCTTACATTGCGGTATTATTTACACAGATAACACTACTACAACACAATGCGCCACAACGTGACACTTCCACTTAGTATTGCTCATTAGTCCTTAGCATAAAAAAAAAAGGTCTGAGACAGGACAGTCCAGCACCTGAGACCTTTTCAGCCCAAGGTTTTGTTCACAGAGAGATCACAGGAAAGTGGAAGATCCCTTAGGAATCATTGATCGAGAGGAGTGGAGGCAGCAGCCTGTGTCATTATTGGAATGCATTATGCCTCGGTCCTTTTCCACGCCTTCAGCCACTGAGCACACCATCGACTTGCATGTCCGATGCAACACCGTCTTCAAAAAAAGAGAAGTCCACTAAAACTCAAGCTGAACTATTTCAAGAAAGTATCTTAAAGTTTTGCTTCCTCTTTACATTTATTGTTTTGAACAGCCTGACCACTATTTGCTGATAAGACCACTTCCACCATTTTACGTCAAGTAATTGGGTGGTAAGTATAAGTATGTGGTATTTAGCATCCGAACACTGAAAACCCAAGTGACTGATGTTTTAGCCTGCTCTCTGTGCTCCATTACTTTTCAATTCAATTTAGATAATGTTACCATAAGCACATAAGCCATAAACCTTTAATGGTGAGTGGAATTTAAGCAACGGTAAATGCAGCTTTTATAGCTGCTGTCGTTATTGGCAATATTTCACTAATAGCGTTTCCTTTCAATTGTTTGGAATAGAAGGAATGCATGCAGGTCTTATCAGGCTGCTAGATAAAATGATAGCCATTTTGCTCATGTAAATCAGATTTATCCTGAACCTATCTCAGAATACAGGAATTAGTCATAGGATGGAGTCTTTGATTAGATCACAGGGGCCACAAAATGTTCCAAAGACAAATAAATGCAAACTGAAATAAAACCTTTTTGACATTTTGAGGCTTAACTCTTTTATATATATATATATATATAGTTCAAGTTGACACTGATTTATGACCTCATTTCCCATTTGTATTTTTTTCCCACAGATTCTGTAGAACACTAGATGCCCCATTAGCTTGCTAATTGATATATTGCTGTTGCTTGCTCCTGTGATGTATCAATGAGTCTGCCATATTGGAAACTAGCCAGTGTGAGTCTATAGTGAGATGAAGGTCTGCCTTGATAAAATGATCCTGTAACACACTTTAGGTTCAACCGAATCCTTACAAAGTTTGCTTTGTTACAGATGTCAGAAATTCCTAGCAGGTCATAGAATAAATGTGTGATTTTTGATTGAGCCTAATTCCAGAAAGTTGTTACAGAAAATCTTTATGTAGACTAATTATTTAAAAAAAATTATGACGCACTGAATTGATCGCAGAATAAATCACAGAATATATAAGTGTTTTAATGTTTGATTATGAAAATATAATACTTTTAGAGTAGCTTTCATTCATTCATTCATTCATTCATTCATCTTCAGTAAGTGGTTTATCCTGGTCAGGGTTGTGGTAGATCCAGAGCCTAGCACTGGGAAATACAGCCTGGATGGGAGGCCAGTCCACCTCAGGGCACCATGCATACACATTCGCACATTAATTCACACCTAGGGGCAATTTTGGTATAGCCAATCCATCTACTGGCAATTTTGGTATAGCCAATCCACCAACTCTACAAAGACAGTTACCTGAGCTCAGAACTGAATCAGGAACCCTGGCTCTATGAATCCAGAACACTTCCTGGGAACACTGGGCATAAGGTGGGAATACACCTTCAATGGGACACCAGTCCACCACATGGCATTATGTATCCACATTATTCACACACGTATTCACATCTAGGGCAAATTATCTTAGCTAAATCACTTACTGGCATGCTTTCTGAGATGGATGGACATGCGTGAGGGGACATGGAAATCTTTGCCACCTAACCCCTTCCAGATCTGACCCCAATGGATCAACCTGTGTCCATAAGTGTTGAAAAATCCAGTGTGACATCTTTGTCTCTAGTGGGACAGATTGCCACAAGTGCACAGCCCATAACTAGGTGTCTCCAACTCTGTACTGAAATAAGACATGAAGATTATAATAAACACAAAATATGTCATTTGGAGCACAGTGTGTTCGGTGCAAAATACAGTGCCTTGCAAAAGTATTCATCCCCCTTGGTGTTTGTCCTGTTTTGTCGCATTACAAGCTGGAATTAAAATGGATTTTTGGAGGGTTTGCACCATTTGATTTACACAACATGCCTACAACTTTAAAGGTGCACATTGTTTTGTTTTTTTTTATTGTGACACAAACAATAATTAAGATGAAAAAACAGAAATCTGGAGTGTGCATAAGTATTCACCCCCTTTCGTATGAAACCCCTAAATAAGAGCTGGTCGAGCCAATTCACTTCATAAGTCACAGAATTAGTTGATTAAGATCCACATGTGTGCAATCAAAGTGTCACATGTTCTGTCACATGATGTCTGTATAAATCAACCTGTTCTGGAAGGACCTTGACTCTGCAACACGACTAAGCAAGCAACATGAAAACCAAGGAGCCTCCAAACAGGTCAGAGACAAAGTTGTGGAGAAGTATAGATGAGGCCTGTCACAATAACAAATTTTGTTGGACAATATATTGTCTCAGAAATTATTGCAATAAACGATATTATTGTTGATGTCTTTTCAAGACAATTTTATGCCACTAGTAAAATAATAATGATCATACAAATACACCCTTTCAAAGAACAGTAAACTTTTTAATTAAGTCAACTTATTCAATGCAACAGTGGAATGTAAAAAAAGATAAATAAATAACCTAAAGAAATAAAGCAACAATCAAACAAAACCACTCACAACAAAAAGAATAAATAAAATACAATCTATGGCTCTTGAAAATTGCACTTAAGTAAATATTAACTTGGCACCGGGTAATAAAAAGACGTTCTTTTCTTCACAGACAACATTCTGCCAATCCAGTTTCTCAAAGATTAGTACCCAGATAAACAAAAAGTGCAAAGTAACGACGTGTTGCCAGCTGTCATTTGGATAAAACTAACAACAATTAGAACGAGATAACATGTAGGCAAGGGCGTAGGTTTGGTATTAACATTGGTGGGGACGTAAACCCAATGCCAACTCCCAGTGGCGCCAACTTCAGGTCAACATTAGAGGGTCACAATATTTTGCTCCATTGTGTTCCACCAAAAGAGTATCCATAATCTCTCCAAAGTCCAGACTTTTAAAATTTGAATTTCAGAACTGTAGTAATTCATGAATAATAATAATAATAATAATAATAATAATATGCAATTCATTTGATTAATTGCAAATCTTGCATGTGATGATTAACTCATTCTACCAATTTGCAAATGTGTTTTACAAGCGAATAACGCATTGATTGTCGGGAGGGAGTATGTTCCTTTCCCTCATAAATGGAAGTAAAACACATCCGGAGCCTTAAACACTGTGTTCCATGAGGCTGGCAGGGGGAGTCGGCTCTCTTCTGTGTGATCTTTAACTAGCTTTAGAATGCTAGCTTAAGCTGATATGTGATTGATCTAACGGTAAAACAGGACGAGGGCTCTAGAACTTTGACACGTTGAAAGGTGACAATTTTACTTGGCAACAGAATGTATCTGAATTCTGATTGGTTGTTGTTACATTATTGCTGTCTTCTTGAGCCCAGAGCGGAGAGGGAGGGAGAGGGGGGAGTGACAGGGTTCTACAGAGAAGTTTTTAGCTGACCGCTTTCAAATGAAACCCCCTTGAAAACCAATCAGTTCAGCGTATGTATGTACTTGGTATGTGACGTTTTCAAAAGAGAGGCGGGAGGAACCAAAAATTTCTGATCAAGAAGATGGAGGCTGTTATGCTTATTACGTGAAAATGTTTTATTTGATTGTTCATGACCCAGACACCTTTTAATGTCCACATCACCACTGGGTTGTTGTTTACATGTGTCATGTTACACGAACTTGGTCAGGGCTCTGCAGGTCTTAACTGAAGCACTTCAAATTAAGGGTTAGCGGGCTGCTAAAGTTTGCAGGCACTTCACAAGCAAGACTAGGTGGAATATTAGCCAACATTATTAAATCATATCAAATTGTGCTAATGTCTTTGTGACCTTAATGAACACCGGTTGTCGGTATCAAGTCGGATTGTTATTTATATGCCACACAAACTTAGAAAACGGTCATATTTATATGTTGTCATTTTTACACACTGAACACAAACTGTTGTTAACTGATTAATTTTATGAGCTAATCTAACATTACATTCCTCAAGGACAGTTTGCTAGCTTGCTAGCTACAGCCAGTCACTGTACTGCAAACGCACTTGCTAATTGACATAGTAGCCAACACACTTGCTGGTTTTGCGACCACGCCCCCAGAGCGGATATTCATGAGCGAATTTTGCATGGTTTCACCCAGTGGAAACCTACAGTAACCATTTGTGTACCGCGCACGGAGCGTGATTCCCCCCCCCATCAGAAATATTGGTAGGGATACGTCCATACCGTCCATACCCAATTATACGCCTATGGTCTGTACAATGGAGCAACGTGTTGTTGTCTTTTCCCCATTCAGTGGATACCCTGGCTGGATAACTGTTGCATGCTGGGAGGCCCCGCCTCTGACCGAGAGCCGCGTGAGATGATAGAAAAAAGCGCGGTGTTTTATTCAGTCAATGGGTCAAGCTAATACTCTTGCGACTTCCCTATGTAGATGTCTCATCTCATCTCATTATCTCTAGCCGCTTTATCCTGTTCTACAGGGTCGCAGACAAGCTGGAGCCTATCCCAGCTGACTACGGGCGAAAGGCGGGGTACACCCTGGACAAATCGCCAGGTCATCACAGGGCTGACACATAGACATAGACAACCATTCACACTCACATTCACACCTACGGTCAATTTAGAGTCACCAGTTAACCTAACCTGCATGTCTTTGGACTGTGGGGGAAACCGGAGCACCCGGAGGAAACCCACACGGACACGGGGAGAACATGCAAACTCCGCACAGAAAGGCCCTCGCTGGCCACGGGGCTCGAACCCGGACCTTCTTGCTGTGAGGCGACAGTGCTAACCAATACACCACCGTGCCGCCCCCCCTGTGTAGATGTACAGCGCGTAAATGCCAAAATCGCGGTAAAAAAAATTACCGAGTTCATTTTCATTTACTGTATGATATGTCGGTATATTGAATATCGCGACAGACCTAGTATAGATCAGGGTTGGGTCATAAAAAAATCCCAAACTTTGAATATCCCAGAGAGCACCATTAAATCCATTATAGCAAAATGGAAAAAATATGGCACCACTACAAACCTGACAAGAGAAGGCCACCCACCAAAACTCACAGACCAGGCAAGGAGGGCATTAATCAGAGATGCAACAAAGACACCAACTATAATGCTGAGGGAGCTGCAAAGATCCACAGTGGAGATGGGAGTATCTGTCCATTGGACCACTTTAAGCCATACACTCCACAGAGTGGGGCTTTATGGAAGAGTGGCCAGAAAAAAGTCATTGCTTAAAAAATCACGTTTGGAGTTTGTCCAACAGCATGTGGCAGACTCCCCAAACACATGGAAGGAGATTCTCTGGTTAAATGAAACTAAAATTGAACTTTTTGGCCATCATGGGAAACGCCATGTGTGGCACAAACCCAACATCCTGAGAACACCATTCCTACAGTGAAGCCTGGTGGTGGCAGCATCATGCTGTGGGGATGTTTTTCATCTGCAGGGACAGGAAAGCTGGTCAGGACAGAAAGAAAGATAGGTGGCACTAAATACAGGGCAATTCTGGAGGAAAACCTGTTTGAGTCGGCCAGAGGTTTGAGACTAGGATTCTAGATTCCTATTTAATACTGTAGCAAAATTAACCAGGAATAAGTCCACTATAGACACATGCAGTAGGTAGTAGCAACGACTTCATTAATTTTTTTTAATGACAAAATTGAGAATATCCGACAAAAAATTCAAACTACTAATTTAAGGTCAGACAATGAAAGTGGGGCGGCACGGTGGTGTAGTGGTTAGCGCTGTCGCCTCACAGCAAGAAGGTCCGGGTTCGAGCCCTGTGGCCGGCAAGGGCCTTTCTGTGCGGAGTTTGCATGTTCTCCCCGTGTCCACGTGGGTTTCCTCCGGGTGCTCCGGTTTCCCCCACAGTCCAAAGACATGCAGGTTAGGTTAACTGGTGACTCTAAATTGACCGTAGGTGTGAATGTGAGTGTGAATAGTTGTCTGTGTCTGTGTGTCAGCCCTGTGATGACCTGGCAACTTGTCCAGGGTGTACCCCGCCTTTTGCCTGTAGTCAGCTGGGATAGGCTCCAGCTTGCCTGCGACCCTGTAGAACAGGATAAAGCGGCTAGAGATAATGAGATGAGACAATGAAAGTGACCTTGTAGTTAACTATATAACTGTATCAGATCATCAGTTAGAATGTTTAACTCCCCTTAAAGAAACTGAATTACTTTCATTAATCTCTGCATCAAAAGCCTCAACTTGCATACTAGATCCCTTACCTACACGTCTATTCAAACAGATAATACCTGAAGTAATTTAACCGCTTCTAAAAATAAGAAATTCTTCTCTTACGATTGGCTATGTACCCAAATCCTTTAAACTAGCAGTTATCAAACCCCTGATTAAAAAACCTGACCTTGATCCCTGTCAGCTGTCCAATTATCGGCCAATATCAAACCTCCCCTTTATCTCCAAGATCCTTGAAAAAGCTGTGGCACAGCAATTATGCTCATATTTACATAGGAATAACATCCATGAAATGTATCAGTCAGGATTTAGACCTCATCATAGCACAGAGACAGCTCTGGTTAAAGTAGTAAACGGCCTACTGTTGGCGTCTGATCAGGGCTGTATCTCGCTACTTGTGTTGCTTGACCTTAGTGCAGCATTTGATACCATTGATCATTCCATTCTTCTGGATAGACTAGAAAATGTTGTGGGAGTTAAGGGAACGGCCCTCTCCTGGCTCAGGTCTTATTTAACTGATCGTTATCAGTATGTTGATTTAAATGGTGATATTTCTAGACGTACTGAGGTAAAGTTTGGTGTTCCACAAGGTTCTGTCTTGGGTCCACTGCTTTTTTCTTTATATATGTTACCTCTGGGTGATATTATTCGTAAACATTGTATTAGTTTCCACTGTTATGCTGATGACACACAGTTGTATGTCTCTGCAAAACCTGATGAGAGACACCAGCTTTATAGAATTGAGGAATGTGTTAAGGACATTAGACACTGGATGCTTATTAATTTCCTTCTGCTTAACTCTGACAAGACTGAAGTACTTGTACTAGGACCACATACAGCTAGAAGTAAGTTTTCTGATTACACAGTAACCCTGGATGGCCTTTCTGTTTCTTCACGTGCAGTAGTAAAAGACCTCAGAGTGATTATTGACCCCAGTCTTTCATTTGAAACTCACATTGATAACATCACCCAGATAGCTTTCTTTCATCTCAGAAATATTGCAAAGATAAGAAATTTAATGTCATTACATGATGCGGAAAAACTAGTCCATGCTTTCGTTACCTCCAGGTTGGATTATTATAATGCCTTACTGTCTGGATGTTCCAATAAGTGCATAAATAAGCTCCAGTTAGTTCAAAATGCAGCAGCAAGAGTCCTTACTAGAACTAGAAAATATGACCACATCACGCCTGTCTTATCCACACTGCATTGGCTCCCAATCAAATTTCGTATTGATTATAAAATACTACTATTGACCTTTAAAGCACTAAATGGTCTCGCACCACAGTACCTGAGTGAACTTCTGCTCCTCTATGACCCGCCACGCCTACTTAGATCAAAGGGTGCAGGCTATCTGCTGGTGCCTCATATAGTGAAGGCTACATCAGGGGGCAGAGCCTTTTCTTACAAAGCTCCACAGTTATGGAACAGCCTTCCAAGTAATGTTCGGGAATCAGTCACTTTCTCAGCATTTAAGTCTAGGCTGAAAACATATCTGTTTAGTCAAGCCTTTTGTTAATGGTGTTTATGAGGTAAAGGTGTAGATCTAGAGGGTCCTCAGACATAGAGTGTTTTGGTAAACTGGGATGTATGGATGCTGTCAGTCTCCACTCGCTTGCTCACTCAAGTTTGTTGACGGTGTAGTGGCTGGCTGCTTTATGTCCCGGGGCTCCCTCATGCCTGTGTTACCTTCTGGCTCTCCCCTTTTAGTTATGCTGTCATAGTTAGTTGCCGGAGTCCCTGCTTGTACTCAGTGCAATATGTATACTGTTCCTACTTATTCAGGTGACCATTGGGCATACCTAACAACCTGCATTTTCTTTCCCCCCCCCCCAAATCTGTCCCTCTGAGTTACATGGAGTCAACAGGAAATCTTTTGGTGGAGAGGGTGGAGACCTTGACTGGCTATTGTAGCCTGCAGGGAATCGGCCGTCAGACATTCTGTCGCATGTCCCAGACCCGGTGAAATGTAACTGAATTGTCTTGGCCAGCCCTAAGGGTCCCATCTGCATCTCATCATTGCTGAGGAGTGTGCTCCCATCACCCAATCAAGCATCCAGCCAGAGCAGGTCATGATAGTTTTTAACCATATTAACATGCCATTGTTGTGTATTATGCCTGATGTCAAGACTCTCGTCTCTGCGAGCCTTACAGGACTCTTACAGTAACGCTTTTATGGCTGAGGACTACAGTTGACTTGCTAACTTTAGGACTGCAGTTGTCATGAACAGTTTTGCACTCAAGTTTCCATCAATGAAGAGTTATAACATCAACGAAACTGTCTTCATGTTAAAACTGTTAATGTTATAGTCATGCTGTCTGTTGTTGCCCAAATGAGGATGGGTTCCCTTTTGAGTCTGGTTCCTCTCGAGGTTTCTTCCTCATGTCGTCTGAGGGAGTTTTTCCTTGCCACCGTCGCCACAGGCTTGCTCATTGGGGATAGATTAGGGACAAATTAGCTCATGTTTTAAGTCGTTCAAATTCTGTAAAGCTGCTTTGCGACAATGTTTATTGTTAAAAGAGCTATACAAATAAACTTGACTTGATTGACTTGACTAGGATGAAGGTTCACGGTCTAGCAGGGCAATGACCCTAAACATACTGCTAAAGCTACACTGGAATGGTTTAAAGGGAAACATTTAAATGTCTTGGAGTGGCCTAGTCAAAGCCCAGACCTCAATCCAATTGAGAATCTGTGGGATAACTTGAAGATTGCTGTACACCAATGCAACCCATCTAACTTGAAGGAGTTGGAGCAGTTTTGCCTTGAGGAATGAGCAAAAATCCCAGCGGCTAGATGTGCTAAGCTAATAGAGACATACCCCAAGAGACTTGCAGCTGTAATTGTAGCAAAAGGTGACTCTACAAAGTATTGACTTGGGGGAATACTTATGCACACTCCAGATTTGTTTTTTCATCTTAATTATTGTTTGTGTTGCAATAAAAAAAAAACAATGTGCACCTTTAAAGTGGTAGACATGTTGTGTAAATCAAATGGTCCTAACCCCCCCAAAAATCCATTTTAATTCCAGCTTGTAATGCAACAAAACAGGACAAACAACAAGGGGGATGAATACTTTTGCAAGGCACTGTATTAACATATAGTCCATCCATCCATCCTTCTATACTGCTTATCCATCTAAGTCATGGGGAAACCTGGAGCCAGTCCCAGGTGACCTTGTGCGAGAGGTGGGGTTCACCCTGGGCAGGTTGGCTACACAGAGACAAACAACCATTCACACTCACATTCACACTTATGGACAATTTAGAGTAGCCAGATGACCTAATCCACATATCTTTGGACTGCGGGTGGAAACCAGAGCACCTCAAGGAAACCCACACAGGCACAAGGAGAACATGCAAATGCTACATAGAAAGTCCCCGGTACCCAGAACCTTCTTGCTGTGAGCTGACAGTGCTAACCACTGCACCACTGTGTTACCCGTAAAATATAGTATTTTATTAAATCTGTTATTAAACATTTTTAAATAGATTCATTCGTGTTCGAGTGCCACGGCACTGACCACCCAAATTGTGCATGAATGTTTGAGGAAACAGCCGTGCATTTAAGTATTAAGCTGTGTGTATATATGCATAGAATGTAAAAAACTTGACAAACCCTTCAGGAAAGTTTTAGTATTACTACAGTGTGTGTGTGTGTGTGTATGTGTGTGCAGAATGATTTGTGTGTTTCTGCGAGCTCAGCCGCTCTGATTCAGCATCAAGCCTGTCAGAATAGAGCCTCTAGCAATGCGGTTTTTAAGAATAACTGCACTCTAACCCAGGTGTCAACTGCTAGGTCTTGCCGCAGTGCACAATTACCAGCGAGTTGTCCTAATGATGCAGTTGACCCTGCAATGTGTTTCCTCTCCCATTAACCTGTCAATTAAGCCTCACCTCCAAGCCTGTGCCGCTGTACTCGGGCGTGTGTGTGTACTGAAGGGGAGGAGTGTCTTCTGTTCACTAGGGGAAGCTTTGACTGTGATGGAGGCCCACTTCACCATTCTCCCCGATCTGTCTTCTTCTTGCATGGCTCAGATTGTTCTAACAAGCTCTGACACACAGCATTGGGCTCAGGCATAGGCCTGCGGGCACTGTGTGTGTGTGTGTGTATGTGTGTGTATGGGAGGAGGGGTCAAATCGGTGCTCATTGATAATCAGGTCTTATCCCTAGAGCAGCGGTCAAACAGTACATGGCGCATCTTTCCCTGCATCGCTAATCCGTCCTACATGGCCCGATGCAGGTGTCAGGTGCTTACGGCTTCCTGGTAATGCATGTCAAAAAATGGGAGTCAAAGAGGTACACACACACACACACACACACACACACACACACACATTCTTGTACTTCTGTCTTTGTGGGGACTCTCATTGATATCATGCATTCCCTAACCCCTTACCCTAACCTTAACCATCACAATTAAATCTTTAACCCCGCCCTTTACCTTAATCCCACCCCTTAGCCAAACCCTAACCTAAACCTAATTCTAACCCGAACCCTAAAACTACGGTAATCCTTAACCCTTAAATAGCCCTTTGAAAAAGTGAGGACCAGCCAAAATGTCCTCATTATCCAAGTGTCCAAACTCTGTTGGTAAAAAACATGCTCCGGTCCTCAATATGTAGCAAGTACAAGTACACACACACACACACCTTCATTTTCTCTCTGATCCTGTCTTTTGTGTGATTTTTAATTGGTTTATCTATTTGCGAAAGTAGCCATTGCATTTTGAACAGTGTGCAGTCTTGCGTATGGCCCGATTTCTGTCTGTCAGATACACATCAGACGCACTATTATAATGGCCCCCGTTAATATTTTGTTTTAAATCCCCCCCTTTTTTTTTTTTTTGCCTTTTTATGCTGTTTACTTTGTTTGGCTAATTGGCAAAATATCGGCACCCCAGGAACCACCGAGTTCAATTATAATGCTGACAGGATGAATCACAAATGCAAAACCTGATCTAGTCAAATCTCTTGGTAGAATATTACCTGAATATGTTTTTCACATACTTTTTTTTTATATCCGTTACAGAGTTATAGAATACCCTCCTGACTTATTTTACCATATACAATTCCATAACCTAAAAACATTCCACATGCTTATGATGGTTTCCATAGTGCCATTCAAATATGTACTAAGAACATAAACACACACAGAAAAGGTGTGATCAAGGCTGCACCCTGGATGTTCAGAAAGGAGTAGGGGCTGCACTCCCAAAGGCTTGAGCAAATCTGGATGTATGTTTTGAATTATTGATGCAATGTAGACTATGCATAATGCAAAATACATGGGCTGGGAAGGCTGGGGCAAACACCACACAGGCCTGCAGCGCATCTTGGGCAAGACAGCCAGCAGCTTCCACCAGTTAAGTGTATTCTACAGGCAAGAGCTGCTGCAGGGATCTACTGTACTCCCATTGTAAATCTATAATCCATTATAAATCCATAACACCTGTAATGTTAACTGAAAGACCATGTTATAGACAGTTTGAGTGGTTATTGATGCCTATAGGTTCCACTTCTTATGTTCTTTTGAGTTACATTTTTCTTAAATTCTTTCATTTTCCTTTTTAAAGGTTATAAAGATTATGCTCAGGTCCTTTTCATGTAAAAGTGAAATAAAGCGTTTTTGTAACCATAAAGAAAAAAAACTCCATATCTTTGATTTTAGGTAAGTTGTTACAGTACTGAACAAAATGGTTAACTGTTTTTAGTATAAATACAGAGCTGATTGGTCGAGAGATTCGGACTATTTCTCAAGAATCATCTCGAGCGATTTGGCAAAAATGGCGCCCAATCGCTTTGTCAGCATAAGTGAGGAAGAATTACAAATGATGAAAGAAAATGCTGTTCCTTAAACCACTAAAGATGCTCCGAAGTTTGGTCTGAAACTATTCAAAGGTAAGGTGGGATTGTGATTTATTTTATCGATTTCAAAACAAAGTATTTTATGTGGGCGGCACGGTGGTGTAGTGGTTAGTGCTGTCGCCTCACAGCAAGAAGGTCCTGGGTTCAAGCCCTGGGGCCGGCGAGGGCCTTTCTGTGTGGAGTTTGCATGTTCTCCCCGTGTCCGCGTGGGTTTCCTCCGGGTGCTCCGGTTTCCCCCACAGTCCAAAGACATGCAGGTTAGGTTAACTGGTGACTCTAAATTGACCGTAGGTGTGAATGTGAGTGTGAATGGTTGTCTGTGTCTATGTGTCAGCCCTGTGATGACCTGGCGACTTGTCCAGGGTGTACCCCGCCTTTCGCCCGTAGTCAGCTGGGATAGGCTCCAGCTTGCCTGCGACCCTGTAGAACAGGATAAAGCGGCTAGAGATAATGAGATGAGATGAGTATTTTATGTGAGTCGAGACAACTCTGTGCCTTATTACATTTGCACACCGCTTTTGAAGTTTGAAATAAATAATTTTTTAATACGATTAAAAAAATTTTTTTTCAAAATAATCACCTGTGTATTTATATTAAAACAATTATCCGCCTCAGGCTCAGTGAATATCAGTGAATAATTAACAGTTATTCCACAAAATCAAGTCGTACATGAGCTGATAGCCGATGAGGCGCATAGCACCGAGCCGTGTACAACAAGATTGAGTGGAATAACTGTTGTATTCTATCCGCATTCACTGGGTTTTGAGAAACAGAGCATTTTTATTTTTTGCAAATTTGATAAATAAAAGATTTATACAAAAACGTCCGACAAAATAATTTCCGCTTAGAGTGTAAACAAATCGGCGAAATGACAGGAGCAATTTCTGAAAAATGCGATGATAATTATTGAAAAATAAAAAATGATATGTTCTTACCATGGGCGGCACGGTGGTGTAGTGGTTAGCACTGTCGCCTCACAGCAAGAAGGTCCTGGGTTCGAGTCCAGCAGCTGACGAGGGCCTTTCTGTGCAGAGTTTGCATGTTCTCCCCGTGTTTGTGTGGGTTTCCTCCGGGTGCTCCGGTTTCCCCCACAGTCCAAAGACATGCAGGTTAGGCTAATTGGTGGCTCTAAATTGACCGTAGGTGTGAATGTGAGTGTGAATGGTTGTTTGTCTCTGTGTCAGCCCTGTGATGACCTGGCGACTTGTCCAGCGTGTACCCTGCCTCTCGCCCATAGTCAGCTGGGATAGGCTCCAGCGACCCTGTAGAACACGATAAGTGGCTACAGATAATGGATGGATATTCTTACCATCAAATACTTTCATTCCATATTTTCTTGCACCCAAATGAGGATGGGTTCCCTTTTGAGTCTGTTTCCTCTCGAGGTTTCTTCCTCGTGTCGTCTGAGGGAGTTTTTCCTTGCCACTGTAGTCACAGACTTGCTCATTCAGGATAGATTAGGGATAAAATTAGCTCATGTTTAAAGTCATTAAAATTCTGTAAATTTAATTTGCAACAATGTCTATTGTTAAAACCGCTCTCCAAATAAACTTGACTTGACTTGTCATTTTGTATTTTGGGGGTTTTGTTTTCGAGTAGTTTTGTTTTTTCATCCTCGGTTGGTTCAGCAACACGCTCCACCATTTTGTTTTTCTCTACTCACAGTATGGTATATGAACTGATAGCCTAGTAGTAGAGTAGCCAATCAGAGCGCACAATTGCTCATATCTAGTGAATGTGGATTGAATAATATATTATTATTCACTGATACATGGGCGTCGCCACCATTGAATGTGAAGGGGATGTGTCACCCTCACATTTCATAATTCTCCGTTCGGACCCCCCCCCCCCCCCCCCCCCCCCCCACATTTAACATAAAATATTAGCTCACCCAGGATAAAGCGGCTAGAGATAATGAGATGAGATGTTAGTTCACCCAGCGCCGTTTCTATTGCTTCGTGAAAGAATCCATTCCACTTGATCGATAAGAGAATACACAGACCACTGAAAATCCACTCCGGGTTTTCCGGGCGTTACCTACAACAACTCACCACGTGCAAGTGAAGTGAATCTCAGCGCGAGCAGAGAAATTTTGGTGCAAGGTGCAGTGGAGGAGGTGACGTCAGCCCCATTGCCACCTCACAATGTTTAGCTTTTGCTAAAACCTTATTCTTTTGTTACAGTATATGCCCTCAAAATTAACCCTAGGCCACGTTAAATTAATGTTCAACTAAACAGTGAAATAAGCTTAGCCTAATGGGGTATTCTTGGTTGATGATGAATTGTTTGCAGTATTTGCTCCTCCCCAGACACAATGGACATAAGGACATTCTTTACAAAGAAGCGGAAAGTCAGTCAAAATTTCCCCACAGGACAGGGTTTTTTTGTCCCAATGGAAATGTTAGTGCAGTTAGCTGTCTAGTCAATGTTAGGAGATGTATCAGCTAGCTTAATGTTGGCTATCATTTAATTCAAACCCAGTAGGCCTGCCTTACTGTAATGCCAAGAATGAGGGCAAGTCTGCTCTGATGATATTTACTGATTCCCTGTTGTGATTTGAAGAACTTGTTTTGTCTGGTCTTTGCCAGTTTTCTGGAAAGTAAGATGGGAAATCAGTGTATGGGGAAGGAATAGTAGAGAGGAAAGCAATGGAGAGAGATGGATGTTATTCCAGGTGGATTGTGAAGGAAAGGGGGATAAAAGTTATGAAGTGGTAGAAATTGTGGTGGCACCAATGTAAGAAGGAGTTATATCTATAAATCTATTTGTTATACTAATCTGTAAATGCTACTGTAGTACCACCATTGCATGTAGGTTGACAAAACTGCACTTGTTCATTGTGTGAAGTTCTCTTTTATGTGTCATTGCTTGACCCAGTGTAATTTTGTGTTATGAAGACTGCATGATGCCATGCCATTTTTGTTATGAGTATCACTAAATCGGAAAAAAGTCAAACGCACCCACTAAAGTCACTGTTGGTGGTGAACAAAATTGCACCTGTTCATTGTGTGAAGTTATTTATGTGTCACCGTTGTGTGATTTTGTGTTATGAAGTTTGCATGATGCCATGTCATGCCTGGTCATTGTGTGAAATTATGAATATTCTTATTTTTAAACATACAGTTGTGTCTTTATTGCTTGGCCCAGTGGCATGTTGTGTTACATCTCATCTCATCTCATTATCTCTAGCTGCTTTATCCTGTCCTACAGGGTCGCAGGCAAGCTGGAGCCTATCCCAGCTGACTACGGGCGAAAGGCGGGGTGCACCCTGGACAAGTCGCCAGGTCATCACAGGGCTGACACATAAACACAGACAACCATTCACACTCACATTCACACCTACGGTCAATTTAGAGTCACCAGTTAACCTAACCTGCATGTCTTTGGACTGTGGGGAAAACCGGAGCACCCGGAGGAAACCCACACGGACACGGGGAGAACATGCAAACTCCACACAGAAAGGCCCTCGCCGGCCACGGGGCTTGAACCCGGACCTTCTTGCTGTGAGGCGACAGCGCTAACCACTACACCACCGTGCCGCCCTGTGTTACATGTAAAACTAAATAAAAAAGGAAACACAAAATAAAAAGTAAAATGCACCCATAAAGTCATTGTTGGTGATAAATTGTGTCACATTCATCTCATTATCTTCAGCAGAGCAGTGGGTTTAAAAACAGGCTGATGAATATATGGACTAGTTGAATGAGGACTTATTGTTGAGTCTCGAAAATAGTCATTGAATTAAGTGACTTTTGTAGATAAAATTAGGTGTTTAACAACCTATTAAAAATACACCAGAATGCAGGAAATGGCATCTAATTAATTAAAAATTTTCTGGGGGAGGACCCCCCCACCAATGTGTTCCCCCCCCCCCCCCCCCCCCCCCCCCACACACACACACACACACACATTAAAAATGCTTCTGACGCCCCTGACTTCATCTTCGGTAATAATTGTTAAGTAAAGAAATTCTCTAAAATGATGATGCTTTCAAAGCAAATGAAAGGAAACATTTTTTTAAATAATGAAAAAAGGTAACAAATCCACATTTGCTGTGACCCCCCGTTGTCTTGAAAACAGTATTCCTCCTTTGAAACTACACTGTCATGCAGTTTTATAGGAAATATTAAACCCATAGGTGGGTTGTTTCAGGAATCTTGCAGAACCTGCTGCAGTTGTTTTGCAGATTCTCGCTTGCTTCCAGCATTGCCAGCAAAATCTCTCAGTAACATTACTAGTTCAATTATACATCTTTCAAAGCTGCACAAAAGACCAGAATAATTTACCCAGCATATTTGAGGATTAGAAGAGGGAAATGTGTTTTTCATCTTTTTTTAGCCATTGCCTGGGAAACAAGTTCACCATACTGTACATGCGTTTCTGATTCACAGTATCTCCAGCATGCCTTTTTATTATCACCTGGTACATATGCTCACTGGCCACTTTAATAGGAACTGGTTCTTGATTCTAAGATTCCTGTTCTTGGCTGGAGGAGCGGAAACTGATGTGCTCTTCTGCTGTTGCATGCTGAGATGCTTTTCTGCTCACCACGGTTGTACAGAGTGATTACCGTATTTTTGGGACTATAAGGCGCACTTAAAATCCATAAATTTTCTCAAAAATTGACAGTGGGCCTTATAATCCAGCGCGCCTTATGTATGATTACTTGTTGTGCTTACTGACCGATTTTATGTGGTACAATGCGCTCGAAAATCTGTTGAAATGTGCAAGTACGACTTTGGTAAGCAACGAAGCCACTCCGCTCAATGGATATTCGGAGCATTACGGTACGCTGTCACACTACCTGAGCGGGCAGCCCGGGCCCGGAGTACGTGCTAGCAACAATAAACCAATCAGAGAGCAGTATTTAGTACACTTACTCCCGCCACTCTTTATATGCAATACGTACTGTGCTGGGGCGGCACGGTGGTGTAGTGGTTAGCGCTGTCGCCTCACAGCAAGAAGGTCCGGGTTCGAGCCCCGTGGCCGGCGAGGGCCTTTCTGTGTGGAGTTTGCATGTTCTCCCCGTGTCCGCGTGGGTTTCCTCCGGGTGCTCCGGTTTCCCCCACAGTCCAAAGACATGCAGGTTAGGTTAACTGGTGACTCTAAATTGACCGTAGGTGTGAATGTGAGTGTGAATGGTTGTCTGTGTCTATGTGTCAGCCCTGTGATGACTTGGCGACTTGTCCAGGGTGTACCCCACCTTTCGCCCATAGTCAGCTGGGATAGGCTCCAGCTTGCCTGCGACCCTGTAGAACAGGATAAAGCGGCTACAGATAATGAGATGAGATGAGACGTTCTGTGCTTCAACATTATATTACAGTACATTTGTGTGTATGTAAAAGGACCCCCAAAATGGCACCTGTTAAGAGGCATGCTTACGAAGCGGGTTTCAAACTCCAAGCTCTCAGCTACGCAGCAGAACATGGGAATAGAGCAGCCGCGAAAGAATTCAACATCAATGAATCAATGGTACAGAAGTGGAGGAAGCAAGAAGATGAATTGCGCCAAGTAAAGAAGACCAAACGGAGCTTCCGCGGGAACAAAGCGAGATGGCCACAGTTAGAGGACAAAATTGAAAAGTGGGTTATTGAACAGAGAACAGCAGGAAGAAGTGTCTCTACAGTCTCCATTCAACTCAAGGCAACAGCGATAGCACATGGCATGAAGATCAACGACTTTCGTGGAGGTCCTTCTTGGTGCTTCCGTTTTATGAAATGGCATCATCTCTCCATCTGCACGAGAACTACCGTCTCGCAGCAACTGCCAAAGGATTACAAAGAAACGCTGGCCATCTTCCGCACTTACTGCAAGAATAAAATCACTGAAAAGGAGATCCAGCCAGACCACATCACCAACATGAACGAGGTCCCCCTCACTTTTGACATCCCCGTGAACCGTACTGTCGAGAAAACGGGGACCAGTACAGTATCTATACGTACCACAGGGAACGAGAAGGCATCCTTCACTGTAGTTCTCGGTTGCCAGGCTAATGGCCAGAAACTACCACCCATGGTCATTTTCAAGAGGAAGACTTTGCCAAAAGAAAAATTTCCGGCCGGAGTCATCGTCAAGGCTAACCCAAAGGGCTGGATGGACGAGGAGAAAATGAGAGAGTGGCTGAGAGAAGTTTACATCAAGAGACCGGATGGCTTTTTCCACACATCACCGTCCCTGTTAATTTACGACTCCATGCGCGCCCATCTCACCGACACTGTCAAAAAACAAGTGAAGCAAACTAATTCGGAGCTTGCCGTCATTCCGGGAAGATTAACCAAAGAACTCCAACCGCTAGATATTGGTGTCAACAGGGCGTTCAAAGCAAAATTGCGAGCCGCGTGGGAGCATTGGATGATAGAAGGTCAACACACCTTTACCAAGACAGGGAGACAACGCCGGGCTAGTTACGCCACTATCTGCCAATGGATTGCTGATGCGTGGGCTGAGGTGTCGGTCGCAACTGTCGTCTGAGCTTTCACGAAAGCTGGAATCATCACTGAACAGCCAAGTACCGGTAACAGCAACGAGACTGACTCGGATAATGACGAGAGGGATCCGGGCATGCTTGATGCCCAAATCGCACAGCTGTTTAACTCAGACACTGAAGATGAAGAATTCAATGGATTTGTGGAATAGGAATGAATCAATAAGTGAGTGTATTTTTCTGTAACGGTATTTGTTGTTACAACTGAGTAGAATAAAGTTTGATTTACCGGACTGTGTTGTTTTGCTTAATGCACCTTACAATCCGGTGCACCTTATGTGTGAATATAGACACATTAATTCACAGTGCGCCTTATAATCCGGTGCGCCTGATCGCCCGAAAAATACGGTATATGAGTTGCTATATCCTTCCTGGCAGTTCGAACCACCTCAAATCTGGTCGTTTTCCCTCTGACCCTCTCTTATCAACAAGGTGTTTGTTTCCACCCACAGAACTATCGCTCACTCAATGTTTTTTGTTTTTCGCACCATTCTGTCTGTGTAAACTCGAGAGACTGTTGTGTGAAACCCCCAGGAGATCAGCAGCTTCTGAAATACTCAAACCAGTCCATGTGGCTCAATCCAACACCCATGCCACAGTGAAAGAAAGTCACACTTTGAGATCACAATTTTTCCCATTCTGACGTTTGAATGACGTGAACATTAACTGAAGCGCTTGATTTGTATCTGCATGATTTGATGCGTTGTGCTGCTGTCAAGGGATCGGCTGATTCGACAACTGCATCAAACAGCAGGTAGACGGGTGTTCCTAATAAAGTGGCCGGTGAGTGTACGTATATTATCAACTCCATAATCCTTCCTTGCCTCTGCCAATCATTGCAATGTATCTTACAAGAGACTATGCATCACTTCTACTTACAAAAGAATTTTCACAAAAAAGGTCACACATGGACTTGCTTTTTCTTTTTCCATCCACAACCTTGATCCAAAACTATCTCAGCTGGGCGGAGAAACCACAACCCAACCCTGTTTTCAGATCCCAGACATCTTTACTGATGTAACTTAATACCTGATACTGTAACTTTCCTTAATAACATACAAACATTATTTTAAAACACTTAATCCTTGGGTTTGGAAATGTTTGAAAACCTTTCGTTTACATTTTTTTTAACTGACACACTAAGATATCTCAGCCTCTGCATCTAAATGTACAGTGGAGTCCAAAAGTCTGAGACCACATTAAACGACCACTTTTTAAAGTCAAAACTGAGAATGAACAGAGAGTTTTTCAAATTTTGAATAACTGAACACAGAGAGGGAGGCACGGTGGTGTAGTGGTTAGCGCTGTCGCCTCACAGCAAGAAGGTCCGGGTTCGAGCCCCGTGGCCGGTGAGGGCCTTTCTGTGTGGAGTTTGCATGTTCTCCCCGTGTCCGTGTGGGTTTCCTCCGGGTGCTCCGGTTTCCCCCACAGTCCAAAGACATGCAGGTTAGGTTAACTGGTGACTCTAAATTGACCGTAGGTGTGAATGTGAGTGTGAATGGTTGTCTGTGTATATGTGTCAGCCCTGTGATGACCTGGCGACTTGTCCAGGGTGTACCCCGCCTTTCGCCCGTAGTCAGCTGGGATAGGCTCCAGCTTGCCTGCGACCCTGTAGAACAGGATAAAGCGGCTAGAGATGAGATGAGATGAGATGAAATGAACACAGAGAAAGAATACATTCAAGTATACCTTGAATGGTCAATACCCAATATCTAATATTCAGCACTATATCTAGGTCATAACTGAAATTTAAGCAAATTTCATCAGACCAGGCAGCTTGATTACAGACACTACGTTCAGACTGCAACCTGAAACGACCCATATCCGATTTGTTGTGAAATCCGATTTTTTTGTTAGGCCGTTCACATTACCAATTATATGAGACTTGTATGCGATCTCCAATATGAACGGAAAACGACCCAAAAAAGTCCCGCATGCGCAAATTGACATGTAATAAGCACATCTACGTAATACGTAAACAAAAAAAAAGCACACTCTTAAAGTTTGCAAGTAAAGCATGGAGATGAGGCGAGACCTGGCGATGTGGTTTTTGTGGCGGCGGCAGAACTCACACAATAATCTGATTAATGTGGGCAGCAGACTAATGAGACCGAAGGTGTCAAATTACTGGAAATTTCCAGAACAATCTTATAATCTTGTAATACAGGATGGTTTAGCATCCAGGTCCCTACCAAATCCACCATTAGCTTGATCAATTCTATAAAAGTCTATTTAAATTCTGAAAACTGTACAAATGTTGTTGTTTTCCACCAAAGAGGCGGGATTAGCCAAGGCAGAATAGTGATGTTTGTCTCTTGTTGATGACGTGTAGGTCGCATGAATGCGACCTGTCCGGTCAGACTGCAGTCGCATGTGAAAATAACAGATATGCATCAGAATTAGGACCACATATCCAAGCGGCCTGGGTCGCATGTGAAAAAAATCGGATCTGTGTCGTTCAGATTGTCAATAACAAATCGGATACAGGTCGCATATGGGCAAAAAAATCGGATATGGGTCGTTTCAGGGTGCAGTCTGAACGTAGTCTTAGACATCTTGATCAGTTAGACCAGATGACTGAGTCAAACTGACTGCTACCAGTAAACATGTAACCTGGTGCTACCTGTTTTCATGGTCAGGTGGCTGGCGACTAAACTGGCTCAACCTACTTGTTTGCCCTTAGTGTAGGTGGGTGGGTAGACACCCAGAAGAACAAATATGCAAAGGGTGGATGAACTCCTATGCAGTCAACCGCCATCTACGGTACCAGCTTGCAACTTTTTAGTGCCTCCATCATCCTGACTTGGGTCTTGCCATGGAATCAAGGTTCTAGTAGCAGCCAAGTGGCCTTGGACTGTGCACCTGAGCCCATAACCCTCTGCACACAGTGTCCTACAAAAGGCTGCTGAAGCTCTCAAACCGGGACAGTCTCCTTTTGTAGACGTGTCGAACGGCAGTGATGATGATGAAGATGATGATGATGTCAGTGATTATGATATAATGCTCATCATATTTCTGTAAATATTTCTGAGATTCTACTTTTCACTCATGATAATATAATTCGTAATAAAAAATTGTCTTCAATTTAAAATAAAATGCTAAATTGACGTATTTTCAATATCAGTTTCAGACTTTTGGATGCCACTGTAGGTCTATAAAGCCATACTTGGTAAAAAGATACAGCAGAACACAATGTTAAGGCAACAGATTGTATTTCAGACTGGTACAGTATTTATGTGGCTATACACATACGCAGATGTTAATATTTTCACTTGAGAACGGTCTTTGAGCCTTCATGCAGTTTGACCTCCATGTACAAGTCCACACAAAATAGCAATGAGAAATCTCACTAGGTGTTATTAAGCTGGGTGTCTTAAATAGTCACAAACCTGAATCACAAAAACCTTTCAATCCAAATAACATTCACGAATGACAGGGTTCTCAAACTTTCTGCAGCCAGGTACATTCCCCTGTGTGAAAGAAAAATGGACTTATTCTAAGAACATAATGCAGCTATTAACCACAGGCACATCAAGCTTTTATCCGCTGGAGCCATTAGAGCTTTTTATTTCTGAACTTTCCACCCACGGATTCCAGTTAAAGTGGGTTAAATTGTACATTCAAAATGTCTTAAAATTACAGCTAGATTCAAATTGACATTGTTTATACTTGGTTTTTTTAAGAAAAAAAATCAATCAAATCAATTTTTTTGACTCAGTTAGGTTTACCTTATCTACATTAAATAAAAATATATCACAACATTAAGAAGTTTCTTCATTAAAGATGTGATATTTAAGGAGTTAATTAAGTAGTGATGTCTTCCAACGCTGCCATAACAGAAAAGGCAGTTTACAGTGGTGCTTGAAAGTTTGTGAACCCTTTAGAATTTTCTATATTTCTGCATAAATATGACCTAAAACATCATCAGATTTTCACACAAGTCCGAAAAGCAGATAAAGAGAACCCAGTTAAACACATGAGACAAAAAATATTATACTTGGTCATTTATTTATTGAGGAAAATGATCCAATATTACATATCTGTGAGTGGCAAAAGTATGTGAACCTTTGCTTTCAGTATCTGGTGTGACCCCCTTGTGCAGCAATAACTGCAAGTAAACATTTGCGGTAACTGTTGATCAGTCCTGCACACCGGCTTGGAGGAATTTTAGCCCATTCCTCCGTACAGAACAGCTTCAACTCTGGGATGTTGGTGGGTTTCCTCGTATGAACTGCTCGCTTCAGGTCCTTCCATAACATTTCGATTGGATTAAGGTCAGGACTTTGACTCGGCCATTCCAAAACATTCACTTTATTCTTCTTTAACCATTCTTTGGGAGAACGACTTGTGTGCTTAGGGTCGTTGTCTTGCTGCATGACCCACCTTCTCTTGAGATTCAGTTCATGGACAGATGTCCTGACATTTTCCTTTAGAATTCGCTGGTATAATTCAGAATTCGTTGTTCCATCAATGATGGCAAGCCATCCTGGCCCAGATGCAGCAAAACAGGCCCAAACCATGATACTACCACCACCATGTTTCACAGATGGGATAAGGTTCTTATGCTGGAATGCAGGGTTTTCCTTTCTCCAAACATAACGCTTCTCACTTAAACCAAAATTTCTATTTTGGTCTCATCCATCCGCAAAACATTTTTCCAATGGCCTTCTGGCTTGTCCATGTGATCTTTAGGAAAGTGCAGATGAGCAGCGATGTTCTTTTCAGAGAGCAGTGGCTTTCTCCTTGCAACCCTGCCATGCACACTATTGTTGTTCAGTGTTCTCCTGATGGTGGACTCATGAACATTAACATTAGCCAGTGTGAGAGAGGCCTTCAGTTGCTTAGAAGTTACCCTGGGGTCCTTTGTGACCTCACTGACTATTGCATGCCTTTCTCTTGGAGTGATCTTTGTTGGTCGACCACTCCTGGGGAGGGTAACAATGGTCTTGAATCACCTCCATTTGTACATTATCTGTCTGACTGTGGATTGGTGGAGTCCAAACTCTTTAGAGATGGTTTTGGAACCTTTTCCAGCCTGATGAGCATCAACAACGCTTTTTCTGAGGTCCTCAGAAATCTCCTTTGTTTGTGCCATGATACACTTCCACAAACATGTGTTGTGAAGATCAGACTTTAATAGATCCCTGTTCTTTAAATAAAACAGGGTGCCCACTCACACCTGATCGTCATCCCATTGATTGAAAACACTTGACTCTAATTTCACCTTCAAATTAACTGCTAATCCTAGAGGGTCACATCCTTTTGCCACTCACAGATATGTAATATTGGATCATTTTCCTCAATAAATAAATGACCAAGTATAATATTTGTGTCTCATTTGTTTAACTGGGTTCTCTTTATCTACTTTTAAGACTTGTGTGAAAATCTGATGATGTTTTAGGTCATATTTATGCAGAAATATAGAAAATTCTAAAGGGTTCACAAACTTTCCAGCACCACTGTAAGTCTGAATGCTCTGAATACTTAATACTTGAGTCTCCCATCTCATCTCATTATCTCTAGCCGCTTTATCCTGTTCTACAGGGTCGCAGGCAAGCTGGAGCCTATCCCAGCTGACTACGGGCGAAAGGCGGGGTACACCCTGGACAAGTCGCCAGGTCATCACAGGGCTGACACATAGACACAGACAACCATTCACACTCACATTCACACCTACGGTCAATTTAGAGTCACCAGTTAACCTAACCTGCATGTCTTTGGACTGTGGGGGAAACTGGAGCACCCGGAGGAAACCCACGCGGACACGGGGAGAACATGCAAACTCCACACAGAAAGGCCCTCGCCGGCCACTGGGCTCGAACCCAGAACTTTCTGGCTGTGAGGTGACTATGCTAACCAATACACCACCGTGCTGCCCTCAAATTACCCAATTATAAAGGTTTTCTTTTGGTGACTGAAATTACGGTTAGAGTGAGATTTATATTACTTAACTGCATTAACTTTAGTGTTTCAGTGCACATTGTACTATGTATTGTTGTGTGTGTTGCAAATAAAATTTAAATTTGAATGAATAATTATGTCACTGAAAGGATCCGAGTGTGTGTTTTGTTTTTGTTTTTAAGCCGAACAGAAATTAGATAACAAAGAAGAATATGAAAGCAAAGAAAATTAATTTTGCCTTGAAAAAAAAAGCAAAATAAAACAAAGAAAATGTTCCATTTGCATGTCTTCCAAGAGGCCTTTCACTGTTGTGTGACAACAATGATACACAGTGGCATAAAGCCATGACCTTATTTGGGACAAAAATGTAATAAAAAAGACAATGTCTGTGGGGAAAAACAAGCCGTCTTGGTCAATAGATTTTAGTGTCAAGCGAGTGTCCCGTTTCGGTTGGCAGAACGCATTGCAGCGGAATACAATTTTCACTTCTGGACCCCTACATGCGCGAATCCCCCGGACAGTTTGGTGAAGTGGAAAGAGAGGATGGTGGGTTCTGTGGAGCTGCTAAAGTGCTTTCATGCAGACAAAACTCTGACAGGAGTCTTTCTCCCACCTCCACCCAGGCACCTGACCATGTGACATCTGGCCTCCTGGATTCAGCGCTCACATCACTTCACTGGAATGGGCCAGAACAGCATGCTAGGACTTTTAGCTACTTGTAGAACAAAGCTGCTGAGTTTCATCAAACATGCCTAGTCATCTCCTGGACCCTAGGATCTAATCTGGAGACAGGGGGAAAAAAAACCAGCTCATCCAAGAAAAGAAACAGAATCTGCCTCTCCACTTGGTTTGATGTGCAGCCCCCTTTAATCCATCGAGTGTTATTACAGTGGGAGGATATCATAAGGCCTTTTCAACAGATAGCAGGGAGTTGAGAAAGTTACAAAAACAAAAGCAGAACCTTATGAACGTGTCGGCTGGCTAAGAAAAATCACGGGCATGGGTGTGGGGAGAATTTGAGTCGATCTTTTTCTTGTGTGGGAAAACTTTGCGAGGGCATTGTGGGTGACAAGCAGTTGCGTGCAATGCACTGACGGAATTACATAAACATAAATATTCTTGGTTAGAGGCTGGTCATGTGACGTGCGTACACCGGCGGGAATTGCGGTCCACACCCTGAAACCTTTCATCCTGTGATTGTCCCCTTTGGAAGATAAGTGGTTTGGCAAATGTAGTTCATTCCAGAATGGAGCTGAGAAATGCAATATGTAGGGTTATGTCACAATCTGTCTCAGGACTACAGTATCAAAATGCTATTGTTAATTACATAATGTCTGGTTGGTAGCATTTCCACTGCATATTGTTAACCTCTTAAACACTCATATTTATATTCAGTAAAGCTAATAGATGTACAGTGGTGCTGGAAAGTTTGTGAACCCTTTAGAATTTCCTATATTTCTGCATAAATATGACCTAAAACATCATCAGATTTCCACACAAGTCCTAAAAGTAGATAAAGAGAACCCAGTTAAACAAATGAGACACAAATATTATACTTGGTCATTTATTTATTGAGGAAAATGATCCAATATTACATATCGGTGAGTGGCAAAAGTATGTAAACCTTTGCTTTCAGTATCTGGTGTGACCTCCTTGTGCAGCAATAACTGCAACTAAACGTTTCCGGTAACTGTTGATCAGTCCTGCACACCGGCTTGGAGGAATTTTAGCCCATTCCTCCATACAGAACAGCTTCAACTCTGGGATGTTGGTGGGTTTCCTCACATGACCTGCTCACTTCGGGTCCTTCCACAACATTTCGATTGGATTAAGGTCAGGACTTTGACTTGGCCATTCCAAAACATTAACTTTATTCTTCTTTAACCATTCTTTGGTAGAACGACTTGTGTGCTTAGGGTCGTTGTCTTGCTGCATGACCCACCTTCTCTTGAGATTCACTTCATGGTCAGATGTCCTGACATTTTCCTTTAGAATTCACTGGTATGATTCAGAATTCATTGTTCCATCATTGTCCCAGATGCAGCAAAACAGGCCCAAACCATGATACTACCACCACCATGTTTCACAAATGGTTCTTATGCTGGAATGCAGTAAGACTTTCTCCAAACGTAATGCTTCTCATTTAAACCAAAAAGTTCTATTTTGGTCTTATCCATCCACAAAACATTATGGTATATTTGATTTATATCCCTCATCAAAAAACTCCAAACTAAAAGTGTTAAGATTGAATCTCGCCATAAACTCACTGGAGGCAGCCATGTTTGCTGTTTACATCAGAGTGACCTTTGACCTGCACATGTGCAATGTACAATGGTATCACCTGCCTCGCTGGGCACGATCATGATACATAGATCTACAAACACAGAAATCCTCACGGAGACATACGTAGCTATGACTCGAGTCAGCCGTATAGATTGAAATTGTAATGTCAGGATATGCCATGGCTGACTCACACCATATCCATTTTTTATTTTTATTTTTTTTATTTTTGACATCATGAGATACGTTGCTTAATCAATGGTGGAGCTATTTTATGTCACATGAGCCATCCTTAGCCAATCCCTGCACGGGAATTTTTTTAATGAGGGATATAATATAACGTATGCAAACATTCTAAGTGTGACAAAATGGGAATTATGAATTGTAATAAATATGTCCACCATTGGGTGGCATGGTGGTGTAGTGGTTAGCACTGTCACCTCATAGCAAGAAGGTTCTGGGTTCGAACCTTGTGACCGACTGGGGCCTTTCTGTGTGGAGTTTGCATGTTCTCCCCCTGTCTGTGTGGGTTTCCTCCGGGTGCTCCGGTTTCCCCCACAGTCCAAAGACATGCAGGTTAGGTTAACTGGTGACTCTAAATTGTCCGTAGGTGTGAATATGAGTGTGAATGGTTGTCTGTGTCTATGTGTCAGCCCTGCGATGACCTGGTGACTTGTCCAGGGTGTACCCCACCTCTCACCCATATACCCCTTTTCCACCAAATCAGTTCCAGGGCTGGTTTGGGGCCAGTACTGGTGCTGGTTCACAACTCGTTCAACTTGCAAGCCAGATGAGAACCAGCTTGCTTTTCCATCGCTTGCAGTGCTAAGAGAAGACACGACATTACGTCGCTGTATACGTCAGTTACGTCATTGTATACATCATTACGTCGCTGTATACGTCAGTTACGTCGCTACGTTTGCATAAACCTTGGCGCGAATATCAAAGCAAAAACAATGCGGAAGAAGCAGCAGCAACAACAACAACAATAATAATAATGGATGACTTCGCGTTTGTACAGCTGCTGCTTCTCGTCGCTTAAAAATGGCAATCTTTCACGGTCTTGTTATTGTTGTCGGTCTTAACAACTCCGCCCCCCCGCTGATGTAAGCGGTTCTTTCCTCTAGCCCAGCAGAGAGTTGGTGCTAGCCTGGAACCGGTTTTTCTGGCCCCAGAGCCAGTTCTTTGTCGGTGGAAACAGAAAACCCGGTTCCAAACTAAGCACTGGCCCCAAACCAGCCCTGGAACTGCTTTGGTGGAAAAGGGGCAATGTGGGTTTCCTCCAGGTGCTCCGGTTTCCTTTCAGAGGCCAAAGACATGTTAATTAGGTCAAATGGATACACTAAGGCCCTGTCCACACGGCAACGGATTCAGGTGAATCCGATACAATTGTTTATCGTTTCGGCCTGGCGTCCACACGGCACCGGCGTTTTGGGTGCCCAAAACGCAATCTTTTGAGAACGGGTTCCAGAGTGGAAAGATCTGGCAACGTTGCTGTTGCGAAGTCGTCTGGATGAGTAGAACGGATTTGTTTATGATGACGTCACAACCACATTACTGTCAGTGCTTCACGCCGAGTAGAAGTGTAACGAACTTGATGCGAGTTGTCAACAAATCCTATAACTTGGTTCATGAAACGCGCTTACAAAATATTTTCACTGTGAATATTTATTGTGTAATGGTGCAAAGTGAGAGAGAGAGAGAGAGAGAGAGAGAGAGAGAGAAAATAGCCCTTAGGGCAGAGTCAATCCCGCCAGCAAAAATAGGGAAAAAAAGGAGCGATCTCACCTCTTCAGATGTTGGTTTAAGTCCTACAATACATTACTCAAAAAAGGCGTAGAACAACAAATGAATCCATCAACGTGTAGCATTCAATTTATTCCGGACCATTAAAGACGCCGCCTTCCGCGTAGAATCATATGTCATCCTCGCCGCCATATTGGATAGGTCAAAGTGGAGAATAAAGATGCCTCATTCATGTGCTGCATTTAACTGTACCAACAGGTTTACCGTCCAAACGAGATCACATGGGATTACCTTTCACAGGTGAGACTGGAAAAATACTTTTCATTGTATTTGGTCATTATAACGTAATTTTACGAACAGATTTTCCTGACTTTGTGGCTAATATGAAGTCTCGCGCATAATAGTTTATGCGCATGCGTCCTTACTTCTTCTATTGTTCTGGTGTCTCTGAAGGGACCGTCTTACAGCGCCCCTAGAGGTGTGGCATGTGTATTGCATCGTTTTCAGCAAGCGTTGCGTTGCCATATGGACCTGATATCTTACTGATCGTTGCCCATTATTTTTTAAATAACATCTCGTTGCCGTTGTCGTGTGGATGTAGCCTAAATTGCCCATCATTGTGAATGTGAGTGTGAACAGTTGTATTAGCCCTGTGATAGATTGCTGACCTGCCCTGAGTAAACCCCACCTCTCACACAAAGGTGGGATTTACAT
This sequence comes from Neoarius graeffei, assembly GCF_027579695.1. Classification (NCBI taxonomy): domain Eukaryota; kingdom Metazoa; phylum Chordata; class Actinopteri; order Siluriformes; family Ariidae; genus Neoarius; species Neoarius graeffei. The sequence goes on along the minus strand of NC_083583.1, from coordinate 55,031,349 downwards.
TAGACCGTATCAGCGGATCATCAGATTAACGTTTTTAAAACGATTAGTGTGCACACAGCAACACCAATACACGATTCGCGTGCACACAGCAACACCAATACACGGATACGCTCGGCTCCGCAGGCATCCTGCGCTCCAAATCACTCCGCCCTGAACAGCAAGTGCCCTCTGGAGGGTGCGCACTCCGGCCCTGCGCAGCTCACAGAGCGCGCGAGTGAAGTGCACAAGCAGTGATTCGGGACTGAGCCGCTGTGTGTGTGATCCCAGCGCATATCACTTACCACTTGCAAGTGGAAGGATGGCAAGCCTAAAGACAATCATAACTACACAATGGGCAGTATTTGCAAATATCAGTATTTGCAGTATTTTCATACTTTTATACTCTTTAATGAAAGGTGATACAAGGCGGAAGTCCGCGCCGTTTTTCAGCAGTCGCGTCACATGACCAACGACAGCGAATCAGGAAGGTGGATGTCACAGTGACGTTGTCCAATGACGACGCCAGCTAGAGCTCAGCACAGCGTATCCGCGTATTCTCAATGTTTACACAGCACCGGACCAGACACGATCTGGATTGAATACGTGGACGCTGGCGGATTCCCGTTTCCCGGCGTTTCCAGGCGTTTTAATGTAAACAGACAGTGCATCCGCGAAGAAAACGAGACAGATACGGTCTAATGTAAACTTGGCCAAAGTCAGCGGGAATTGGTTCCAGCTTTCCTCACGGCCCTGATGGATAAGTGGATAGATAAGGAGTGGATTATTGTCTCACCACTCCGAAATAGTAATGCATGTAAAACCCAATATCAATTTCCTAATTTCTTTATTATTTTCACAAAGACAAATTTATCTGTTAATGCAAATTAGAAAAAAAAAAATTTACACCCAAGAAATTTTGAAATTTGTAAGAATTTCTAAGTTTTTCAATAAATTGCTGAGATTGTAAATTTATTTAAATGTATTGCAAATCTATTTGTAAATGTACAGTATGTACATGTTTTTTTATAAATTAATTTCATGTTCTGCTGATTAACGTACAAACTAGAATTTATGCAGCTACACTACAGCTAGAGAATAATAAACGTGTTGCTTTGATGAATTCAAGTCATGCTTGATGTCTTCAGATAAAACAAAGAGTGTTTCCACAATATCTTTTTCCACTCATCCATACAGCATGGGCCTTTACTCTCCACTGAGCTCCGGCTCCGCCTGCAGATTCCTTGAGCGACTATGACAGCCCTGCTGACTTAAAGCAGATGTCCACATTATCTGCACGCTCTCACTTTATGTCTCCTCTATACTTACCATAAAGGATATTTGTCTCCTAGTGTTTTTTATGTGTTTGACTCTGATCACCCTTGGATTTCGGCCTGTCTAATGAATGCCTAAGGCCCCTTCAAAGGCATCAGAAGGAAGCAAGTCTGTACAATAATTCTGCTGCCAAACCGCTCCATTTGGAAACCATCCAAGAAGAGTTTTCCCACAATGGCTGAGGTTGCAGCCAAAATACTTTTTTTTTCCATTTAACTCCGTTTGTCTAGTGTTAGGGTGATGATAATCTCCTGCCTACAGCAGATGTAGTGTAATTACTCGAGCCTGCGCAGGGACACTGCCCTACTTCAGCTAAAAGACATACACTCCAAACAGATGTTTTGAATCAGCTACAGAAAGGCAGTGAATGGAGTTTTTGGTCTTTTTGGAAATCATATCACTGACTCGGGTTGTCCTTGAACGTTTTTGCAGTAATGGTGTGAGGTATCTTATCTGTTTGTATTATAGAGGAGGGGGAAAAAAAGCCTCTTGAAACGTTTTCATTTTAAATACTTCAGTGGCATGGCATACAGGCAAACATTTTATTATCTGTTGAGTGCACTCATTCGCAGACCTCACCACAATTTCATCAAACAGCATTTTACAGCTTGGCAAAATGAACAAGTGTGGCCTTCTTTCACTTAGTAAACATGCCAATGCAAAGCTGTCTGCTTCTATTGGAAGTAATCAGTTAAATTGGAAATGAGTTCCTCTTTCGAACACGCTCATTCCATTATGAGTGCCTTCCCAAAAAATCAATACCACTGTAAATGCAGAAGGATGTGGCATGAATACGGTGAAACTATTCAGTGGCATAAAGTATCTCTTGGGGTAAAGAGTTAGAACAATGTTAAAAGGCAACCTAAGAACTCAGCTAAATGTGGCAATCAATATAAATCTGTACAAACCTAGAGGGGGAAAGAGCCAGAGGATTGGGAAGAGAAAAGGGACGTGACCTAACTGTTATATGGGGCCAGAGCTCTTCATTTGATACACCATTTTCCCTCAAGCACTCATGCAAAGTAGGGGTGATTATATGATGTTTGCCAGTTGCATTACAAAGCATCTACCGGCAGAAGTTCTCACCCTACTCAATATGTATGAAAACGTTTCTGCTTTCAATTCAGAAAGTTGAATTTTTCCAGAAAACCAGCTTTGTGCAGTGGACAAAATAAGATAGACAGGCAGGCTCCTATCCATTTATCTCCTCAATTCATTTAAACACTTGTATTTTAAAGATGTCTATTGAAAATCTGTTCCTAATTTGAGGAATACAACCTAGTCTAATATTATTTATTCTACCCACATTTACTGGATATACAGTAAGCAATCACATGCTCTGGTTGGCTACTCTACTACTAGGCTATCAGCTCATATACCGTGAGTAGAGAAAAACAAAATGGCGGGTCACATCAGGTCAGATGTATAACTTTGTTATCAAGTATTTCAAAGAAATAAAAATAGCTAAAAGAACATTGGTTGTTTTTCCCCCACTATCTTCTGTTCCACACTCCAGCCCAGTTGGTGGCAGTAATGCACCTTTAAGTTGGTTTGCCAACCACCAAAAAAAAACCTAAAGAAGAAGAAAAACAAAATGGCGGTGCGTGTTGCTGAACCTACCGAGGACGAAATAAAAACTACTCGAAAACAAAACCCCAAAAAAGACAAAAAAAGCAACAAAATATGGAATGAAAGTATTTGATAGTAAGAAGGTATCATTTTTATTTTTCAAGAATTATTAATATAGGATTTTTCGCAAATTGCTACTGTCATTTCATCGGTTTGTTTACATTCGAAGCGGAAATTATTTTGTCGGACGTTTTGTATAAAGTGTTTATTTATTTATTGAATTTGCTAAAAATAAAAATGCTCTGTTTCTCAAAATGGTGCGGCACGGTGGTGTAGTGGTTAGCACTGTTGCCTCACAGCAAGAAGGTTCTGGGTTCGAGCCCAGCAGCCGACGAGGGCCTTTCTGTGCGGAGTTTGCATGTTCTCCCCGTGTCCGAGTGGGTTTCCTCCGGGTGCTCCGGTTTCCCCCACAATCCAAAGACATGCAGGTTGGGTTAACTGGTGGCGCTAAATTGACCGTAGGTGTGAATGTGAGTGTGACTGGTTGTTTGTCTCTATGTGTCAGACCTGCAATGATCTGGTGTCCAGGGTGTACCCCGCCTCTCACCCATAGTCAGCTGGGCTAGGCTCCATCTTGCCCGTGACCCTACACAGGATAAGCAGTTACAGATAATTGATGGATGTTTCTCAAAATCCAATGAATGTGGATAGAATAAAACAGTTATTCCACTCAATCTCGTCATACATGGCTTATAGCCGACTCAGCGCCACGCACCTCGTCTGCTATCAGCTCATGTACGACTGGATTTCATGGAATAACTATTAAATATAATGGTCTGGTGAACAAAACAGTTATATTGAGTACTGAACAATTCAAATCAGCTTTTATTGCTTTATTTTCTGTCTGAAATGGGACGCTTTACAGACATTCGCTGTACCTAAGCCGAAAGCACACCCTTTCCCATCCATGGTGTCTAGCAGGCAGCTAAGTGCTAGACAAGACAGCACTTACAGTAGGTAAATAATAAATTAAGTAACCTGTGAATCTGAAAGGATTTACGGCTTCGTAAATATTCTGACCTGTAGACAAAAACATGACACGATCAGAGAAAGAGTATGAGACAAACATGCACTCTACAAACATCCAGACAAGACTGTTAGATTGTAAGAAAACAACGTCGACTTCCTGATCAGTATCGCTATGCAAGTGTCTGAATTATTAATAAATAATCCTTAATAGATCCGTCAGCCTTGTAGTTCCCTTACAGAAAAATCATGTACATTTGGCATGTGGTCATATGTTTTTCTACATGTGATTAAATGAATAATGTGTGATCAGATTGGAAATTATGACCATGTATAACACATTTCAACATGCTAAGCAGTGCAATTGCAGTGTGAATTTAATGTGACATGCTGTGAATACTATGTGCGAAAGAATCATTCATGTGATTCAGAGAAACACATCTGAAACATATCTGGAAAATGAATATGTGAAAATACAGTAAATTAATCATGTGAATGAAATTATGTTCAAATGATCAGCTCTTTGAGAAATCATAATTTCTGATAAACAGAAGAAGAAAGCTTTATTTGTTACATGTACACTCAAGCACAGTCAGATTCCTCCTCTGCATTTAATCCATCTGAAGCAGTGAACACACACACATGCACACACAAGGGAGCAATGAGCACACACGCACAAATACCCAGAGCAGTGGGCAGCTATGCTACAGCACCCAGGGAGCAATTGGGGGTTAGGTGCCTCGCTCAAGGGCCCTTCAGCCATGATACAGAGGCACTCAGAACAACTGGGAAATCTAAAATTTCCAACGTCCTACTTCCTACATTAGAGTGTTCATGCGAACTCAACCATCTGACATCAGAAATAAAATGAAAATTCACTGTAAGCCTTCTACAACAACTGAAATTAATGAATTGTTTGGTCTTGACATGAATGAGTAGTTTTTAATTAAAAACCATTCAATTATCAGAGTATCACCCAGTAGTTAGTGATTTCAAATCTAAACAGAAACACAAAAGTATGCTTAAAAACCTTAAATCACACCAATGTTCTAGTCGAGTCACTAAACCTCGAGTCCGAGTCCGGTCTCGAGTCCCCAGTGTTCAAGTTCGAGTCAAGGCCAAGTCTCATCTCTCATCTCATTATCTCTAGCCGCTTTATCCTTCTACAGGGTCGCAGGCAAGCTGGAGCCTATCCCAGCTGACTACGGGCGAAAGGCGGGGTACACCCTGGACAAGTCGCCAGGTCATCACAGGGCTGACACATAGACACAGACAACCATTCACACTCACATTCACACCTACGGTCAATTTAGAGTCACCAGTTAACCTAACCTGCATGTCTTTGGACTGTGGGGGAAACCGGAGCACCCGGAGGAAACCCATGCGGACACGGGGAGAACATGCAAACTCCACACAGAAAGGCCCTCGCCGGCCCCGGGGCTCAAACCCAGGACCTTCTTGCTGTGAGGCGACAGCGCTAACCACTACACCACCGTGCCGCCCTCAAGGCCAAGTCATTAAAGAAAATTTCGAGCCGAGTCCACTATTGATCCGAGTTGAGAACAAGACTCCACCCGTACCATTTGATGGTGGCTGTTTCAGCACCATTAACATTAGTTTGTTCCTGAATGTGATGTATGGACAGGCGAATGTGCTTCTCTTTATCAGGGAGTGTGACGTATTCTGTCAGAGATGGTTGGGAGACAGATGTAAGTGCAGAAGGTGTGTTCTCATCTCATCTCATTATCTCTAGCCGCTTTATCCTTCTACAGGGTTGCAGGCAAGCTGGAGCCTATCCCAGCTGACTACGGGCGAAAGGCGGGGTACACCCTGGACAAGTCGCCAGGTCATCACAGGGCTGACACATAGACACAGACAACCATTCACACCCACATTCACACCTACGGTCAATTTAGAGTCACCAGTTAACCTAACCTGCATGTCTTTGGACTGTGGGGGAAACCGGAGCGCCCGGAGGAAACCCACGCGGACACGGGGAGAACATGCAAACTCTACACAGAAAGGCCCTCGCCGGCCCCGGGGCTCGAACCCAGGACCTTCTTGCTGTGAGGCGACAGCGCTAACCACTACACCACCGTGCCACCCCAGAAGGTGTGTTTATTAATACAAATGAAGACAGGTGAACAATCCAGAATGGCAGGCAAAATCGTAAAACGGTGAAACAGGCAATAGAGAGCGTGCACGTGACATCACGAGACGAGGTCACATGATATTTGTTTATCTGCCATCTTGGACGGCATGACCGCGCATAGAACTTAGACGAACCCGTTCTAATTATCAAGTGTGTGGGAGTAGATCTTTCGAGAATGGTTATATCTTGTTCAGCATTTGGTTGTACCAATAGACAGGGCCAAAAGGAGGGCCTGTCATTTTATAGATTCCCCGCAGACGAGGAGAGACGCGCAAAATGGGTGTCCGCTGTGCGAAGAGAAAACTGGTACCCCAGTTCTACCAGCCGAATTTGTAGTGAGCACTTCATATCAGGTAGGTGTAATCTTCTAATTCAATACTCCTAGTACATCTGTTAAGTTGATTTTCGGATTGAATGATAACTGCATACTTAGAAACTAGACAGTACAGTGTTTGTGGCCGTCAGTCCGCTTGATCTGTAACGTTTAAAATGGCTATGCCTAGCCCTACTACCCTGGCCTAGTCTATGACAATGTTTTATCTTTTTGGCTCATATATGCCTTTGAAAGGCCAATCCATAGTAGGGATGGCGAAAACTAAAAAAAATCTTGACTGACCACCGAGCCTCATTAGCCGGTTAAAGTCGGTTAACCTATGAGTTTAAACAGGGATGCAAACGGCGCGCCTTTTGGCGGATGCCGCCTTTTTCACGGCTGAATCGTGCAGATCCGATTTTTTTTTTAGGGGGGCCATTGGAGTGTCTGAATAATTTCATCAGAGTAAATTCTGTATTAAAATTACTAAATAAGCAAATGCCGTTACAGTCCATGAAACATAGGAAGTATGAGAAGAAAACAGTAAATCAGAAAGCTGCGCACATTTGCGCGGAAGCTGCGCAAATGTGCACAGCTTTCTGATTTACTGTTTTCTTCTCATATCTGGAACTGAGTTTAGATTTCGAACATTCTTACGATAAAACATCCTGCATAGTCTCTTTGTGATAAACGTCTTAATGCCACTTACCCGTGAGGTTATCGAGTAGACATTCTTCTTCGGAACCTTCCAGAGGTATAATTGGGATTCCCATCCCGCAACAAAATATTTATAATCTTCCAGGCTCTTGTAAGCTTTGAGGGCTTTGCCAGTGTAACACGATTCACGATTAACAAGAAAATTGTAAATGTCGTGGTAGGCCAGATCGGGCAAATTGCCGGCACCGCAGCTCCGAATTTCCCTGAACAAGGATTGCGGCAAGTTGTACGGATCTGCAATCCCCAACCTGGAACACTTTTCCACGTAACGCTGCCTCACGTCACCTTCAAGATGCTGAACAAACTTAGACAAGTTATCGCGCAATGTAGATGGGGTATTTTCCGAATTTTCTTGGGGATTACTTCCTGGATCCATTATGCTCGCGCAAGGTAAACAATCCTGAAGCCGTCCAATATGGCGGAGTACACACGGACGGGTCACGTGACTGCACATCCTCTATAGGTCGAGCGAGGCACAAACAGGCTATTGTAGACTCGGCAGAATCAAAGATGAGAAACAGGAAAACAAGCAAGGAAATAAGGTCCGGTAATGTGTCAGCAACGCAACTCAATACTTCGCAAAGTAAGCATGTTTTCATAGTTTTTATATAGGCACACTGATTGCGCTTTAATCCTGTGCAGGTGCGAGTCGTTTACGGCGCGCGGACAAGAGTCCGCTTGGCACACGCACTGTCCGGAACGCGCCCGAGAGTCTATCTGATGCACGTGCCAAGGCACACAGGTGTAACACTCTTGCATGAAATTAGTACAAAATTAATGTAGATATTAATATCTTGTGCCAAATTATTATGGCATGTTACAAAAAATAAAGAAAAAATCCGAGTCCTCGTCTCCAATTTAGGACTCTGAATGCAATTAATGTACAAGTCCGAGTCATCAGTGCTCAAGTCCAAGTCAAGTCACGAGTCCTTAAAATTAGGGCACGAGTCAGACTCGAGTACTACAAGCCTGAATCACACTGCTATTTCTTGTTCTTACTTTTCACTAGGAGCGCTGCCGTGTTGAAGTGACGTCATGCAGCCAGAACTCTTGAAAAACTCAAGTTGGATAGTCATTCAAACACGTTTCCTAGTAGGAAGTAGGTTCCCAGTTCTCACTTGGTCATGAACTCAGCATTCAAATCCCAATGATGCCACAGCCAACATTAATTTTGTACTAATTTCGTGTAAGAGTGTCGCACCTGTGCGCATTGGTGCGTGCATCAGTTAGACACTCAGGCGCGCTCCGGACAGCGCGTGCGCCAAGCGGACTCTCACGCACGCACCATAAACGACTCGCACCTGCACAGGATTAAGGCGCAATCAGCACACCGATATAAAAACTGTGAAAATGCACTTACTTTGCGAAGTATTGAGTTGCGTTGCTGATACATTACTGAGCCTTATTTCTTTGTTTGGTTTCCTGATCCTTGATTTTCTGTTTCTTGTCTTTGATTCTGCCGAGTCTACAATAGCCTGTTTGTGCCTCGCTCGACCTATTGTCTGGTTCACTGTTTTACAATTTTGCCTGCCGTTCTGGATTGTTTACCTGTCTTCACTTGTATTAATAAACACACCTTCTGGACTTACATCCGACCATCTCCCAACCATCTCTGACAGAATACTTCACACTCCCTGACAAAGAGAAGCACATTCACCTGTCCATACGTCATGAACAAACTAATGTTAATGGAGCTGAAACAGCCACCGTTAAATGGTGCGGTTGGAGTCTTGTTCTCGGACTCAACTTGGACTCGACTCGGATCAATAGCGGATTCGACTCAGACTTGACTCAAAATTTTCTTTAATGACTTGGACTTGATTCGGACTTGAACACTGGGGACTCGAGACTGGACTCAGACTTGAGGTTAAGTGACTCGACTACAACACTGACGTTGCCTACCCTAGCTTTAATTTACATATCAATCGTGTGATTATTCCCATTTGAAGTTCATATGACCTTTCTATAAGAGATTTCAGTCTTGGATTAGTTTCAAGTTCATTTATCATTCATCTGGGTGAATATATTCTGTCACCTGTCACAGTCGAAAGTACCAAAAGCATTCTTAATATTAATATTCTTAATATGCTTGCCTAAAGAAAATATCTTCAGAATGGTTTAGAAACTCCGAATGTACAAAATGCATTCAATAAAAGAGTAATATCAAAATCAACACTGAAACTTGATCATTTCTTCAGTCCTTATCATATTATAAAAGGACCAGAGGGGAATATGCTTCCTTTTCTTTCTTTCTTTCTTTTTTTTTTTTGCTTGATTAGGTCTCAGTCTATTAGACTTCTGGTTTGGGGTAAAATATCCAGGGTTATGACCTTATTGGATTTGCCTCCCTCAGGTGCGTATTGATGTGATGTTGAATAAGAGGTGATCTGTCTAGGGGCTTCTCGTGTCATTATTAAAGCTAAAGCCTGCACCTCACTAGGCTTTTAATGATGTTTTTGCCTTTGGTAAAACTCTAGGGGATGAGGAAACAAGACAGCGGATCTGTCAAACAAATGCCCCCTAGAAGGAATAAATGCTTATGCATTTATATCTATCCTCACTGTATTAGCATTCGAGGGGGAGCAATGGGAAAATTAGCCCTACCAAATGGTGATGGCCGACATTTCAATATAGTAGGATTAGGTTTTCATCTTTATTGTTTCATTTATCAGTGCCTGTTGGTTTCTCTGCCTTGAGGATAGTGGCAAATTTGTTTTCATACCAGCCATGCAATGTGAAAAATGCAATGCAAAATGTATAAGGAACCCTGAGGAATGTGAGTGTGGTGTTATAAAGTGATGCACTGTATGCATTAGTGGAAATAATGCATTATGTATGCAATGCATGAACCTCAACATTGCTCCAAATTAAACAAATATTGTTCCTCGACCCAGATGTGTGTGTATTTTACAAGTTTGCCTCCATCCATCTGCTGTCTTAGAAACGAGCATGCTGTTCCTTCATGCTTGGTATTCAAGGATTTGCCCCTTTATTGATTTCAGTTCAGATTTCCTTGCTCTTTCTGACAGGATGTGATGTATTCAAGTGTTCCACAGGTCACTCCTCTTGATCCAAAGCCATCTCAAGACCATGCTGCCTCTTTGATGTTCCCGATGGCGTACCTGGTGTACAGTCTTATGATGCCAAATATCCTGAGAGCCCTGCAGCCCACCTCAATGGGCACACACTGTGCACCAATCCCTGCCTCTGGCATTCACTCACCAGGTCTTCATATTTGGCCTTGGTCCTCTCATGCAGTTTTCCCAGAGAATGGTTAGCTTGGAATGCCGGTGGCCCTGTTTCACATTAGGATCATACAGTGGTGCTTGAAAGTTTATGAACCCTTTAGAATTTTCTATATTTCTGCATAAATATGACCTAAAACATCATCAGATTTTCACACAAGTCTTAAAAGTAGATAAAGAGAACCCAGTTAAACAAATGAGACAAAAATATTATACTTGGTCATTTATTAATTGAGGAAAGTCATCCAATGTTGCATATCTGTGAGTGGCAAAAGGATGTGAACCTTTGCTTTCAGTATCTGGTGTGACCCCCTTGTGCAGCAATAACTGCAACTAAACGTTTGCGGTAACTGTTGATCAGTCCTGCACACCGGCTTGGAGGAATTTTAGCCCATTCCTCCGTACAGAACAGCTTCAACTCTGGGATGTTGGTGGGTTTCCTCACATGAACTGCTCGCTTCAGGTCCTTCCACAACATTTCCATTGGATTAAGGTCAGGACTTTGACTTGGCCATTCCAAAACATTAACTTTATTCTTCTTTAACCATTCTTTGGTAGAACGACTTGTGTGCTTAGGGTCGCTGTCTTGCTGCATGCCCACCTTCTTTTGAGATTCAGTTCATGGACAGATGCCCTGACATTTTCCTTTAGAATTCACTGGTATAATTCAGTTCCATCAATGTTCCATCAATGTTGGCAAGTCGTCCTGGCCCAGATGCAGCAAAACAGGCCCAAACCATGATACTACCACCACCATGTTTCACAAATGGGATAAGGTTCTTATGCTGGAATGCAGTGTTTTCCTTTCTCCAAACATAACGCTTCTCATTTAAACTAAAAAGTTCTATTTTGGTCTCATCCGTCCACAAAATATTTTTCCAATAGCCTTCTGGCTTGTCCATGTGATCTTTAGCAAACTGCAGGTGAGCAGCAATGTTCTTTTGGGAGAGCAGTGGCTTTCTCCTTGCAACCCTGCCATGCACACCATTGTTGTTCAGTGTTCTCCTGATGGTGGACTCATGAACATTAGCTTTAGGCAATGTGAGAGAGGCCTCCAGTTGTTAGAAGTTACCCTGGGGTCCTTTGTGACCTCACAGACTATTACATGCCTTGCTCTTGGAGTGATCTTTGTTGGTCGACCACTCCTGGGGAGGGTAACAATGGTCTTGAATTTCCTCCATTTGTACACAATCTGTCTGACTGTGGATTGGTGGAGTCCAGACTCTTTAGAGATGGTTTTGTAACCTTTTCCAGCCTGATGAGCATCAACAATGCTTTTTCTGAGGTCCTCAGAAATCTCCTTTGTTCGTGCCATGATACACTTCCATAAATATGTGTTGAAGATCAGACTTTGATAGATCCCTGTCCTTTAAATAAAACAGGGTGCCCACTCACACCTGATTGTCATCCCATTGACTGAAAACACCTGACTCTAATTTCACCTTCAAATTAACTGCTAATCCTAGAGGTTCACATACTTCTGCCACTCACAGATATGTAATATTGGATCATTTTCCTCGATAAATAAATGACCAAGTATAATATTTTTGTCTCATTTGTTTAACTGGGTTCTCTTTATCTACTTTTAGGACTTGTGTGAAAATCTGATGATGTTTTAGGTCATATTTATGCAGAAATATAGAAAATTCTACAGGGTTCACAAACTTTCAAGCACCACTGTACATGTCCCTGAGTTTGGAAGATCAGGACCTGTTTTCCAAACAAAATGCAATCCTAATATTGGTGAATAGACTTATTTAAAGGTTCTGACTGCAAAGTCATCTGAAATTTTCAAATTTTTTATTGTACATGGCATTTTCCTATGTCTCACAAGAACAATATCGTATGGACGTGATGTGATCATTTTGATATCCTGAGGGTCACTTTTCTCCACTTTGGGACCGTTTTCCTCCCTCTTGAGGTAAATATTATGGAGCTTTAACTAATTAGCATTACTATGGAACTGCGTCACACCAAGATGACAATGCACAGAAAGCATTGTGGCTCTGCATTGAGCTCAGAGAGTTTACTGAATTTGAATCACAAACTTCCAATCTTATTAGGGTTTTTTTTTTTTTTTAAATACAATTAATGGATTTAGGGCCATGTGGCCCTAAATCTCTGCTATTGTTTCCTGTTTCACCATGACCCAATTCAAGATACTACAACCCCGATTCCAAAAAAGTTGGGACAAAGTACAAATTGTAAATAAAAACGGAATGCAATGATGTGGAAGTTTCAAAATTCCATATTTTATTCAGAATAGAACATAGATGACATATCAAATGTTTAAACTGAGAAAATGTATCATTTAAAGAGAAAAATTAGGTGATTTTAAATTTCATGACAACAACACATCTCAAAAAAGTTGGGACAAGGCCATGTTTACCACTGTGAGACATCCCCTTTTCTCTTTACAACAGTCTGTAAACGTCTGGGGACTGAGGAGACAAGTTGCTCAAGTTTAGGGATAGGAATGTTAACCCATTCTTGTCTAATGTAGGATTCTAGTTGCTCAACTGTCTTAGGTCTTTTTTGTCGTATCTTCCGTTTTATGATGCGCCAAATGTTTTCTATGGGTGAAAGATCTGGACTGCAGGCTGGCCAGTTCAGTACCCGGACCCTTCTTCTACGCAGCCATGATGCTGTAATTGATGCAGTATGTGGTTTGGCATTGTCATGTTGGAAAATGCAAGGTCTTCCCTGAAAGAGACGTCGTCTGGATGGGCGCATATGTTGCTCTAGAACCTGGATATACCTTTCAGCATTGATGGTGTCTTTCCAGATGTGTAAGCTGCCCATGCCACACGCACTAATGCAACCCCATACCATCAGAGATGCAGGCTTCTGAACTGAGCGCTGATAACAACTTGGGTCATCCTTCTCCTCTTTAGTCCGAATGACACGGCATCCCTGATTTCCATAAAGAACTTCAAATTTTGATTCGTCTGACCACAGAACAGTTTTCCGCTTTGCCACAGTCCATTTTAAATGAGCCTTGGCCCAGAGAAGATGTCTGCGCTTCTGGATCATGTTTAGATATGGCTTCTCCTCTGAACTACAGAGTTTTAGCTGGCAACGGCAGATGGCACGGTGAATTGTGTTCACAGATAATGTTCTCTGGAAATATTCCTGAGCCCATTTTGTGATTTCCAATACAGAAACATGCCTGTATGTGATGCAGTGCCGTCTAAGGGCCCGAAGATCACGGGCACCCAGTATGGTTTTCCGGCCTTGACCCTTACGCACAGAGATTCTTCCAGATTCTCTGAATCTTTTGATGATATTATGCACTGTAGATGGTCAAACTCTTTGCAATTTTACACTGTCGAACTCCTTTCTGATATTGCTCCACTATTTGTTGGCGCAGAATTAGGGGGATTGGTGATCCTCGTCCCATCTTTACTTCTGAGAGCCGCTGCCACTCCAAGATGCTCTTTTTATACCCAGTCATGTTAATGACCTATTGCCAGTTGACCTAATGAGTTGCAATTTGGTCCTCCAGCTGTTCCTTTTTTGTACCTTTAACTTTTCCAGCCTCTTATTGCCCCTGTCCCAACTTTTTTGAGATGTGTTGCTGTCATGAAATTTAAAATCACCTAATTTTTCTCTTTAAATCATACATTTTCTCAGTTTAAACATATGATATGTCATCTATGTTCTCATCTCATTATCTCTAGCCGCTTTATCCTGTTCTACAGGGTTGCAGGCAAGCTGGAGCCTATCCAGCTGACTACGGGTGAAAGGCGGGGTACACCCTGGACAAGTTACCAGGTCATCACAGGGCTGGCACATAGACACAGACAACCATTCACACTCACATTCACACCTACGGTCAATTTAGAGTCACCAGTTAACCTAACCTGCATGTCTTTGGACTGTGGGGGAAACCGGAGCACCCGGAGGAAACCCACGCGGACATGGGGAGAACATGCAAACTCCACACAGAAAGGCCCTGGCCAGCCACGGGGCTCAAACCCAGACCTTCTTGCTGTGAGGCGACAGTGCTAACCACCACACCACCATGCCGCCCTATATATATATATATACACTACTGTTCAAAAGTTTGGGGTCACCCAGACAATTTTGTGTTTTCCATGAAAAGTCACACTTTTATTTACCACCATAAGTTGTAAAATGAATAGAAAATATAGTCAAGACATTTTTCTGGCCATTTTGAGCCTTTAATCGACCCCACAAATGTGATGCTCCAGAAACTCAATCTGCTCAAAGGAAGGTCAGTTTTATAGCTTCTCTAAAGAGCTCAACTGTTTTCAGCTGTGCTAACATGATTGTACAAGGGTTTTCTAATCATCCATTAGCCTTCTGAGGCAATGAGCAAACACATTGTACCATTAGAACACTGGAGTGAGAGTTGCTGGAAATGGGCCTCTATACACCTATGGAGATATTGCACCAAAAACCAGACATTTGCAGCTAGAATAGTCATTTACCACATTAGCAATGTATAGAGTGGATTTCTGATTAGTTTAAAGTGATCTTCATTGAAAAGAACAGTGCTTTTCTTTCAAAAATAAGGACATTTCAAAGTGACCCCAAACTTTTGAACGGTAGTGTGTAGATAGATAGATAGATAGATAGATAGATAGATAGATAGATAGATAGATAGATAGATAGATAGATAGATAGATAGATAGATAGATAGAGAGTGGTCAAAATACTTTTTTCCAGTGTTCTGCAATATTGCAGAATGTCAAAATTTTGTTCTGCAATTTGGAAATATTTTCTGCAAATACACAAGCCTCCATACTACACCCTTCTCAACCTAATAATGCCTATATTTACATCATATCTAGCTTTACAACCCGTAGCATTACTGTAATTCTTTATTCTCTCACTCTATTTTTAATTTCAGTCTTCACAGATCCTTCTCTGCAGCAAAGTTATCATTCCATGATGCCTCCCACAGGTCTTTCATCCCCCTCGCCCTGACACTACGGGCTACTACAACTTGAAGTATACCAACTAATTCATAAATGTACTAGTTATCACACCCACACATTATCCTTCCACACAACATACCTTTATTAGTATCACCACAATAAAAAATAGAACACAAATGTTCTTCAAGAAACAAAACATTCATTTTCATGTTACACGTCATGTTACGGAGTTTGCATGTTCTCCCCGTGTCAGCGTGGGTTTCCTCCGGGTGCTCCGGTTTCCCCCACAGTCCAAAGACATGCAGGTGAGGCTAACTGGTGACTCTAAATTGACCGTAGGTGTGAATGTGAGTGTGAATGGTTGTCTGTGTCTATGTGTCAGCCCTGTGATGACCTGGCGACTTGTCCAGGGTGTACCCCGCCTTTCGCCCATAGTCAGCTGGGATAGGCTCCAGCTTGCCTGCGACCCTGTAGAACAGGATAAAGCGGCTAGAGATGATGAGATGAGATGAGAGACGTCATGTTACATTTTGTCAAGATTAAGTTTCTAGCTTGAACAATAGATTGTTACCCAAAATGTACTTCATTCACAGTGTTTGCATCTGCAACCTGTAGTTTTAAATTGAAAGCAAGGTTTCAATTCTACACTCTGTTACATCTTACGATGATGCAAAGAATTGATGCCATTTAGGAATAAAACCCAACTGGCAAATGGAAAGACGTTTGGGTTCATGGTGTTTGCCTGGCTTCTAAAGTGCAAGGTCATGGACTGAACTGAGAACGACTGCAGGGGCTTCACTGCTCTAAACTAACAACAGAGAACTGGGTACAAACTAATCATGGCAGAACTGAGAGCTACAGAACTACTGAGAGCTACAGAACTGAACCTATGAGCTTTGTCTTACAGGGCAACTGTTTTACTTTGTGCTAGTCTGCACCACAGGCAACACAGCACTAGTAAAAAAAAAAAAATAGAACATGTACACAAAACATGTATTCGTGTAGCTTGGTATGAGAAAACAAAATATTCAAAAGTATCTATGAATAAAGGTAAAATACTGTTGCTGTCTTCAAAAGGGATATAATATCAGTATAATTTTGCATGATTCAACAATACAATATATCCAAACCTATACAATTTACCAATATACTGTATATGTATGCAACTATAACAGCGACCGTCTTCATTTTTGTCACCCTCGCGGACGCGTGATCTGTCGCTGTTGGAGTCACGCTGGCTGCTGGTTTTGCCAAGATACAACAAAATTGTTCTTGTTTTCTTGGCGTTTTTGTTGGACTCTTGCCCCGAAGAAACAATCCTCTTCTTGGGAGCCATGTTTGTTGTGCTGCATTGAATTCTGGGAGATGCATGGCGGAAACTGCCGAACACTGTCGAGGTAGTTGTCGGGTCCTCCCTGTGGGTATTAAAAGTGACGAAATCTTACATCGGAAAATGGCAACTGCCCTTATTTGGTTGTCGTCACCTTTCGTCGGTATTATGTAAATATTGCTCAACTTTGACCTGGAAAACGCCGTCAGGTTCGCGCGGCGCAGGTTTCAGTTTATTTACAATGCCGCTAGTTTGCTAAATTGAGAACCATTGAATCCCGAGCCTGATTTTTTCATTCTGCAAAATTGCAGGTTGTTTAATTTTTCTTCTGCAAATTTATCATTCTGCAAAATGCAGACTGCAGACGGGTATTTCGAACACACACACACACACACACACACACACACACACACACACACACACACAATATATATATATATATATATATATATATATATATATATATATATATATATATATATATATATATCAGTGTGTGTATGTGTAAGCAAATGTGTGATAATGATCATGTTAACTGCTTTGTACAAAAGGTCAGGTTTTCCTCACGTCTAATCTCTTCTATTGAAGCATGTGATCAGATGATACTCCAATGGATTTGATCTAAAGTGGATCATAAGGTTTTGCAGAAACTTGTGGAGTCTGTTTCAGCTCAAGTCCGCATTGTCATTAAAGCACGAAAGAGATAAACCAAATAAAGTCTGAAATTCATGTAAATATTTCAAATTTTCTTCTTTTTACTCAAGTAGGAGTTTATTGTGGGCGGCACGGTGGTGTAGTGGTTAGCGCTGTCGCCTCACAGCAAGAAGGTCCTGGGTTCGAGCCCCGGGGCCGGCGAGGGCCTTTCTGTGTGGAGTTTGCATGTTCTCCCCGTGTCCGCGTGGGTTTCCTCCGGGTGCTCCGGTTTCCCCCACAGTCCAAAGACATGCAGGTTAGGTTAACTGGTGACTCTAAATTGACCGTAGGTGTGAATGTGAGTGTGAATGGTTGTCTGTGTCTATGTGTCAGCCCTGTGATGACCTGGCGACTTGTCATGGGTGTACCCCGCCTTTCACCCGTAGTCAGCTGGGATAGGCTCCAGCTTGCCTGCGACCCTGTAGAAGGATAAAGCGGCTAGAGATAACGAGATGAGATGAGGAGTTTATTGTATTAAATTAGAAAAGAGTACAAAATAGAAGCATTTTCACGACTGGCTTCAGACCTTTGGACTCCACTGTAGTGTTTGAATTATCACTAACAGTGTATACGTTAGGCGGCACGGTGGTGTAGTGGTTAGCGCTGTTGCCTCACAGCAAGAAGGTCCTGGGTTCGAGCCCCAGGGCCAGCGAGGGCCTTTCTGTGCGGAGTTTGCATGTTCTCCCCGTGTCCGCGTGGGTTTCCTCCGGGTGCTCCGGTTTCCCCCACAGTCCAAAGACATGCAGGTTAGGTTAACTGGTGACTCTAAATTGAGCGTAGGTGTGAATGTGAGTGTGAATGGTTGTCTGTGTCTATGTGTCAGCCCTGTGATGACCTGGCGACTTGTCCAGGGTGTACCCCGCCTTTCGCCCGTAGTCAGCTGGGATAGGTTCCAGCTTGCCTGCGACCCTGTAGAAGGATAAAGCGGCTAGAGATAATGAGATGAGTGTATACGTTTGCAATGCATAAGTATTCCCCCCCCACCACCACCAACTGTTACACATTTTGTACTGTTACATCCTGAAACTAAAATGGACCTTACTGGGATTTTTATCATTGGATTTACAGAATGACTAACAATTCAAGGAACAATGTATTTAAATGGCGATACAAAGTTTGATTAAACAAAAAAAAATGTATATTCGCCTCTCAAGTTCAATGCTTGGCAGAACCACCCATAACTGCTGCAAGTCTTCTGGAATATGTCTCTATCGGCTTTGCACATCTGGATACTGATATTTTCACCCACTCTTATTGGCTTCTTGCTCAAGCTCTGTCAGATTGAATGGAGGTCGTTGGTGAATAGTAATTTTCAAGTCTGGCCACAGAGTCTCGATCAGACTGAGGTCTGGGCTTTGACTGGGTCATTTGAACACTTTCAGGCTCTTGGTTTTGACAATATGCTTAGGGCTATTGTCCTGTTGGAACGTAAACCTCCATCCCAGTTCTACGTGAATACAATCGTTTGTGTTCTTTTTCATAAATAACTATGCAAACTATATTGGTTTTCACCCTACTTCAATAGTATGGGTTATTTGGTGTAGATTCCTAATTAACTTGATTTCATTTCCAGGTTGTAACACTACAAACGTTCACAGGGTAAGCATTTATGCAAGGGATTGTATATAAGCCGCAAAATATGTTTTTTTCATCCAGAAGGTGGAGGAGGTAGTCCCTGCTCCAATCTTAGCTGTGGAAGATGCTATTAATATTCCAGATCTGCATTGATAACCTGCCCTTATTAAGCTCGTAATGAAGATATAAATGTGTTATGTGATTTTGATGCTGAAACTATATAAATGCAAATTTAGCTTGGGCTCGCCAGGCTTCTCAGAGGCCCCTGAACAGCGCTACACAAACATTTTTAGTGAGACTGCCTGTCGCATGAAGATACATAAACAATTTCACTGACCAAATTGATTCCCTCTTATTTCTTTCCCTTTTCTTTTCTAATCATTTCGCTTGTGCTGTACTCAGACCGCTCGAGCATTACTCAAATGATTCTGTCAGCATGGACGCTTTTTGGATGCTGACTGGCCTTGAATCGCAGAGACAGGTATAGAGATGAGCCCCGTTTGGCCCACATGTTGGGCAAGGAGGTTGAGACATGAATTGTAAAAGGAAATTACGACAGAAAATTCTACACTGGTCCTACATTATCAGTTAAAACCATTGGCGTTGAGGTCTGTTTTCAATTTGTGCAATACACATCCACAAGCCACATTATGTGAATAATGCTGTACCAGTGAAACAAAAGGATTTGAGAGCATACGTTATTGTGGTCTGTGATGGAGAAGAAAGACTTTCTTCTATTTTTGCCACAAGACATTGTAACAATAACGACTTCCCTTCATTGTCCTGGGTTTTTTGTGCAGCACGAAGCTCAAGTTGAAGCAGTGAATGAGATGTGGCATCTGTTTTTCAGGAGGATGAAAAAGGACTTCATTCTGCATCTGGTGTAGTGGCTCCTTTGGTGGTGGCGGCTCAGCGCGGTGCGTTTTTAATGGGCCCTGACGCCCATTATCCACAAGTCTCAGGTGTGATTGCTGTTAATTTCGTTTAACACACTAGCTCTGTTTATTCTGCTCCTGTAGCTGGAAAATTGATTTCCCTGCTTTGCGTTGTTCATTATTCACCAACCAATGAGCCTAAATAATGCAGAAATAAAACATGAAACACTTGTGAGTTTTAATTAGCTTTTGCTTTTCTTATTTCCCCATGCAAAGTGGCACAAGAACACAAAACATGAAGGGGGGGGGGTTACAAAATGCTAGAGCTGATACATAGAACTCACACAATTCACCCAGTTGGTCAGTTCTATTCAGTTAGTGATTGTGGTCACACACAGTAGTTTGTGTTCAGGTTAAGGGTTATTTCATCAGTGGATCGGATAGCGTTTGCAGTGCTTGCGCTCAAGATTGATGCGTACAACATCGTGTTGTGATTCTAACACCATAATACGATTTTAATGATTTTTTTATTAGCTATTTATTTCAATTAAAGTGAGATCATAATAAGTTTCTTAGATCATAAATATGTGTTCATGTTCCACATGAATTGTTTGGCTGCTGGTCCATATGACCAATGATTACTGAAAAAAAACATTATTAATGCTCCATAATTCCATCAAGACTAGTGTTTACTGTAATAAATAAATATATTCCTGTATCTGCTTATCCTGTGCAGGGTCGCAGGCAAGCTGGAGCCTATCCCAGCTGACTACGGGCGAAAGGCGGGGTACACCCTGGACAAGTTACCAGGTCATCACAGGGCTGACACATAGACAAACAACCATTCACACTCACATTCACACCTACGGTCAATTTAGGCCCTGTCCACACGGCAACGGATTCAGGTGACTCCAATACAATTGCTTATCGTTTAGGCCTGGTGTCCACATGGCACCGGCGTTTTGGGTACCCAAAACGCAATCTTTTTGAGAATGGGTTCCAGAGTGGAAAGATCTGGCAACGTTGCCGTTGTAAAGTCGTCTGGATGAGTAGAACAGATTTGTTTACGATGACGTCACAACCACATGACTGTGAGTGCTTCACGCTGGGTAGAAGTGTAACGAACTCGATGCGAGTTGTCAACAATTCCTATAACTTGGTTCATGAAACGCGCTTACAAAATATTTTCACTGTGAATATTTATTGTGTAATGGTAAAAAGTGAGAGAGAGAGAGAGAGAGAGAGAGAGAGACTCTGCCCTTAGGGCAGAGTCAATCCCGCCAGCAAAAATAGGGAAAAAAAGGAGCGATCTCACCTCTTCAGATGTTGGTTTTAGTCCTACAATACAGTCCTCAAAAAGGGCGTAGAAGAGCAAATTAATCCATCAACGTGTAGCATTCAATTTATTCCGGACCATTAAAGACGCCGCCTTCCGCGTAGAATCATACGTCATCCTCGCCGCCATATTGGATAGGTCAAAGCGGAGAATAAAGATTAGCTGCGTTTAACTGTACCAACAGGTTTGCTGTCCAAACGAGATCACATGGGATTACCTTTCACAGGTGAGACTGGAAAAATACTTTTCATTGTATTTGGTCATTATAATGTAATTTTACGAACAGATTTTCCTGACTTTGTGGCTAATATGAAGTCTCGCGCATAATAGTTTATGCGCATGCGTCCTTACTTCTTCTATTCTTCTGGTGTCTCCGAAGGGACCGTCTTACAGCGCCCCTAGAGGTGTGGCATGTGTATTGCATCGTTTTCAGCAAGCGTTGCGTTGCCATATGGACCTGATATTTTACTGATCGTTGCCCATTTGGACGCGATATATTTTTAAATAACATCTCGTTGCCGTTGTCGTGTGGATGTAGCCTTAGAGTCACCAGTTAACCTAACCTGCATGTCTTTGGACTGTGGGGGAAACCGGAGCACCCAGAGGAAACCCGCGCAGACACGGGGAGAACATGCAAACTCCACACAGAAAAGCCCTCGCCGGCCACGGGGCTCAAACCCGGACCTTCTTGCTGTGAGGCGACAGTGCTAACCACTACACCACCGTGCCGCCTAAATAGATTCCTGTTTATTGAATATGCATGTATCAAAGAGGGTGGTACTGCAGGGTCCTGGGTTTGATCCTGAGCTCAGGTTACTGTGTATAAATGGGTGTGTTTTGTTTATGTGGATTTCCACTGGGTTGTTCAGTTTCTTTCCACCTCCCAAATAAATAAATAAATAAATAAATAAATAATCCCAGAATGTGTGTGTGTGTGAGTGAGTGAGCGAGCTGGTTTCCATTAAAAGGGAACTACAGATGAATGAATGAATGACCTTAAAATGAAAGGCGCATGTATATGCATACATCAGTTATTATTATTATTTTTATTTTTATTATTATTATTACCTTATCTGGGACAGAGCCCACCAGGGGGTGAGGTATTTTTTTCAGTGGGCTTTTTTTTTTTTGTTAACAATATTACAGGAAAACGGCTGGATCAATCTTCATGAAACTTTCAGGATAGATGGGCGTTGGTCTCAAATAGAACCCCCAACATTTTGAGGGTCATCCAGTCAAGGTCACCAAAAAGGTCAAAATGGTTTTTGTTGTGTCTACTGGCTCATAGAGAGGCGCTAGCCACTACGTCATCATGCTGTAAGAATGTAAGAGTGTAACAATCATGCACTGCGCATGCGCATACATGTGTTCCAATTAAAATGGCCGGTGAGTGTATACAATTCAGTTCACCATTTGAAATAAATGGACTAGATTAAAGAAATCCCTTTCAGACATGTTTATGCTTATTACAGAGGGAAAGTGCGTTCCACTGAGCTCTAGCGCCGGGCCATTTCCGGGAAATAAGAGTTTGGGTCATGGAGACAGCGTGTGTATGTCAGCCTCGGTTTGGAGGTTTCAGTTTTGAAAACTGTGAGAGGTAAAAGTAGAATGATATAAAGTACAGACACTTGGTATATTTTACTTCCGTGATTTTTAAAATTGTTCATTTTTGGATTACGCTTCATTTTTGTGGCTACTGCCTCATAGGGTAAATATATATGCTATATTTACTGTATGGACATGGGATCAGAAAACTATTTTATTTATAAGCAGGAGCCACATGGACCCATAGGGTACCTTTTTTTTTTTTCATGATATCTTCCTTCGTATTCATCATAAGTGCTACCGGGCAAGGTTTGCTTTTCCTGGCAACACATTATTATTATTATTATTATTATTATTATTATTATTATTATTATTATTTACATAATTTTCAAACATTTCATAATATTGCTCAAGAGATTATTTGGCAAAAAGATGTGCATGATATATTCAGTATTGTCTATATACAGTATCAGTCAAAAGTTTATACACCCCTACTCATTCACAGGGTTTTCTGTATTGTGACTACAGTGGTGCTTGAAAGTTTGTGAACCCTTTAGACTTTTCTATATTTCTGCATAAATATGACCTAAAACAACATCAGATTTTAAGTCTTAAAAGTAGATAAAAATAACCCAGTTAAACAAATGAGACAAAAATATTATACTCGGTCATTTATTTATTGAGGAAAATGATCCAATATTACATACCTGTGAGTGGCAAAAGGATGTGAACCTTTGCTTTCAGTATCTGGTGTGACCCCCTTGTGCAGCAATAACTGCAACTAAATGTTTCCGGTAACTGTTGATCAGTCCTGCACATCGGCTTGGAGGAATTTTAGCCCATTCCTCCGTACAGAACAGCTTCAACTCTGGGATGTTGGTGGGTTTCCTTACATGAATTGCTCGCTTCAGGTCCTTCCACAACATTTCAACTGGATTAAGGTCAGGACTTTGACTCGGCCATTCCAAAACATTAACTTTATTCTTCTTTAACCATTCTTTGGTAGAACGACTTGTGTGCTTAGGGTCGTTGTTGAGATTCAGTTCATGGACAGATGTCCTGACATTTTCCTTTAGAATTCGCTGGTATAATTCAGAATTCATTGTTCCATCAATGATGGCAAGCCGTCCTGGCCCAGATGCAGCAAAACAGGCCCAAACCATGATACTACCACCACCATGTTTCACAGATGGGATAAGGTTCTTATGCTGGAATGCAGTGTTTTACTTTCTCCAAACATAACACTTCACATTTAAACCAAAAAGTTCTATTTTGGTCTCATCCATCCACAAAACATTTTTCCAATAGCCTTCTGGCTTGTCCACATGATCTTTAGCAAACTACAGATGAGCAGCAACAATATTTTTGGAGAGCAGTGGCTTTCTCCTTGCAACCCTGCCATGCACACCACTGTTGTTCAGTGTTCTCCTGATTTTGGACTCATGAACATTAGCCAATGTGAGAGAGGCCTTCAGTTGCTTAGAAGTTACCCTGGGGTCCTTTGTGACCTCGCCAACTATTACACACCTTGCTCTTGGAGTGATCTTTGTTGGTCGACCACTCCTGGGGAGGGTAACAATGGTCTTGAATTTCCTCCATTTGTACACAATCTGTCTGACTGTGGATTGGTGGAGTCCAAACTCTTTAGAGATGGTTTTGTAACCTTTTCCAGCCTGATGAGCATCAACAACGCTTTTTCTGAGGTCCTCAGAAATCTCCTTTGTTCGTGCCATGATACACTTCCACAAACATGTGTTGTGAAGATCAGACTTTGATAGATCCCTGTTCTTTAAATAAAACAGGGTGCCCACTCACACCTGATTGTCATCCCATTGATTGAAAACACCTGACTCTAATTTCACCTTCAAATTAACTGCTAATCCTAGAGGTTCACATACTTTTGCCACTCACAGATATGTAATATTGGATCATTCTCCTCAATAAATAAATGACCAAGTATAATATTTTTGTCTCATTTGTTTAACTGGGTTCTCTTTATCTACTTTTCAGACTTGTGTGAAAATCTGATGATGTTTTAGGTCATATTTATGCAGAAATATAGAAAATTCTAAAGGGTTCACAAACTTTCAAGCACCACTGTATTTTCTACATTGTACAACAATACTGAAGATATCAAAAATTATGAAATAACATCTGGAACATATATTATGTTCCAGATGTTATTTATGCTATTGTATTAAGTATATTAATGTTATTTTATTATGTATATTTATGTTATTTATGTTATTTTATTATGTATGTGGTAAAAAAAAGTGTTTGAATAAGAACAAAATATGTTTCATATTTTAGATTCTTCAAAGTATCCACTGTTTACCTTGATGATGCTTTGCACACTATTGGCGTTACCAGTTCATGAGGTCGTCACCTGGAATGCTTTTCAATTAACAGGTGCCTTGTCAAAAGTTAATTAGTGCAATTTCTTTCCTTCTTAATGCGTTTGAGATCTCATTCTCATCTCATTATCTGTAGCCGCTTTATCCTGTTCTACAGGGTCGCAGGCAAGCTGGAGCCTATCCCAGCTGACTACGGGCGAAAGGCGGGGTACACCCTGGACAAGTCGCCAGGTCATCACAGGGCTGACACATAGACACAGACAACCATTCACACTCACATTCACACCTACGGTCAATTTAGAGTCACCAGTTAACCTAACCTGCATGTCTTTGGACTGTGGGGGAAACCGGAGCACCCGGAGGAAACCCACGCGGACACGGGGAGAACATGCAAACTCCGCACAGAAAGGCCCTCGCCGGCCACAGGGCTCGAACCCAGACCTTCTTGCTGTGAGGCGACAGCACTAACCACTACACCACCATGCCCCCGCATTTGAGATCAAATAGTAAATAATAAATAATAAAAATACAGTAAATGGCCCTATTCTACAACTGTAGTAATCCATATTATGTCAAGAACCGCTCAACTAAGTAAAGAGAAACGACATCCATCATTACTTTAAGACATGAAGTGACTTTTAATTTATAAAAATAAAGAAAAACTATTGAATTAGAAGGTGTGTCTAAACTTTTGACTGGTCCTGTATACTGAAACTTTCCATCTAACTGTATATCTATACAGTGTATCATTAATACATTCTACTGTGTTCTGCCTCGTGTTTGTCTCATCTTGGGCTTGCATTAAATAAAGGAAATATTCAGGCAGGATAAGTCTGTGTATTCATCCGCTCCCTTTGCCAACTCTATTCCTGTTAAACTGCCATGCTCAGCATTAAGACAGGACTCCCTTGGAAGAAAATAATCTGTCTGCTGCATGCATGGTGTGCCACTGTATTTATAATGTACCCACTGACCAAGGGCATTCTGATTTTGGTGGGGAAAAGTGTCAAAATACACAAAAGATCAAAGTTTTGTGAGACATCATGCAAGCATTTATCCATCCATCCATCCATTATCTGTAGCCGCTTATCCTGTGCAGGGTCGCAGGCAAGCTGGAGCCTATCCCAGCTGACTACGGGCGAAAGGCGGGGTACACCCTGGACAAGTCGCCAGGTCATCACAGGGCTGACACATAGACACAGACAACCATTCACACTCACATTCACACCTACGCTCAATTTAGAGTCACCAGTTAACCTAACCTGCATGTCTTTGGACTGTGGGGGAAACCGGAGCACCCGGAGGAAACCCACGCAGACACGGGGAGAACATGTAAACTCCACACAGAAAGGCCCCTGTCGGCCGCTGGGCTCGAACTCCGAACCTTCTTGCTGTGAGGCAACAGTGCTAACCACTACACCACCGTGCTGCCCAATGCAAGCGTTTAAATGTAGGATAGCATCAGCTGAAGGGTGATGAATCATTTTTCTTCGGCATAAACATGAAGCGATCTCCGATATAGACACCACATTTTTCCATTACTTATTTCTCATCAGCATGAGCTAATGTATATTAACAGAAGTAACTTGATACAGAATTTATTGGTATACAGCAGTGCTTGAAAGTTTGTGAACCCTTTAGAATTTTCGATATTTCTGCATAAATATGACCTAAAACAGCATCAGATTTTCACACAAGTCTTAAAAGTAGATAAAGAGAACCCAGTTAAACAAACGAGACAAAAACATTATACTCGGTCGTTTATTTATTGAGGAAAATGATCCAATATTACATATCTGTGAGTGGCAAAAGTATGTGAACCTCTTTAAATAAAACAGGGTGCCCACTCACACCTGATTGTCGTCCCATTGATTGAAAACACCTGACTCTAATTTCACCTTCAAATTAACTGCTAATCCTAGAGGTTCACATACTTTTGCCACTCACAGATATGTAACATTGGATCATTTTCCTCAATAAATAAACGACCGAGTATAATATTTTTGTCTCATTTGTTTAACTGGGTTCTCTTTATCTACTTTTAGGACTTGTGTGAAAATCTGATCATGTTTTAGGTCATATTTATGCAGAAATATAGAAAATTCTAAAGGGTTCACAGACTTTCAAGCACCACTGTATGTATGCTCTTTGTGCCATTTTTAAACACAGTATCCCTCAGTGCTGCTAATGGATCTCATCCTCATTTTCCCAAGCTTGTACAATCGCTAAGAACGAGCTGCTCTGTCAAATTAGCCTGTGCAATTTGAGACACTTACGAACCTCTGAAAATATACTCATTGTGGCCTACCACACTGAATGTATGAGTGGATTTGATAGCCTGTGGAAATCAAATCAGTAATGCTCTTTAATAATACATCGAAGTAATTTAGAGGTATCAGTATTTTCCAGGGTGGCTTCAGGAAGCTGTGAAATCCTGTTAACTCGAACATTTTTGGTGGGTGAGAGCAGAAGACTGTGTCGTAGACATAATTGGGAACATGTTTCCGTCCCTCCTTTCTCCAAAATCTGATATCCAAAACAGCTGTACAAATAGCATGAATTTCAAAAATGTTAGTTCTGAGAAATTGAGCTTAAAGAAGGGTTATAGTTG
Source organism: Neoarius graeffei (assembly GCF_027579695.1). Lineage (NCBI taxonomy): Eukaryota > Metazoa > Chordata > Actinopteri > Siluriformes > Ariidae > Neoarius > Neoarius graeffei. Next base: position 55,003,793 of record NC_083583.1, on the reverse strand, counting down.
CTTGTAAATATACTGTTGTGTGTGAGTTTTCATGGTTTAAGATGGCTGTATCATCTAAACCAAATAGTATACTTTGCTGTCTAAATTGTATATGAGTTCAAGAATCAGAACAGAAGCAGGGTTGGAAAGCATTTGAATGCCTTATTCTTTGCTGCCACCTTCTGGCTGGAGTAAAAATGACAGCTTCTTCTTTTCCCCATAGCCAGCAAGGGCCACAGGGGCACCACTGATGACATTTTATATGGGGTGCCAAGTGTCACCGGGCCCATTTCGTGGACGAAATGCATTTCGTCCATCACAGAATGCATTTCGTCATCACAAAATGCATTTCGTGATGGACGAAATGCATTCCGTGATCGACGAAATGCATTTCGTCCATCACGAAATGCATTTCGTCCACAGAATGCAGTATGGTAGATCACGAAATGAATTTCGTCCGTCACAGAATGCATTTCGTCCACGGAATGCAGTATGGACGGTGTTTTTTGTGGGTTTAATGACCTGCATCTCCTGAACAAATCCATATCAGTCCCTGGCCTCCTTCTTCAGTGTGTCCCGGTAAATCCCACATCCTTTCCTTGATTTTAACATCTCATCTCATCTCATTATCTCTAGCCGCTTTATCCTGTTCTACAGGGTCGCAGGCAAGCTGGAGCCTATCCCAGCTGACTACGGGCGAAAGGCGGGGTACACCCTGGACAAGTCGCCAGGTCATCACAGGGCTGACACATAGACACAGACAACCATTCACACTCACGTTCACACCTACGGTCAATTTAGAGTCACCAGTTAACCTAACCTGCATGTCTTTGGACTGTGGGGGAAACCGGAGCACCCGGAGGAAACCCACGCGGACACGGGGAGAACATGCAAACTCCACACAGAAAGGCCCTCGCTGGCCACGGGGCTCGAACCCGGACCTTCTTGGTGTGAGGCGACAGCGCTAACCACTACACCACCGTGCCGCCTGATTTTAATATAACTTGTCTTTATTTCTTTCTCTCTCGAACTCTGATTCTTGTCCTCTGCTCCTGTGTCTTTTACTATGCTCAATGAATGGTTTGTTTACGTTCGGTGCACTGGCCACGTGGCGGCCATATCCCAGAGTGCAACGCTTGTGCCCGAGCTACATAAACGGGGATGGGGTAGGCCCATAGACATGTATAAACCTTGTACAACACTGCTACCTTGTGTAGCCTACTGGTCACGCAAAATGTGCAAACAGGTCATAAAAGATAATTTGGAAAAATGGCACAATCAAAGGTCTTGTGTGGACGGAATGCATTTCGTGATGTACGAAAGTCATTCTGTGATTGACGAAATTCATTTCGTGATCTACCATACTGCATTCTGTGGACGAAATGCATTTCGTGATGGACGAAATGCATTTCGTGATGGACGAAATTCATTCTGTGATGACGAAATGCATTTCGTGATGACGAAATGCATTCTGTGGTGAACGAAATGCATTTCGTGATGGACGAAATGCATTTTGTCCACGAAATGGGCCCAGTGACACTTGGCACCCCATAATTTTAACAGTCCATCATTGGTGTGTCTAAGGCGTTTAAAACTTGGTAGAGCTCATCCCTCTCCAAGCTTGAATAATAGACAATTATAGTAGCCAGTTAGCCTAGCTGCATGTCTTTGGACTGTGGGGGAAACTGGAGCACATGGAGGAAACCCACACAAACACGGGGAGAACATGCAAACTCCACACAGAAAGGCCCCTCGTCGGCCCCTTGTTTGAACCCAGAACCTTCTTGCTGTGAGGTGACAGTGCTAACCACTACACCACCATGCCGCCCAAAAATGGCTGCTCCTTTTTTCTGATTTTAGCCCCAAGAGCCTTACTGTAGGTTTAAGATCAGGACCTCAGCATTCTTAAGCTCTGTCTTAAGTTCTTTATTACCCCTGCCAACTTTGTTGGAGGAGGTTGTGTTTTTGCCTCTGTTTCAGGGGCGTAGCTAGGGGGAGTCCTGGGGTGCCTGTGACCCCCCTCCCCTTTGTCGGACCATACATTTTTTTCAATAGCCGCATAAGAATATTAGAAAAGCGCCCACTGTTTTTTTAAAAAACTAGATTGTCACCTCAGCCTCATTAGGGTTTCGATAACCTTATATGGACTTCCTGTGGTTTGGACGCGAAAACCCAGTTTGTCAGAGTGTGTGCGGGAGAGGCGGATGTAAGTGCAAATCTGTTAAATAATACGCAGTGCGATATGAGCATAAAGTGTGTGAAATGCACACAACAGGCAAACAGTCCGAAACAGCAGGCAAAGTCGTAATCGAGGAAACAGGCAGGAGGTCAATCGAGGCTCGGACAGAATATCAGAGGCAAAACTATACAAGATCAAGAGACGAGAAACAGGAGTCGAAAAACCAGGAGGTCAACAAGAACAGGGACAGGAAACAAGGCTCAGTAAGGCACACTAGATGCGGCGTAATACTTCGCATTGTCCTTGCATGGGCGCAGTCCTTAAGCCCAAACATAGTTCATTGATTAAAGACAGGTGTTCTTTGTTAACAGCGCACGTGCTGGAGCTCTTTAGGCGCGCACGCAGAGGCGCGCCTTCAGGTACATGGGCCAAGGCGCACAGGACTGATACAGTTCTGCACAAGCACAACACGATCGCACTAGAAAGCATGGTCAAGCTACCAGTGTAGCTGCGGTCTCTTTAGTTGTGAATTACGAGTATTTCCTCTTGTGTTAATAATTCGCCATGTCAAAACAACCGAAACTTTCCTCCTTCTTTCGATGTGAAGAGAGGTAAGCAATTTATTATATATATTTTTTCCATCAAAGTTGCATTTTGTGTCTTCGAAGCTAAGTTTTAGTGTGCTGTTTCTAGAAAACGTGGAAGAAACAGCAATAATGGAAGAGCCGGTTTCTAAGCTACCTAAAACTAGCAATGGTAACTATTTTTTGTTACACACACTACCGTTCAAAAGTTTGGGGTCACTTTGAAATGTCCTTATTTTTGAAAGAAAAGCACTGTTCTTTTCAATGAAGATCACTTTAAACTAATCAGAAATCCACTCTATACATTGCTAATGTGGTAAATGACTATTCTAGCTGCAAATGTCTGGTTTTTGGTGCAATATCTCCATAGGTGTATAGAGGCCCATTTCCAGCAACTCTCACTCCAGTGTTCTAATGGTACAATGTGTTTGCTCATTGCCTCAGAAGGCTAATGGATGATTAGAAAACCCTTGTACAATCATGTTAGCACAGCTGAAAACAGTTGAGCTCTTTAGAGAAGCTATAAAACTGACCTTCCTTTGAGCAGATTGAGTTTCTGGAGCATCACATTTGTGGGGTCGATTAAAGGCTCAAAATGGCCAGAAAAATGTCTTGACTATATTTTCTATTCATTTTACAACTTATGGTGGGAAATAAAAGTGTGACTTTTCATGGAAAACACAAAATTGTCTGGGTGACCCCAAACTTTTGAACGGTGGTGTAATGTACTCAGGCTGCCAGTCAGTGTGTGACACCCCCCCCCCCCCCCCCCCCCGAAAAATCCTAGCTACGCCCCGTGTTTGTTTATTTGCCTGTTTCCAACATAACTCAAAAAGTAGTCAACAGATTTTGATGAAATTTTGAGGAAAGGTGAGCCATGGGCTAAGGAACAATTTAGACTTTGATGCAAATCCAGATATGTACAGTATATGGATCCAGGACTTTTTTGTCTGTTCCCGATGTAACCCAAAAAGTAGTGAACGGATTTGGATGAAATTTGGTGCACAGCTTTAGTATTATCCTAGCTTCAAGTGATTTGATTTTGATGATAATATGTGGCTTAGCGGTGGTATACACTCTACTGTGTGCCCTGCTAGTTTTTAATTTTGCAGCTTTTTTGTTTGAAATAAACTTGCATCAGTTAAACTTGGTACAGTAAGGTGTTTGCAGGTCACCAGTCATCATCCAGTATGAATACAACATTGATAGCGGTGGCCAATTTTTTAAAGAAAAAAATCCACAAACAATATATTTAAGCAATATCTTAGCAAAATATTTTATAGGCTACTTAATGTAGAACATTTGGTGGAGGGGGAGTCCAATTTTATTTTTTTAAAAGAAGCTTGGGCTTTTTGGACAAAATTTAATGTTAATGAAATAAAATATATTACACCTATAAGTTATTACTCGGCAGCACGGTGGTGTAGTGGTTAGCGCTGTTGCCTCACAGCAAGAAGGTCCTGGGTTCGAGCCCCGTGGCCGGCGAGGGCCTTTCTGTGTGGAGTTTGCATGTTCTCCCCGTGTCCGTGTGGGTTTCCTCCGGGTGCTCTGGTTTCCCCCACAGTCCAAAGACATGCAGGTTAGGTTAACTGGTGACTCTAAATTGACCGTAGGTGCGAGTGTGAATGGTTGTCTGTGTCTATGTGTCAGCCCTGTGATGACCTGGCGACTTGTCCAGGGTGTACCCCGCCTTTCGCCCATAGTCAGCTGGGATAGGCTCCAGCTTGCCTGCGACCCTGTAGAAGGATAAAGCGGCTAGAGATAATGAGATGAGATGAAGTTATTACTCAACAATCAGAAAATATGTCTTATGTATTAAGTAGATATTACAGTGACAACCCCCCCTTCCTCTTTTTAAATAATTTTATTTTGTATTTATTTAATTTTATTTCATCATTGACCCCTCTTGTCTTATATTGTACAATAAAACATATATATTTCTACATTATAAACCATTATGAGTATATGATTAGTATGGGAAATTAGCCTTCTTCTCTTTCCTTTGTAAGTTGTCTTATTATTGACACGCTTCATGTGGATTTATGGTTACTTTTTTTTTCACTTATCTAGCTCCATTTCGAAACAGTTCGGACCTAACTGACCTTTCATTGGTAGTAATTTCTGACCCACACACACCAATAACATTTCCCAATATAACTCCAGTCAGTGACTCATAGGTTTTGTGCTGTTTATGACACCATGTTAACTCTCATTCACTTCATATCCATGCCTGTCATAAACCTTCTCTGTTACTTGTACAATTCTTGCTCAAATAAAATATAAAATCTACTACATTCTAAATATTTACTCAGTCAATTCAATTCAATTTTATTTGTATAGCGCTTTTAACAATGGACATTGTCATAAAGCAGCTTTACAGAAATATGTAGGGGAGAGCAGGGAGACTTGGGACAAATTTTCAGCTTTTGAAAAACTTGAAGTTCTTTGCAGAACTTTGCAGAAAAGTATGAAGTTCTTTGCAGGTATCAGTCACTTTCATATTGCATTACAGAGTATTTACTATACCCTCTTACCACAACATTAATTTCTCAGCTTGTCACATATACTGGCCTTCAGACTTCACTTTTTTGTGGCGAGACATGGAACAAAAATAAAATACCTAGACCTACATGTTTAATTTTTATTTATGATCAAAACTTGTAATATATGAACTGTATGAACACACAGTACTGGTACAGCTATAGAAAAATATCAGTTTACCCAAAACTTGATGAGACAAAACAGTTCCATTCCCAAGAAGGAATGAAATAAGTTTAATTCTCATGCAGGTACACGCCCAAATTTTTAACAAAAATTTTTTTAACTATTTTGTTTGTAAACCACAAGAAGAGTCCTGTAACACGATGAACTGTCCCAATTCTCCCATTTGCCATTTTGAAAAAAAAGAAAATCCTTAAATGTTTTTTCCCCAGAATTTAAGTTTAATAAATAATAGTACATATAGTAACTCGAGGCTGCAAACTTTAATTCCTAACAAATCCCCAATTCACCAGCGTATATTACACCATAGTATGGAAGTGGAGGCGAAGTAGAAAATACAAGTTTAGGTTGACAAAAATATTGAACTGCACAAACCTTACTGCAGTGTCCAGCTTCATGGCTCCAAAGGAAGCTGGTTACTCTAAGAGGCAACATCTAACTTATGATGTCATGTTAAACTTGATTGGTTGAAATTACACTACCGTTCAAAAGTTTGGGGTCACCCAGACAATTTTGTGTTTTCCATGAAAAGTCACACTTTTATTTACCACCATAAGTTGTAAAATGAATAGAAAATATAGTCAAGACATTTTTCTGGCCATTTTGAGCATTTAATCGACCCCACAAATGTGATGCTCCAGAAACTCAATCTGCTCAAAGGAAGGTCAGTGTGGCAGCGGGGGCGTGGTCAAGCGCCGGTCTGTGACAAGAGGGCGGAGTCAGGGAAGGTAAGTGGCAGAGTCACTACACCTGAGAGCAATTAACCTGTTTGTGTGTCTTCCCAGTGACCGCGCCCTATATAAGGAGGGAGGGCAGAGAGCACAGGAGCTCAACCCTGAATGAGACACTCGTCATGTGTGTGTGTCTGTTTGAGTAAATTGTTAGACTGAAAAGTGTGACAATAGAGATCTTGCAGTCACGTGACCGGAAAGTACACAACCTCCATCTTGTCGGTCAAAAACACCACTGAATACTGCTGCACTCGTGTACAGAATGGATCAATTTCAACCGACGGACTACACGGCTCATTTTTCTAATGAACAGATAACTAGATATATGTCTAAAATAAACGATCTACAGATTAGTGACCCTTATGGCTTACCGGACGGAGTTTTCACTACCGGATTTTGAACTGCCAGCGGAATACCCGGACGTGTATAATTACCTCATTAACTTTCCCTCGCTGTTCAGTGGTGAAGCACTGCGTGCCTATAAATCTCTGGACAGTTTTCTCTACAGAAATTCAGGATTTGTCAGCGACTCAGATGTGGCATCTTGTAAACAAGAATCCTCATTGGATGGGTAAGTCACTTAAGTATTGAGTATAGCACTGACCAGCCGATTATAGAATAGAATACGGTAATTCCAGTTGTAATTCCAAATCGTCCGTCTTGTTTACATGGATCTGGCGTTGGAGAGGTAGAGGCTTAGCAGTGGAGGTTTGAGTGGCTGTTTTCTGAGCTTAGTCAACAGGCCGGCTCTGCAGCCTCGCTTTTGCTTCCGCTCCTGGCACCGCCTCCTTCGCTTTGCTTCCGATAACAATCCACGGAGACCCCGCTGGTCTCACTATCTCGTCCGGAATGTTTTTTTTTTTTCCTCGTCCGGAATGTTGTGCATGCGATGGAAATCGCTACAAACCGTCATTTTCTGCTGGAAACCAATGTCCAGTAAGTCCATACGGTTGTAGTGGATATTGAAGTCCAGTACAGACGAACAACACGCAAAAATACACACAAAAAACATAAAAAACGTGCACAGGTAGGGAGAGCTTGTAGCCGCAGCCGTTGTAGTAGAATTGTATATAGTAGGGTTTTCCAGAAGAAAAGGTAGAAGTAAAAGCAGAACTAGAACCAGAAGTAGAAGTAGAAGGCGGAATATGGCGTTTGACCGACAAGATGGCGTCTGTCACAATCTGGATCGGCTGTGACGTCACATGCAAGTGCTCCATAAACGCTAAGTTGAACCTGATCTCTGTCCTGCCATCCTCTGTGCTCCACCCACCAGTATTGAACGACTACAGTGGTGCCGAAACCCGGGAGATTGTGGAGTACAGCAGCCGATCAGCCCCATGGAGTCCTCCCCGTTCGCCGACCTGGTCCACACCCTCGCCACGGCCCAGCAAAGCCAGCACCAGGCGCTCGTCACCCTCCTCAAGGAACAAGAATGGCGCTTTGAGGCCCTGGTGCTGGCCCAGCAAGAGGATCGGGAGGTGTTCCGGCACCTCCTCGCATCGGCGGAGTCCACCAGCACTCCCACCACGGGCCCATCCCCCCTCACCGTAACCAAGATGGGTCCGCAGGACGACTCTGAGGCATTCATCACGCTCTTTGAACAAGTCGCAGAGGCCTCGGGGTGGCCGATGGAGCAGCGCGCGTCGCGCCTCCTCCCTCTGCTAACGGGAGAGGCGCAGCTGGCCGCGCTACAGCTCCCCGCCGACCGCCGGCTGGCCTACGCGGACCTCCGTTGGGCCATCCTCCAGCGTGTGGGGCGCACCCCAGAACAGCAGCGCCAGCGCTTCCGCGCCTTGCACTTGGAGGAAGTCGGCCGGACGTTCGCGTTTGGCCAGCAACTCCAGGATGCCTGCTGGCGGTGGCTGAGGGCCAACAACCGCAACGCCGAGGAGATCATCGATCAGGTGGTGCTGGAGCAGTTCGTCGCGCGCTTGCCAGCAGGAACCGCGGAGTGGGTCCAGTGCCACCGCCCGGCGTTGCTGGATCAGGCCATCGAGCTGGCGGAGGACCATTTGGCAGCTGTTCCGGCGGCAGGACAGCAGACAGCCTCTTGTCTTCTCTCCTCTTCTCTCTCTCTCTCTCCTCCTCCTGTGTCCCGTCCTCGCCCCATTCCCCCACCGCGGAGGCGGGGGCCGGCACCACCCCAGCCAGCCCGCCGCACCCACGGTGCCCTCCCGTTTCTCCCTTCTGTGTCTGTCTCTCCCCCCCTCAGGTGAGTGAGCCCCAGAACACCGGTGCAGAGAGGAAGCCCGGGCCGGTTTGCTGGCGCTGCGGGGAACCGGGCCACCTCCAACAGCAGTGCATGGCAATGGAGGTGGGCGCGGTGGTTCAGATCCCCGACGCGCCGGAAGCCGCCCTCAATCAGGCCGGAGCGTATCGCATACCGGTGAGTATCCAAGGGGATACATATCAGGTGTTGGTGGATTCTGGTTGTAATCAGACCTCAATTCATCAAAGCCTGGTGCAAAACGAGGCATTGGGGGGAGCACAGGGGGTGAAGGTGTTGTGTGTGCACGGGGATGTTCACAGTTACCCTTTGGTGTCAGTCCACATTTTTTTCCGAGAGGAAAAATCTATAGTGAAGGCGGCGGTTAATCCTCGTCTTACCCACTCCTTAATTTTGGGGACCGATTGGCCGGGATTTCGGGATTTAATGACACGCTTAGTAGAGAGTGGGTCCTGCCATTTAGCAGGGGGAGGTCCCGGGGTCGCTTTGGCGGGAGCAGCTGTCACAGAGTCGTCTACGTCATCTCCGCGGCAGAGTGAGGAGCCCCAGGCTCCTCCTCTCTCTCTCAGGGAATCCCTCGCGGATTTCCCATTAGAACAATCGCGAGACGAGACTCTGCGACATGCGTTTGACCAAGTGAGAGTAATCGATGGTCAAACGCTCCCACCGAACGCCACCCCGTTCTTCCCCTACTTCGCGATCATGAAGGATAGATTATACCGAGTGATGCAGGACACTCAGACGAAAGAGCGAGTCACGCAGCTTTTAATTCCAAAGAGCCGCCGGGAATTGGTATTCCAGGTGGCTCACTTTAATCCCATGGCTGGACACCTAGGGCAGGATAAGACACTAGCCCGAATAATGGCCCGATTCTATTGGCCAGGGATTCGCGGCAATGTCCGTAGGTGGTGTACGGCGTGCCACGAATGCCAGTTAGTAAATCCAGCGGCCATTCCAAAAGCGCCTTTGCGCCCTCTATCGTTAATCGAGACTCCGTTTGAAAGAATTGGGATGGATCTCGTCGGGCCATTAGATCGGTCAGCACGAGGGTACCGCTTTATATTAGTCCTGGTGGACTATGCAACGCGATACCTGGAAGCAGTGCCTCTGCACAATATCTCAGCACGCAGTATTGCGGAGGCGCTCTTCCGCGTTATCTCCTGAGTTGGAATCCTGAAAGAGATTCTGACTGATCAAGGTACCACATTTATGTCACGGACACTGCGCGAACTGTATGGGTTATTGGGGATTAAGCCGATCCGCACCAGCGTGTATCACTCCCAAACGGACGGTTTAGTGGAACGGTTCAATCGCACCCTCAAAAATATTTAAAAATTCGTAAGTGAGGACGCACATAATTGGGATAAGTGGCTTGAGCCCTTGTTGTTCTCAGTGCGAGAGGTCCCCCAAGCCTCCACGGGGTTCTCCCCGTTCGAATTATTATATGGGCGTAAGCCGCGCGGCATTCTAGACGTGCTGTGGGAAAATTGGGAGGAGGGACCTTCACAAAGTAAGAACGAAATTCAATACGTTATGGACCTGCGCGCAAAACTCCACACGCTCACCCACCTAACCCAGGAGAATTTGCGGCAGGCCCAAGAACGGCAAGCCCACCTGTACAACAAGGGTACGCGCCTTAGGGAGTTCACACCGGGAGATAAAGTACTCGTGCTGTTGCCCACGTCGAGCTCCAAATTGATCGCCAAGTGGCAAGGACCCTTTGAGGTCACACGGCGAGTCGGGGACGTCGACTATGAGGTGAGGCGAACGGACAGGGGTGGGGCGCTACAGATTTACCACCTCAATCTGCTTAAACTCTGGAATGAGGAGGTCCCCATGGCGTTGGTGTCGGTGGTTCCGGAGAAGGCGGAGCTGGGGCCGGAGGTTCAAAAGGGGGCATTGGCATCACATACCTCTCCGGTCCCCTGTGGAGACCACCTCTCCCCGACCCAACTCACGGAGGTCGCCCAGTTGCAGGCCGAGTTTTCGGATGTGTTCTCGCCCCTGCCCGGTCGCAATAACCTCATAGAGCACCACATAGAGACGCCCCCGGGGGTGGTAGTGCGTAGCCACCCTTACAGGCTACCCGAACACAAAAAAAAAGGTGGTTCGGGAAGAACTTGAGACCATGCTCGAAATGAGCATCGTCGAGGAGTCCCACAGTGACTGGAGCAGCCCGGTGGTCTTGGTACCCAAGGCCGATGGGTCGGTCCGGTTCTGTGTGGACTATAGAAAAGTCAACGCGGTGTCTAAATTCGACGCGTACCCAATGCCTCGTATTGATGAGTTGCTCGATTGACTAGGCACGGCTCGCTTTTATTCGACACTGGATTTGACGAAGGGATATTGGCAGATCCCCTTGACTCCACTATCCCGAGAAAAAACGGCCTTTTCCACACCGTTTGGCTTACACCAATTCGTCACACCCGTTTGGGCTGTTTGGGGTGCCCGCTACGTTTCAGCAGCTGATGGACAGGGTCCTCTGCCCCCACGCTGCCTATGCGGCCACCTATCTTGACGATATTATCATATATAGTAATGACTGGCCGAGGCACCTTGAACACCTAAGGGCCGTCCTTAGGTCGCTGAGGCGAGCGGGGCTCACAGCCAACCCAAAGAAGTGTGCGATTGGGCGGGTGGAAGTATGGTATCTGGGCTTCCACTTGGGCAACGGGCAGGTGCGTCTCCAAATTAACAAGACCGCAGCAATTGCGGCCTGCCCGAGGCCCAAGACCAAAAAGGGGGTGAGACAGTTCCTGGGGCTGGCTGGCTATTATCGTAGGTTTATACCTAATTATTCGGACGTCACCAGCCCGCTGACTGATCTCACTAAAAAGGGGGCACCAGATCCGGTCCAGTGGACGGAGCAATGCCAGCGGGCTTTTTCGGAGGTAAAGGCTGCACTGTGTGGGGGGCCACTTCTACACTCCCCTGACTTTTCTCTCCCCTATATGTTGCAGACCAATGCATCGGACAGAGGGCTGGGGGCAGTTTTGTCCCAGGAGGTGGAGGGGGAGGACCGCCCTGTCCTGTATATCAGCAGGAAGCTGTCGGTGCGTGAGGGGCGCTACAGCACCATAGAGAAAGAGTGTCTGGCCATCAAGTGGGCGGTCCTTGCCCTCCGGTACTACCTGCTGGGGCACCCTTTCACCCTCTGTTCGGACCACGCGCCCCTCCAGTGGCTCCACCGCATGAAAGATGCCAACGCGCGGATCACCCATTGGTATCCGGCACGCCAACCCTTTAATTTCAAGGTGGTCCACAGTCCGGGGGCGCAGATGGTCGTGGCGGACTTCCTCTCCCATCGGGGGGGGGGGAGTCGGCTGCAGGCCGGACGGCCGCCCGGCCTGAGTCGAGCGGTGGGGGTATGTGGCAGCGGGGGCATGGTCAAGCGCCGGTCTGTGACAGGAGGGCGGAGTCAGGGAAGGTAAGTGGCAGAGTCACTACACCTGAGAGCAATTAACCTGTTTGTGTGTCTTCCCAGTGACTGCGCCCTATATAAGGAGGGAGAGCAGAGAGCAGAGGATCTCAACCCTGAACGAGACACTCGTCATGTGTGTGTGTCTGTTTGAGTAAATTGTTAGACTGAAAAGTGTGACAATAAACGCTAAGTTGAACCTGATCTCTGTCCTGCTGTCCTCTGTGCTCCACCCACCAGTATTGAACTACTACAGTCAGTTTTATAGTTTCTCTAAAAAGCTAAACTGTTTTCAGCTGTGCTAACATGATTGTACAAGGGTTTTCTAATCATCCATTAGCCTTCTGAGGCAATGAGCAAACACATTGTACCATTAGAACACTGGAGTGAGAGTTGCTGGAAATGGGCCTCTATACACCTATGGAGATATTGCACCAAAAACCAGACATTTGCAGCTAGAATAGTCATTTACCACATTAGCAATGTATAGAGTGGATTTCTGATTAGTTTAAAGTGATCTTCATTGAAAAGAACAGTGCTTTTCTTTCAAAAATAAGGACATTTCAAAGTGACCCCAAACTTTTGAACAGTAGTGTAATTTATGAGAATACAAATTGTCCCAAGTCTCCCTCGTCCCAAGTCTCTGCACTCTCTAATGAGCAAGCCAGATGCAACAGTGGCAAGGAAAAATTCCCTAAAATGACACGAGGAAGAAACCTTGAGAGGAACCGAACTCAAAAGGGAACCCATTCTCATCTGAATGACCCTGTGATTATAAATAGTTTCCTTTCTACTGTATGTTATGTAGCCAAGAAGTGTTATTTGTATAAATTAGTAACTTAGGAGCAACCTATAAGTTTGAGCATCAGAGTCATTTCTGAATTTTTTATAGTTTTAACTTAAAGTCCATGCGATCAAACTGAGGTTATTAACTGTTCAATGATGGAAACTCGAGTGCAAAACTGTTCGAAGAAACTGCGGTCCTAAGCTACCCAAGGAGGAACATCCACAGCCATCTTTTTGGGTTTTGTGTGGTAGCATTCACAGTAATCTCATGGAGATCTTTAAGCTGTCCTTGTGAAGCCATCCTCAGCAGCGGTGAGTGATATTCAGGTGACAAAATCTCATCTCCAGGCAGAAGTAGGGCATCGGGTTGGATCAGGCAGGTCTGCAATGGAGAAGGAGTTAAGAGTAACATGTAGTTTGAGATACAGAGAGAGAGAGAGAGAGAAAGATCGAAATCAAGATCAGACTTGAAATCTCATCATTGAATAAACTTTTAGCTGTAGATGACTTATGTAGGCTGTCCTCAGTGGGAGTTGTAAAAAGTCAGTATATAAACCAGGTTTGGTCGACTTCACTCATCTTACAATGTGTAAACATGTTGTCAAATCTGAAAGTCTTGAACCAGTGAAAAAATAACTGTATATTAATATTTGCAGGAAAGAACCCTATTTTAAAAAATATAGTTTGTGTTCTGCAAATGAAACTTCTTTTCATTTCAATCAAAAAAATATGTAAAATCACCAGGGTTGATATAGTTCTTTAGGCTTGCCTCACAGTAAGAAGGTTCTGGGTTCAAACCCAGCGGCTGACGAGGGCCTTTCTGTGTGGAGTTTGCATGTTCTCCCTGTGTCCGCATGGGTTTCCTCCAGGTGCTCCGGTTTCCCCCACAGTCCAAAGAGTTAGTTTAACTGTTAACACTGTTAAGAGTTAACACTTAACACTGTTAAGAGTTAGGTTAACTGGCTACTCTAAATTGTCCATAGGTATGACTATTTGTACCGCGAGTTGGCCTAGTGGTTAGTGTGTCCACCTCTCAATTGGGAGATTGCCAGTTCTACTCATGGTCAGGTCATACCAAAGACCATCATAAAAATGGTACCTACTACCATCTGGCAAAGCACGCTGCAATACAGATGTGAAGAGGGGAAGTCAAACTCTTGCAATTTCCAGAGGACCAGCCCTCCACTGTAACCCTAGCTGTATAGGTGAGAGGCTGAGGGCTATGGAAATGGAGATTGGCGCTGCACCCATATGCCTTAAACAGTTGGTTAGTACTGGGACAGGAGACTGCCTGGGAAGACCAGATTCTGGCATGAGAGGGACTTTGACTTTTGATGAATATGTGTGACTGGTTGTTTCCCAAGCCCAGAAATGGGAGGGTTGTGGCAGAAAGGGCATCCGGCGTAAAACTATGCTCTAATTAAGATGGCGTGGATCAATAGGGTCCACATGGCAGCAACCCCACACACATAAGTTGGACAAGCTGGAAGAAGTGAGTGAGTGAGTGATATAGTTCTTTCAGCTATTGGGTATGACTCAAGTTTGACTCAAGCCTTGTGCAGCTATCGTTCTCTATTGAGGATGGGAATCATTCAACATGCAGATGTTGTACTCTTTGGAAGTAAAGAATTGCTCAGACTCTATTGTATTCTACTGGCACTGAGGGCCACTCAGATTCACCGCAGATCATAGTCTGAAATCTGGCACAGATAGATGGTGAACTTCACGTACAGTGGTGCTTGAAAGTTTGTGAACCCTTTAGAATTTTCTATATTTCTGCATAACTATGACCTAAAACATCATCAGATTTTCACACAAGTCCTAAAAGTAGATAAAGAGAACCCAGTTAAACAAAGGAGACAAAAATATATTTGGTCATTTATTTATTGAGGAACGTGATCCAGTATTACATATCTGTGAGTGGCAAAAGGATGTGAACCTTTGCTTTCAGTATCTGGTGTGACCCCCTTGTGCAGCAATAACTGCAACTAAATCTTTCCGGTAACTGGGAAGACTATTTGTACCACGAGGTGGCCTAGTGGTTAGTGTGTCCACCTCTCAATTGGGAGATTGCCAGTTCTACTCATGGTCAGGTCATACCAAAGACCATCATAAAAATGGTACCTACTACCATCTGGCAAAGCACGCTGCAATACAGATGTGAAGAGGGGAAATCAAACTCTTGCGATTTCCAGAGGACCAGCCCTCCGCTGTACTGTATAGGTGAGAGGCTGAGGGCTATGGAAATGGAGATTGGCACTGCACCCATACGCCTTAAACAGTTGGTTAGTACTGGGACAGGAGACTGCCTGGGAAGACCAGATTCTGGCATGAGAGGGACTTTGACTTTTGATGAATATGTGTGACTGGTTGTTTCCCAAGCCCAGAAATGGGAGGGTTGTGGCAGAAAGGGCATCCGGCGTAAAACTATGCTCTAATTAAGATGGCGTGGATCAATAGGGTCCACATGGCAGCAACCCCACACACATAAGTTGGACAAGCTGGAAGAAGTGAGTGAGTGAGTGATATAGTTCTTTCAGCTATTGGGTATGACTCAAGTTTGACTCAAGCCTTGTGCAGCTATCGTTCTCTATTGAGGATGGGAATCATTCAACATGCAGATGTTGTACTCTTTGGAAGTAAAGAATTGCTCAGACTCTATTGTATTCTACTGGCACTGAGGGCCACTCAGATTCACCGCAGATCATAGTCTGAAATCTGGCACAGATAGATGGTGAACTTCACGTACAGTGGTGCTTGAAAGTTTGTGAACCCTTTAGAATTTTCTATATTTCTGCATAACTATGACCTAAAACATCATCAGATTTTCACACAAGTCCTAAAAGTAGATAAAGAGAACCCAGTTAAACAAAGGAGACAAAAATATATTTGGTCATTTATTTATTGAGGAAAGTGATCCAATATTACATATCTGTGAGTGGCAAAAGGATGTGAACCTTTGCTTTCAGTATCTGGTGTGACCCCCTTGTGCAGCAATAACTGCAACTAAATCTTTCCGGTAACTGTTGATCAGTCCTGCACACCGGCTTGGAGGAATTTTAGCCCATTCCTCCATACAGAACAGCTTCACCTCTGGGATGTTGATGGGTTTCCTCACATGAACTGCTCGCTTCAGGTCCTTCCACAATATTTCGATTAGATTAAGGTCAGGACTTTGACTTGGCCATTCCAAAACATTAACTTTATTCTTTAACCATTCTTTGGTAGAACGACTTGTGTGCTTAGGGTCGTTGTCTTGCTGCATGATCCACCTTCTCTTGAGTTTCAGTTCATGGACAGATGTCCTGACATTTTCCTTTAGAATTCGCTGGTATAATTCAGAATTCATTGTTCCATCAATGATGGCAAGCCATCCTGGCCCAGATGCAGCAAAACAGGCCCAAACCATGATACTACCACCACCATGTTTCACAGATGGGATAAGGTTCTTATGCTGGAATGTAGTGTTTTCCTTTCTCCAAACATAACGCTTCTCATTTAAACCACAAAGTTCTATTTTGGTCTCATCCATCCACAAAACATTTTTTTAATAGCCTTCTGGCTTGTCCACATGATTTTTAGCAAACTGCAGACGAGCAGCAATATTCTTTTTGGAGAGCAGTGGCTTTCTCCTTGGAACTCTGCCATGCACACCATTGTTGTTCAGTGTTCTCCTGATGGTGGACTCATGAACATTAACATTATCCAATGTGAGAGAGGCCTTCAGTTGCTTAGAAGTTACCCTGGGGTCCTTTGTGACCTCGCTGACTATTACACACCTTGCTCTTGGAGTGATCTTTGTTGGTCAACCACTCCTGAGGAGGGTAACAATGGTCTTGAATTTCCTCCATTTGTACACAATCTGTCTGACTGTGGATTGGTGGAGTCCAAACTCTTTAGAGATGGTTTTGTAACCTTTTCCAGCCTGATGAGCATCAACAGCACTTTTTCTGAGGTCCTCAGAAATCTCCTTTGTTCGTGCCATGATACACTTCCACAAACATGTGTTGTGAAGATCAGACTTTGATAGATCCCTGTTCTTTAAATAAAACAGGGTGCCCATTCACACCTGATTGTTAACCCATTGATTGAAAACACTTGACTCTAATTTCACCTTCAGATTAACTGCTAATCCTAGAGGTTCACATACTTTTGCCACTCACAGATATGTAATATTGGATCATTTTCCTCAATACATAAATGACCGAGTATAATATTTTTGTCTCATTTGTTTAACTGGGTTCTCTTTATCTACTTTTAGGACTTGTGTGAAAATCTGATGTTGTCTGAGGTCATATTTATGCAGAAATATAGAAAATTCTAAAGGGTTCACAAACTTTCAAGCACCACTGTAACCTCTTCACAAATGTTTGCACATGTCGGTCCTTTTAGTGCTGCCTAGGAAACAGCGACAGTGTGGCTATGCTTTCTTGACCTGCTTTGAAGTATGCCTGAGTAATCAGTTCCTTTCCCCAATAGTCTAACTTGTCTTTAGACACTGGAGCCTCCTTTATGGTTCTCCCCAAAGCATACAAACAGTTGGTTAGTCACCTGTCAGCTGACAGTCAGGATTATTGATATACTACAATATCAATATGACACTACATGCCAATCAGTAATGCATGCAATTCACCAGAGGTGGACAGTAACGAAGTCCATTTACTTGAGTGCTGTACTTATGTACACTTTTTGAGTATCTGTACTTTACTTGAGTATCTTTTTTTTTTGGAAACTTATGACTTTAACTTCACTACATTTGAAAGACAAATATCATACTTTTCACTCCACTCCACCATACATGTCAACCTATACGGAATGTCCGTATTTTATAGGGATTTGATTCAATAAACGTAGTATACGGTCGTACAAATAAAGTTATACGGATTCTTTAAAAAAAACTTCAATATTTATTTAGAGCTATAATCAATTCCCACGATGATAAAAGAGTGCATAACATTTACAAACGTACTGTACACCACAGAAAGCACAAACAGCCAGTAAAGAGTCTTGTGAAATCGCGCGTTATCTTGTGGTAGCGAGACTTCGTTCCACTTTTGATCATGCGCACACCGCATTGCGAGAATCCCGCCAACCGGGAAGTAACATTTTGTTTGAAACGTGTATTTCCACCTGAGCGACTTTCACTAGCGACTGAAAAGATTCTGAATGGGCACTCCGGCAAGATCAACACAGACACTTGCTGTGACATGCAGCCTCGTGAGGTATTGGTGCAGAGTGCTAAAAAAAGCTGTCATGGAGTACAATTCAGAACATTAGAGTGAC
The DNA here is from genome assembly GCF_027579695.1 of Neoarius graeffei. NCBI lineage: Eukaryota > Metazoa > Chordata > Actinopteri > Siluriformes > Ariidae > Neoarius > Neoarius graeffei. Next base: position 54,985,885 of record NC_083583.1, on the reverse strand, counting down.
ACTTTGTGTTTTTGTCGAACATTGGAGCTTTGTATTCATTCTGAAGGTTTATTGTTATTAATATTGAATAAAAAGTAACTTGGATATATCATTGTTAATTATCATTCAAATTTTAGGTAAATTATTTTAATTTGCATCTTATACGGATTTTATAAGGGAAATACGGATTTTGGAGGTTGGTTATACAGGTTTGATTGACCAAAGGTTGACATGTATGCTCCACTACATTTCTATCAAGGTCCTTGTTACTCGTTACTATGAAGCGGCTTTGAAAGTGGATGTTTTTTTTTCTTTTCTTTTCTTTTCTAAAATGTGGTTGTTTTTTTCACAGATGACACTGAGAGCTGATCAGTAATCACTAGGGTCACGTCACGTCCATCGACTGGATTCTGATGGCAGAATGGAAGGAGGCGGTTCTTCTGGGGAATGCACGTGCTCATGACCATATCGAGAACCCATGTTTCAGTTTTCTGAAAGGATTAAAGATACGTTTCGTTTTAAATGTTTGCTTTGTTTGCCGAAAATGAACCACATCACAGCCTACAAAAACTCACCATCCAACCTGCGAAAGCATATTGAGGTATATAAACGTTTTGTTCCAAGAGAAAGCTTGCAATGAAGCTGTCTGTGCTTTCAGAGCTAGCGATAACATTGCAAACGTAGCTATGCAGTCTGGTTAGTCGAATGACTTTCTATGGATTTGCCTGCCAAGTTGTCATAGCCTTGTCCACGGCTAACGTTAACGCATAGCTAGTTAACTTGGACACTGTTAGTTAGCATGTAAAAACAGAGTTACGCTAACATGAATAACGTTAACTTATCTGAAGTCCTTTCAGAAATATGTTTTAGTATAATCTTGCCAAACAAACAGAATGTAGAAATCTTTCTTTTCTAGTAGCGTTAGCTACCCAATATGATTTCAAGTTTGAAAAGAGTTTGCTAGCATGTCAGGTGAAGTTTCACTGACTAGCTAGCTTAACGTTAAACCACCATGATGGCACAGCATGGGTTCATTTTGTGAATTCACATTTCTGTCCTTGGTAACGACATTAGGTTTTGTAACCATTGTGGCAATAATACAACAATATGTTGACAGAAAATGTACTTTTAATACTTAAGTATTTTTACTTTAAGCACTTTAACTTAAGTAAAAAATTTGACTGTACAACTTTCACTTATATCGGAGTAACATTTGATCAATGGTATCTGTACTCTGACTTAAAGTGCATATCACAGGTAAGTTCAGGAGCAAGATCAATGTAATTCTCCTATTTTATATTAAACTTTGGTTAAATATCTGTAACATTCTACATTCTCTGCTATTTTTTTACCTTGCGCAATACCAGAAAAAACCAGTTGAAATCAAGCCATTTGAGGCGAATTGGTCCGCCTCTGAAAAAACTTGGCATTTGGATTTCCCGGGAAACATTGATTTTCGTGACGTCATCTGTGGGACGCCTCCCTCTGAATCCTACGTCAGCGCTGGTTTGTTTATGAGAAAACGACCTGGTGGTTTTCTGCAAATTTCTTCAACATTATCATGTAATTATTAAAATGGTTAACAGATGTATCGTAGGAGGGTGTAGCAACACCAATCTTGATGGGATTAGTACTCATCGTTTTCCAAAAGACCGGACAATGAGAGAGAAATGGGAGCGCTTGGTCTACACAGGCTGTGCACTGAAACCGTGCAAAGCTCGCGCAGCCTGCTGGCGCTTCCGCAGGTGATGTCACAAATCTGGCTCCAGACTCCCTTGGGATTTTTCCAGACGTGTTTTGTTATTTTATTTTTTTTCTGCTGTAGACAGATGGCCTTGTGCAAAATTACCCTTCTGGATGAGTGTAAAGGGACAGTCTTTCATATAAAAAAAAATGAAATTGGTCCAGAATATGCCCTTTAAGTAATGAAGTTGGGTACTTTGTCCACCTCTGCAAGTCACCTACTCGTCTGGCCGTAACCATGTCTTACGCAAAAGCCTTATGTCTGCATCTTCTGTTGGTTCATATGACAAGTACCAATTCCAGATCTCACTATGGCATCAGTGTTTTGCATGAATGTCAGAGACACTAATGCCGCTTTTCCACTACAAACGCGGCTGAGCCGTGCCGTGCTGAGTCGAGCTGAGTCGAGCTGAGCGGGGCTGTTGGAGTTGCATTTCGACTACAACCGCGCTGAACCGTGCTGGCTGGAAGTGGGTGGACACATTGGGTGGAGTTAGCGAAAGTGGGTGGACGTCACGTGATGTCGTTAAGCAGCACAAACAGTGACATCAGTGACAGTGGCGGAACAAGTCAGAGCCGGGCCGGGGGCGGGGCAAATGACCGGGCCCTTTATTAAAGCTTATCATAACATCATTTTAGGCTACAAAATGTCCGCAACTGCGGTGTTTACCAATTTCAACACTACCGGGTGCAACTATGTTATTTAGTACATCAAGTCCTTCAAACGAACATGTAACTCAGAAACAAAAAACATTAGGATACTGTACATGGCTCATAATAAAACATCAATAGCCTATACTGCGCACATTATTTGAAGGGCATACGAATGAGCGCTCAGAGGTTGCAACGCTGACAGGAAGAGTCAGAAATAAAAGGAGGGCGGTGCAAACCTCACTGAATGCACTGTGTTTACCAATTTCAACACTACGGGGTGCAACTATGTTATTTTGTACATTAAGTCCTTCAAACGAACATGTAACTCAGAAACAAAAAAACATTAGGCGACATACTGTACATGGCTCATAATAAAACATCAATAGCCTACTGCGCGCATTATTTGAAGGGCATACGACGAGCCTTGCGCTCCGCGAACTCGTCCACGATGCTCTGTATGCCACTAGTGAGCTTTTAAGCGGTAGTCTCACGACCCGAATAGTAAACAATAAACATGGAGGACATGGTGTCGTTAGTGTTGCTGGTCTTGGTGCTGTGGCTTGTTGTCACCGACAACGCCAACAGATACTGGCAAGAGCGTATAGATGAGGCGAGGCGCATAAGGCTTCAGAAATTCTCGTAATTCGTAATTATTCTTCTTCCGGGTTTGCGGTGTTTACAGATCCCAGCGTGCTCGCGGGGCGTGTGTGGGCATGTGAGGACACGCCTCCTCACCAATCAGTGCACAGGGGAGTGTCTGCTCACGCCCCCAACCTCACTCGGCACGGTTTGGCTCGCTTCAGCCCCACTCCAAAACGGTGCGAGTTTTAGGGGCTAAGCAGGGCTGAAGCGAGCTGAGTCGTGCTGGTTTTTGGTAGTCGAAACGCGAGCCGTGTCGGGCTGAAGTGAGCTGAAGCGAGCTGAAGTAAGCTGAAAAAGGGTAGTGGAAAAGGGCCATAAGCACCCTTCAGAAATGGCGTGATTAGTTTATGCACTTCCATAGACTTTAGGGTATAGCCTTAAAGAGTCTAGTCCAAAATTAGACACGTTCTACTTGCTTGCATACAACCAGTATGTTGCGCACTTGCAAGAGTGTGTCTGATCCATTGTAAACATCCCATTTGCTGGGATATACGTATAATTTGAAGGTGTTCAAAGTCTGCTGTTCTGCAGTGAAGAGTTCAGTGGATCTGGGACAGTAGAGCTGGTCTGATGGGTAGTGGGCATGGAGAGCCCTTCAGTTATGTCAACAACAAATGGAGCATGGTCCGTTCAGCCAGAATGGGGCTATCAGCAACTCTAATTGCATTGTCTGTTCAGTGTGCTGCAGTGTCATCTATAACAGTGTCAGTGCTGGGAAGGCATACAGTTTAGCCAGTCGACAGCTAAGCATCCTGGCACAAAGCCGATATCTCTGCCCTGCTTGTGAACCACACTAGGAAAAACAGATCAACTTCTGCTTTGCTGTAGGTGTTTCAAATGAACTGAACCATCTTCTTGTGGATTTTCCAATCCCCAAGTATCGGCTTACTGTGAGACAGCACATCCTCTGTCTGATTTTATCAGCTTTGTACTTACACAGCTCTCAAAGGCAGGGGGTGTGCATCCACCCACTTCCAGATCTCTTTTACACATCTCAACATCATTTGTGATTTTATGAATACAACAGTGTCCTTAAGTAGAAACAATGTAGTAATCCTAAATGGTGTTTCAAATAAAAAGCGTAGGTCTTTAATAAACATTGTTATGAAGGAAATTGCATAAATAAATCACAAATATACACTATTTGTGTTATTTCAAAACCAGATATAATTAATCAATTTAAAGGTAGACTGCCTTTCAGATTTTTCAAGTGTAGGTCATAAAAAGAATTTTCCCTGACACCTAATTATTTTTGTTTAGTGGATTGAAAGCAACTGAACTTGAATCATGGACTTCCAATTGTATTAGTTTTTTTTAATAGAACAATTAATGTATTTAGGGCCACGTGACCCTAAATTCTCTGCTATTTTTTCCTGCTTCACCATGACACAATACAAGATACTATGTCATTCTTCACGTGGTGGGCTTTCCCCGTTCGCGCAAGTCATTGTGGGATACAAATTTGAAACAGGAGAGAAAAATGGAGGATGTGAGTGTGAATGAAATGTGAAAGACAAACTACAGTAATGGAAAACGAGAAGAAAAGATGTTATGTTGCGAAGGAAAGGAAACACAGGACCAAACTAATAAATATCGGCGGTCAGCGAGCACCTTGGTGTGATCAGCTGTTCATTTAGCGACAGAATGATGGAACTGTCAGTGCACCGTCAAAGGTAAACCTGTAGATGGTGGTAATGCAACACTGTGGATGCCAGCTGCCATAAAACCCAAAAGATGAAGAAGACAAAGGTAAACCTGCGCATGCGCACACGGACTTCATCTGTCTGCTTGACTGCGCGAAGTGAGCAATTTCATGCACGTTATTTGCCCTTCAAATTCCCTTCAAATTAAATAACTTCCCAGCCACAGAATGGCCTAATATTTTGTGAGATATTACAGAAATAAACATATATCACAATGACCAAATTTCAGAGGAAACTAAATTTCAGCGATTTTATGAAATCGAAAGGCCGTCTAGCTTTAATTTTACATCAAATGTGATGGCAATATTTTTAAACAGTGTGCTGAAAGCATGAAGAGCCCTTAAAATCAAAATGATCAACCTTAAAGGGGAACTGAAGGCAAATTTTTTATTATCAAAATTCTATTTATCTCATTTTATTAAATATAAGAACGCATTTTTGATCGCTATTTTGTCGCTGCTATAGCAAGTTATGAGTGTTTGAAATATGCTCTGTAATATATCAGTCCATATGTCAAAGCGATGGCCGTAAATGAGATTCGCTGAGACCTGTGCGAGACATCGTAGGACGGAAGTAAAACGTACAGCGCAAATCAAAGCGACCAACATCTGCCAACGTTGTCAAAAGACGCGCGCGCCCTCTTTCGAATGCTGACGTAATCATGCCGGAAGTTTTGTTTGTTTTGATAGCAATCAGGAAAGTTTGAAAAAAGTAGGCAGTAATCGTCATTTACACTTGTTTTTGTGCAATGTTTCGTTTGGAAAACAGTTTTCAAAATGGCAGCACTGACACCTGGCTGACACTTCACATTTTGAAGTCTCGCACAAGTCTCGTGAAGATCGCACGACGCCTGCCGTGGACCAAATGAACTAAATTCAATATGGCTAAAAGCCGAATAGGCCAGTAAGTATAATTATTACCGCCGCCAAGGAGGTTATGTTTTCGGTAGCGTTGGTTTGTTTGTTTGTCTGTTAGCAACATTACGGAAAAAGTTGTGAACGGATTGCTTGAAATTTTTTCCAGAGGTGTGACTGGGCACAAGTAACAATCCATTAAATTTTGGCGGTGATCCGGATCACCTTCTGGATCCCGGATTTTTTAAAAGTATTCTTGGTGGAGGTCTGCGCTCTCCGAGTGCTTTTCTAGTATTTAATTGCAATTAGTTGCCAATACAAGTCACGATATAAGGTTGCTAAAACTGAAAACGTAATTGAATAACACGTTAATTAAGAAATAAAGCAAGTTTAAAAATGACTTCAGTTCCCCTTTAACAACACTTGTTCTAACAAGTCCTGTTGTAAGATGTTACAGTATGTACGTAAGTCTCACATTTCTGGCAAGTGTTTTTTTTTAAAAAGAAAAAAGCTAACTTTTTTTAAAACTCATCTGCTTCTGCTGCTGTTTTAGGCTGTTCAACCTTACCTTGAAATGTTCAACCGGTTCTGTGGTCAGTTTTCGATGTTTTGTTTTCAAATGTATTTTAACCCTTTGATGCAAAACATATGCACACCCCTTCTAATGCACAACATGGGTCAAAAATGACCCGCATTCATTTTCCAGCTTATTCCATGCTGACTGAGTTTTTCTTTGCTCTATCTTTTGAAATCAGTTTATTTTATGATTGAATATTCCAAGTATTCTTTAAATATCTTGTTTTTAATTACCACAAATCATTAATTTAATTTTTTCTTTCCTACTTTATGAACAAAAATACTTTTTATATTACTACACATGGGTCATCCAAGTGTGATTTAAAATTAAATGTCTTAATACTATAATAATAATTTGTTTCAAGTAATTACTTTAGCAGTGAATGGGGCCAGTTATTTATTTATTAACTATGTAGTTAGCTAAGCCAACTATAATAAAATTAGCTAACTAAAGTAGAATATGTCAACAGCTCGGTAGCTAATAGTAATTACTTGTAACTTTCTGATAAGTAATCTACTCACTCTCAAGGTAACCTAAACATAATCAATTTTTTTCTAAGGTAATGTTAGAACTAGTGCTGTCAAAAATGTCACGTTATTAACGCGTTAACTTGACTCAATTTTAACGGCGATAATTTTTTTATCGCGAGATTAACGCTCTGTGACATGATGTAGGTTTTTCATAAGCTTTTGAAACTGCCAGGAACTTGGAACAGAGACTTTGCTTAGAAAACCGATAGCAGCTAGACTGTAATGCCACGCCCCGCACAGCCAGAGTCCTCTGCCCTGCTCCCCCAAAGAACCAGCGCGGGCAGGGCGCGCTAGTAGAGATGGGATTTATGGCTCTTTGATGGGATCCGCATCTTTGTGATCCGTTCTTTGAAAAGAGCCGTTCAAAAGACTGGCTCATTTGGCTCTTTTTAAATATTTATTCAGTTTTAAGAAGACAGCGTCTAAAGAAGCCAGATCCCTCTGAACTGTAAACTCAATGCTATCCCAGAAATCGTTCCTGTAATATGCAAATTTGGCCGCCTCTGATTGGACAGCGCGACGCATCAACAGGCAGAAAGTGTAAAAGTACAAAATGTGTTAAGTGAGCTGAAACAGTAAAGATCAGACTCAATGCAATATTTATCAACGAACAACTTAAAGTTAATATAATAGTGTACTTTATATTATAATCAAGCATGTCAAGCCTACCGTCACTGTGTAACCTGTCTCTCTGATAGACTAACTCAAGCAGTAGATCACTTCACTCATGGTTCTCTTGTTAGTCTCGGGACGAAGAGCCACGGTGCTCAGCTTAGGTTTCAGTTTGCAGTGGCTGTGTCAAGACGTGTTATGTTTTGCAATAAGAAAAACATTGGTACAAAACAAGCCCATTCGCTTTTTTATGCTGGTAAGAGAATTACAATGTTTTTTCGTGTGACAAAAATGTGCGATTAAATTACGATTAATCGCGAGTTAACTATGACAGTCGCGACATTAATCGCGATTAAATATTTTAATCGCTTGACAGCACTAGTTAGAACAATTGAAAAACATTACTTCCATGTATTAGATGGGCAAAGGGCGCTGTGCTGAGCTGTGAACTGTCTGACACGAGCACAATTCACAGTTCCCACCAAACGCTGGAGTAAATGCATGCGGGTCGTTTCTGACCCATGTGTGTAAACTTGATGTAGAATTACAAAAGCTGTGCTTGTTCATAACTTAAGAAAGGAAAAATAAAAATGATGATTTGTGCTAAACAAAAAGATATTTACTGCATATTTGGAAAAGTACGGTAAATGACAAAATGAATTTATTTCAAAAGTATATCATAGAAACACTCAGCCATACATGAAATAACCTGGAAAATGAATGCAGGTCGTTTTTGACCCATGTTGTGCATTAGAAGGGTAGTGATACAAAAAGGGTTTTTATTCAAAAAGTAAGAAAGGAAAAAATAAAATAAGGATGTATGATGATCAAAAACAAATTAATTGAGGAATACCTTGAATACTGAATGATGGAATTAATTTACTGCAAAGATATAGAAGATAAAAACTTAGCCGGGTCACTTTTGACCCATGTTTTGCATCAAAGGGTTAAGAAAGCTGGCTTCAAGTTTTTTTTTGTTCAAAAGCTGCACCAAACATATGACATACTTTGGAACAGGTTAGGTCTTGTTACGATAATACTCTTCGATGAACACTTCCCACTTTCAAAATCCATTTTAATAGATGAAGACATTTTTAGCTGTGAAGAATGCATTAGCTAGCTAATACTGTGTTTTATGTTCAACTTCCACATGCTAAGAGCTACATATTATCACGTCATGACCCCTGAGAAATTCAATAATCTACTATCACCTGTGAATCTAAATAGTCATTGTTTTTAATATTTTATAGATTATTCAAATGCATGTGGCACTGACATTTCACAAACCCCTGCTTGGGAAACCCTGGTATATTGGTACATCATCAGTACCCAACTTCTGCCATTTTACAGCAGCCTTGACTGATCATATTTCTCTCACTGTCTGTCATATCTAAATCATTGCATGGGCAAAATCCTAATGCCCTAATGCCTCATAGCCATCATGATCTAGTCTTACAGCTTACAGCTCTAAATTACAGTGTCTGGAAGAAGGTGTACTCAACTGTAGCCATTTCTTGTCACTGAATAGAAGTAGTCAATAACACAGAATTGCAACATGCCTTTCCTCTTCATGTTAAGTAAGTCGATGTTTCTAACCATATGTGCACGCTTGTGTAGGGCGTGGAAAGCCACTGGACTGAGATTAATTCAATCTCGTCATTAAAGTGCACTTCTGTGCATGTTCAATGGGGCATTTACCACAAAACAATGATTGTCTCGATGAAGCCATTTTTTATTGTTGCTTAATACGTTTGATGTGAATATCACCTGATTTTATATCCATAACAAAGTACACCATATTTTGCTTGTATAGCTTACAAAATGTGCCATTAAAGATCATCAGTGATTGAGGGGTGGTGGTGGATCATTGGGTTAAAGCTCTGGGTTACTGATCAGAGGAGGGTTTGAGTCCCAACACCACCAAATTGGGCCCTTGAGCAAGGCCCTTAACCCTATCAGCTCAACCTATCCACACTGACTACACACAGAAGTGAGAAAAGGTGGAAGAAGAAGAAGAAGAAGATGATCATCAAAGATCCTCAGAGTGGTAGAGTCCCACCACTGGAGAAATAGGAACTGTCTGTGGTGCTGAAATCACTCAATTTAACAATCTAACAAATTCTTATGGGCGGCACGGTGGTGTAGTGGTTAGCGCTGTCGCCTCACAGCAAGAAGGTCCGGGTTCGAGCCCCGTGGCCGGCGAGGGCCTTTCTGTGCGGAGTTTGCATGTTCTCCCCGTGTCCGTGTGGGTTTCCTCCGGGTGCTCCGGTTTCCCCCACAGTCCAAAGACATGCAGGTTAGGGTAACTGGTGACTCTAAATTGACTGTAGGTGTGAATGTGAGTGTGAATGGTTGTCCGTGTCTATGTGTCAGCCCTGTGATGACCTGGCGACTTGTCCAGGGTGTACCCCGCCTTTCGCCCGTAGTCAGCTGGGATAGGCTCCAGCTTGCCTGCGACCCTGTAGAACAGGATAAAGCGGCTAGAGATGATGAGATGAGATGAGACAAATTCTTACTCTCCCAAAATATCTCACCTATATTGTCTATCAGGATACAGAGGTTTAAATATAGTTTAATGTCATTTCAAGCTAGTCTGGATACTGACATCCTGTATAACCAACACGTTAATAGTAAGTAAATAATAATTCAGTGCCGAGTTTCCCAAAAGCATCGAAACACAAAGATCATCATGAAATGGTAGACCAAGCAGCACAATGAACATGCTTTCTCCTAGTTAAGATGCGCTTAGTGCTAAGAGGCTTTTGGGAAACCCACCACAGATTAGTCCGTGAACTCATTTGTCATTTTGGTTACATTGACTGTTTACAGTTTGTACAGCCTAGAGAATGAAACAGAATATTAATCGAATATACCATGCACTGAGAGGCTCCAGCTGAAATTGTGGATTCTCTGAAGTGACTGGTATAGTACTATTTTGTGAGGGGCGCAGCCATGAAGAAAATAGTACTATGCCAGTCACCAAAGAGAATCAATAATTATCAGTGCCTCTTAGTGTATGGTATATTTGATTTATACCCATCATCAAAAAATTCCAAACTAAAAGTGTTAACTACAAAGAATTAGAAAAAACCTGAAAAAAATATTAGAGGTATAACTCTGCCTCATTAGGCATGATCATTATACGTAGATCTACACATACAGAAATGCTTGTGGAGCCACAGCTGTTGGCCATATAGCTTGAAATTGTGACATCAGTTCATGGTATATCTAGGATATACCATAACTGACTCACACCATATGCATTTTTTAAGTATTTTTGACGTCATGAGATACATTGCTTAATCAATGGTGGAACTATTTTATGTCACATGAGCCATCCTTGGTCAATCCCTGCACAGGAATTTTTTGATGAGGGATATAAACTAGTGCTGTCAAGCGATTAAACTATTTAATCGTGATTAATGTCGCGACTGTCATAGTTAACTCGCGATTAATCACAATTTAATCGCACATTTTTGTCACATGAAAAACCATGTAATTCTCTTATCAGCATAAAAAAGTGAATGGGCTTGCTCACCGTTCGAACTACGGGGGTACTCGGGGGATCCGAGATCCCCTGAAACAGACATGAGATCCCTTGAAAACATGATTTGGGAAATGTTGGGGGGTCTCTAAAATATTGCCAAAATGATGTTTATTGACATAGCAATCGTGTGTAACGGGAAGCATTTGCATATCCGAAGTGAGCGCGCTATGGAGATCCGCGCTCTGAGACAAGCGCAAGCACCCCCAAGGGAAAAAAAAGGGACCCCCCAAAAATATCGGCATAGTTCGAACACTGGTTGTACCAATGTTTTTTTTTATTGCAGAGCATAACACGTCTTGTCACAGCCACTGCAAAGTGGGGCTGGAGCTGCCGATGGGAAAACGAAACGTAAGCCGAGCACCGTGGCTCTTCGGGGGAGGGCAGAGGACTCTGGCTGTGCGGGGCGTGGCATCATGTCACAGAGCGTTAATCTCGCGATAAAAAAATTATCGCCGTTAAAATTGAGTCAAGTTAACGCGTTAATAACGCGACATTTTCGACAGCACTAATATAAACAAAAATGTGTCATGAAACATTTCAGATATTTTGAATGTAGTACCAGCAATGAGGCAGGAGTGTGCCATAAGGCAAGAGTGGTTATGAATTTTGAAAATATTGCAGATTTCCTAAACCTTGTTATTGCTGTTAAGTAAGAAATAAGAAATAATTATAGAATGTTACTTTGACCAACATCTAAATACCTTGTCATTTTATTTAGATTCCATCTAATGTGTTCACACAATATGAGAATGTTTGTTTGTTTGTTTGTTTGTTTGTTTGTTTGATTTCTCAAATCTTGTTACTGAATTGTCATTTATTGAATCCATGAATATCTATGCTACATATATTTTAAATGTATAAATAAGGATGAAAGCGAAATCCTAAAGTAATGAAAATATGTGTCCAAACTTAATGTCCCAAATACCCAAACATGACATTAAAAATGCTTTTTAGTCAGTCAGTTGTGACAAAAGGGTAAGTCATGCTTGTGTAGAATATGATAAAGGCTAAACATATTTTCTTTACTTGTAAGCACAACACTTTGACAGTTGTATCAATGAACTGCATCATGTCTCATCTCATCTCATTATCTCTAGCCGCTTTATCCTTCTACAGGGTCGCAGGCAAGCTGGAGCCTATCCCAGCTGACTACGGGCGAAAGGCGGGGTACACCCTGGACAAGTCGCCAGGTCATCACAGGGCTGACACATAGACACAGACAACCATTCACACTCACATTCACACCTACGGTCAATTTAGAGTCACCAATTAACCTAACCTGCATGTCTTTGGACTGTGGGGGAAACCGGAGCACCCGGAGGAAACCCACGCGGACACGGGGAGAACATGCAAACTCCACACAGAAAGGCCCTCGCCGGCCATGGGGCTCGAACCCAGGACCTTCTTGCTGTGAGGCGACAGCGCTAACCACTACACCACCGTGCCGCCCCCACTGCATCATGTGTTAAGTGTATTTATTACTATTCTATCCACATTCACTGGATATGAGCAATCGTGTGCTCTGATTGGCTGCTCTACTACTAGGCTATCAGCTCATATACCATGAGTAGAAAAAAACAAACTGGCGGAGCGTGTTGCTGAACCAACCGACAAAATAAAAACTCTACTCAAAAACAAAACCCAAGAAAAAAAACAACAAAAAAGCAATAAAATATGGAATAAAAGTATTTGATGGTAAGAATGTATCTTTTTTATTTTTCAAGAATTATTATTATAGCATTTTCACAAACTGCTGTTGTCATTTTGCTGTTTTGTTAAGCGGAAATTATTTTGTCAGACATTTTACATAAACAGCTATTCCACTCAATCTCGTCGTACATGGCTTATAGCCAACTCAGTGCTACGTGCCTCGTCAGCTATCAGCTCATGTACAACTCGATTTCATGGAATAACTGTTAATTATTATTATTATTATTATTATTATTATTATTATTACAACCCCGATTCCAAAAAAGTTGGGACAAAGTACAAATTGTAAATAAAAACGGAATGCAATGATGTGGAAGTTTCAAAATTTTATATTTTATTCAGAATAGAACATAGATGACATATCAAATGTTTAAACTGAGAAAATGTATAATTTAAAGAGAAAAATTAGGTGATTTTAAATTTCATGACAACAACACATCTCAAAAAAGTTGGGACAAGGCCATGTTTACCACTGTGAGACATCCCCTTTTCTCTTTACAACAGTCTGTAAACGTCTGGGGACTGAGGAGACAAGTTGCTCAAGTTTAGGGATAGGAATGTTAACCCATTCTTGTCTAATGTAGGATTCTAGTTGCTCAACTGTCTTAGGTCTTTTTTGTCGTATCTTCCGTTTTATGATGCACCAAATGTTTTCTATGGGTGAAAGATCTGGACTGCAGGCTGGCCAGTTCAGTACCCCGACCCTTCTTCTACGCAGCCATGATGCTGTAATTGATGCAGTATGTGGTTTGGCATTGTCATGTTGGAAAATGCAAGGTCTTCCCTGAAAGAGACGTCGTCTGGATGGGAGCATATGTTGCTCTAGAACCTGGATATACCTTTCAGCATTGATGGTGTCTTTCCAGATGTGTAAGCTGCCCATGCCACACGCACTAATGCAACCCCATACCATCAGAGATGCAGGCTTCTGAACTGAGCGCTGATAACAACTTGGGTCGTCCTTCTCCTCTTTAGTCGGAATGACACGGCGTCCCTGATTTCCATGAAGACCTTCAAATTTTGATTTGTCTGACCACAGAACAGTTTTCCACTTTGCCACAGTCCATTTTAAATGAGCCTTGGCCCAGAGAAGACGTCTGCGCTTCTGGATCATGTTTAGATACGGCTTCTTCTTTGAACTATAGAGTTTTAGCTGGCAACGGTGGATGGCACGGTGAATTGTGTTCACAGATAATGTTCTCTGGAAATATTCCTGAGCCCATTTTGTGATTTCCAATACAGAAGCATGCCTGTATGTGATGCAGTGCCGTCTAAGGGCCCGAACATCACGGGCACCCGGTATGGTTTTCCGGCCTTGACCCTTACGCACAGAGATTCTTCCAGATTCTCTGAATCGTTTGATGATATTATGCACTGTAGCACTACGTTCACACTGCAGGCTGAAGTGACTCAAATCCGATTTTTTCGCCCATATGTGACCTGTATCCGATCTTTTATTGACAATATGAACGACACAGATCCGATTTTTTTAAATCCGACCCAGGCCGTTTGGATATGTGGTCCTAATTCCGATTCCTATCCGATCTTTTCATATGCGACTTCAGTCTGAACCGCCAGGTCGCATTCATCCGACTTACACGTCATCAACAAGCCACAAACGTCACTATTCTGCGCTGAAGTAGGCGGCGGGTCTCTCAAAAAAAGTTACAACAACATGGCGCATGACATCAATGCGACTCCGCACCCACACGTTCCTTTGAACGGAGGTTGCAGTCACTACCCCGCAGAACGCCTGAGCCAAAACCCTTGCCCTCTTCCTTCTCAACCTCCTCCTTAACATCAGGCTATTGTGCATGTTCTGGCTCCGTCGCAACAACAACTGCATCATCACCAGGTACTCCATGCTGGCTACTGTCATACACAGGAAACTTTAGGTTACTTCCGTAAACACTGGCCATGCTCACTGCGTGTGACGTCGTCGTATCCTGCAATGCGCATGCGGAACATTTTTAGGTCGCTTTTCGTTCATACTGAGGATCACATACAAGTCGCATATATTTGTTAATGTGAACGACCTCACAAAAAAATCGGATTTCACAAAAAAATCGGAATTGAGCATTAAGCCTTGCAGTGTGAACGTAGTGTTAATGATGATATGTTCAAACTCTTTGCAATTTTACACTGTCGAACTCCTTTCTGATATTGCTCCACTATTTGTCGGCGCAGAATTAGGGGGATTGGTGAGCCTCTTCCCATCTTTATTTCTGAGAGCCGCTGCCACTCCAAGATGCTCTTTTTATACCCAGTCATGTTAATGACCTATTGCCAATTGACCTAATGAGTTGCAATTTGGTCCTCCAGCTGTTCCTTTTTTGTACCTTTAACTTTTCCAGCCTCTTATTGCCCCTGTCCCAACTTTTTTGAAATGTGTTGCTGTCAGGAAATTTCAAATGAGCCAATATTTGGCGTACAATTTCAAAATGTCTCACTTTCGACATGTGATATGTTGTCTATGTTCTATTGTGAATACAATATCAGTTTTTGAGATTTGTAAATTATTGCATTCCGTTTTTATTTACAATTTGTACTTTGTCCCAAGCGGCACGGTGGTGTAGTGGTTAGCGCTGTCGCCTCACAGCAAGAAGGTCCGGGTTCGAGCCCCGTGGCCGGCGAGGGCCTTTCTGTGCAGAGTTTGCATGTTCTCCCCGTGTCCGCGTGGGTTTCCTCCGGGTGCTCCGGTTTCCCCCACAGTCCAAAGACATGCAGGTTAGGTTAACTGGTGACTCTAAATTGACCGTAGGTGTGAATGTGAGTGTGAATGGTTGTCTGTGTCTATGTGTCAGCCCTGTGATGACCTGGCGACTTGTCCAGGGTGTACCCCGCCTTTCGCCCGTAGTCAGCTGGGATAGGCTCCAGCTTGCCTGCGACCCTGTAGAACAGGATAAAGCGGCTAGAGATAATGAGATGAGATGAGATTATTATTATTATTATCCATCCATCATCTGTAATCATTTATCCTGTGCAGGGTCACGGGCAAGCTGGAGCCTACACTGTAAAAAACGTCCGTAGAATTAACAGTGAATTTATGTAAAATCATGACATAAAAAAACTGTAAATACAAAAACAATGAAGCAGTGTGTAATTTACATCAATATACTGTAAAACTCCTCACCAAATACCACTGTTAATATAACAGTAAGAATATGTTGAATTGATCATATTTTTTTGTAGAATTTACAAATTGTTGTAGTTTAAACACAGACAAACTGTAATACTAAAACAGAATGTGATAGTTAAAATTACATAATTGCCCTGTTAAAAAACAAACAAAAACAGCCACTGTCGTGACTCAGTTGACTAAGGTGCCATACCATGAATCTGGGGACCCGGGTTCGATTCTGACCCAAGGTCGTTTCCCAGTCTCTCTCTAGCTCATTTCCTGTCTCTACACTGTCCTATCCAATAAAGGTGAAAAAAGCCCCCCCCCCCCCCCCCCAAAAAAAAATATCTGTCTAGTAGATCATTGAAACCAGCATACACTGTAAAAAAAAATCCCGTTGTTTTTACGAAAAAAACCTGGCAGCTGGAGTCACCAGAAAAAATCCGTAAAATATACAGCAGAATGGTAATTGCTTTTACGGTACAGCTTGTACATTTTACAGTTAAATCCAGCATATAAAACACTGGACTTCTGTTATATTTGCTACTTTAAACTGTAAAATGTACATGCTGTGCTGTAAAAGCAATTACCGTTTTGCTGTATATTTTACGGATTTTTTCTGGTGACTCCAGCTGCCAGTTTTTTTCCGTAAAAACAACGGGATTTTTTTTTTACAGTGTATCCCAGCTGACTACGGGCGAGAGGCGGGGTACACCCTGGACAAGTCGCCAGGTCATCACAGGGCTGACACATAGACACAGACAACCATTCACACTCACATTCACACCTACGCTCAATTTAGAGTCACCAGTTAACCTAACCTGCATGTCTTTGGACTGTGGGGGAAACCGGAGCACCCGGAGGAAACCCACGCGGACACGGGGAGAACATGCAAACTCCGCACAGAAAGGCCCTCGCCGGGCACGGGGCTCGAACCCGGACCTTCTTGCTGTGAGGCAACAGCGCTACATCTTTATTTCTAAGAGTATGACATTAACTGTATCCTTACCAGGTAATCTTCAGTACTGGGCTCTTAGTCAGAAATCCATAATTAATTTGAGTTGGACTGTGATTGCAACACTGCTCAGTGGTAGCAGTGGATTGGTGGAAAGCCCAGGTTTCGCTGACAGACTCCCCTCCATCCCTCCCTCCCTCCTCCATCCCTCCCTCCTCCTCTTTGCGTTGTCACAGCATCCTGGCTGCCACCTCCCCAACCCAACGACGAAACGGTGAAGATAAACACATCCACTCGATACACACTCCTGCATCTTCACCATGTTCTTTCCGGCAGGTGGAATACATTTACACGCCTCGGTCTTGGAGCAGCTTTGACGCGTATCGGTTCGATTCCGCGCGTTCGTCCCCAAAAGACAGAAGACGCTGCGCGCAATCAGGTGCCGCTGTTCATCGCTGCACGGATGGATGATCTCAAGTGTGACTTCTTGCGTTGGATTTGAGATGTTCAGGATCCAGAGAAGCCATATGGGATTGTTTACACCAGCAGGCCCGTTGGAGGATGGAACCCGGGCTCTGTAAGATGCTGCGATCATCAGCGCAACGCGTAACGCGACGCATTTCCCGTGATTCAGTCTCCGCGTGATGCGCTATATTTCTGGGTCGTCCGAATTTGTTTAGGTTTAGTATAAACCCATGCGGTAGCCATAGTAATGGTTTGCCTGGACTGAAGCTGGATGGGCGCACTTTACTGGAAATGGGAAGCTTGAACCCATTTTAGTTCCCTGTAGCTCATTCTTAAACTGGTTCGCTGAAAGACTTTGGAAGCACATCATATGTCAGTATCTATGATGCGATGAGGCTCCCTCTGATCTGTAGGGCCCATCTCTGCTAGAGGAAAACACAGAGGTTCTGGAGGTGCAACAATGCCGAGCTCTCGCCTCAGCGCTGGATCTGTAGACTACTGGGTGGACGGCTCACGTCGAGATGTTTCCTTGGATGAGTTCTACACCATGGGCCCAGAACTGGGGAGGCAAGTCGGCTATACTATTGGATAATTATCCTGATCCGTTATTTTCTACCTCGCTTACAGCCTCCCACCCCACCTCACCCCATCCCGTGCCCCATTACTGTGGTGGAGAACATCTACTGTCTGTCGTCCAAGTCTGTAACCAAAAAGAAGAAGAAAAGACCTTTCTGTAAATTTAAATCTATGTGAATTTTGTAAGCATTTAATATGTAGTGTAAGGTGTAGTGGTTAGCGCTGTCGCCTCACAGCAAGAAGGTCCGGGTTCGAGCCCCGTGGCCGGCGAGGGCCTTTCTGTGCGGAGTTTGCTTGTTCTTCCCGTGTCCGCGTGGGTTTCCTCTGGGTGCTCCGGTTTCCCCCACAGTCCAAAGACATGCAGGTTAGGTTAACTGGTGGCTCTAAATTGACCGTAGGTGTGAATGTGAGTGTGAATGGTTGTTTGTGTCTATGTGTCAGCCCTGTGATGACCTGGCGACTTGTCCAGGGTGTACCCCGCCTTTCGCCCGTAGTCAGCTGGGATAGGCTCCAGCTTGCCTGCGACCCTGTAGAACAGGATAAAGCGGCTAGAGATAATGAGATGAGATGAGATGAGATGAGATGAGATGAGATGAGATGAGATGAGATGAGATGAGATGAGAATCCTGTGCTGTGTGTGTGTGTGTGTGTGTGTGTCTTCAACACTGGGTTTCTGCTGTGTTCTTCGTAAAGATGTCTGGTTCTCGTATAATAGTTGTAATTAGGTCAGGTGAGATGGCATTATTATCTCACATTTATGATTCCAAATGTTCCTCTGGTTATTGGTCCAAGAAGAAACAGGACTTTCAAAGCTGGATGTTGTTGGATGTTGTTATACTGATTATTAAGGGCAGTCTGTGGTCTAAGAAGAAAAACAGAAATAGATGGGTGGATTAAGATGAGGAGGAGGATGAAGGGGGGGGAATCAGGTGATGTGGCCCAGCTCTCTGCATTCATACAGTATAACCTCTGACCCCAGACACCTCACACACACACACATATGCTCTTATGATGGTGGTGTTAATGCTTCGTTCTCAGTGCCTAATGACATTTAAGATCGGCTTTCTTGAAGCCTGAGGTGCCGGTGTGTTTAATCACATTTAAGCAGACGGAGTGGTGCTCAGGCTCCCTGTGTGTTCAGCCTTGTGATCTCAATAAGTCATCCACTGACAATTAAGCATTAACGATTTCACAGAACCCAAGAAAGACCTCCAGCACCTCCTCTCACATACCAGGTGGCGTGTGAATCCCAGCTTCGTTTTGGTGAGAAAAAAAACAAAACACTGCTTGATGCTTGATGTGTTTGATCTAATCTAAGAAACTGGATGAAACATGGGTTAGGTTTATAACCTTGCTATTTGTTTATTAGAAAATTGATGCAGGATAGGATCATTTACTCTATTAATTGTTCATCATACAGTGTATATATATTTAAAACTAGACCGTTATCTAAATATACCAAATACTAGTATTGGCACAGCAGGTAGTGTTATTGCCTTATAGTCCCAGGGTCTCTTGAACTTGTATGGTTTTATGTTCTTCGGTTTCCTCCTACCTCCCAAAAACATGGCTTGGTGACATAAAAGCTGTGGTTTAGTGCTCGTAATCATGTGTGTGTGTATGTGTGTGTGCATAGTTCCCTGCAACGGTATGTCATCCCATCCATGTATATTCCAACTTCCCACTAGGAATAAGCTCCAGATCCAAGGTAAAGCAGTTACTGTAGAAGAATGAATAAATGAACGTACAAAGATATTGAACTGTCACTCTGCGTCTTGTTACAGCTTCAAATATATTCTGACAGAACTCAGAACTTATAAGTAGGCCATCAGTTTGGAAGAAGGGCACTCACAGCTTGAGCAGGATTGGCCTGGACAGCTGTGTGGTGATTCAAATCAAAGCTCTTTCTTGGTGGCATGCTATCAAATACAATACCCCACTGATTCCTCATCAGTTACACGTTTGTGCTACTCCAGTTTCCAAGATTCGGAATTGCATCTCCATCTTGGCTCCAGCGCTGAGTGTCGTCTATTTAGCATTGATGACTTCATTGATTTTTCCTTTGTTTTTTCTCTAGAGGGGCCACATCAGTTGTGTATCGCTGTGAAGAGAAGCAAACTGAGAAGCCTTTTGCAGCCAAGGTCCTGAAGAAGACTGTAAGTCAGAATGCTGTTTTAGTAGAAAGTTAGCCATTAGTTATAAAGTCAAGAACGATATTTTATACAATTTAGCACTGTCATATTGTTGCAGATCGACAAGAAAATTGTAAGAACAGAAATCGGGGTTCTGCTGCGTCTTTCCCATCCAAACATTGTAAGAATTTGGGTGTTTTTCTTTTCTGCTATAAGAGTCATTGGGAAGAGTTATTGGCTATACATGCATTTCTAAATAATATTAGGTTGCGTGATTTTATATATCCAGAATTTTGCCAGACCAATATTGCATTCTTTTTCACATAGAATGTAATTTGCAGCATCGTTTCTCTCCGTTGTTTCTCTCTGTGTGGCTTACAGATTCGCCTGAAAGAGATCTTCGAGACGGAAACAGAAATCTCTCTAATCCTGGAGCTCGTCACTGGCGGGGAACTTTTTGACAGGTGTGCGTTCACTGAAGTTCTATTTAAAACCCTGTATTTATTAAAACCATTAATGGAAACAGCATGTGCATTTGCCAGCGGATTACTGACTTCAAAGCGTAGAGAAGTAGAAGCAAGGGTCTTTCAATTCAGAGACTTTTCTTGATAAGGTTTTTCAGTCGTGTGGTGGTTGAATCCTAATTTAGGGTAATATATAACTAAAGGTCATTCCTTCTTTTCATTTCCAGATATGACTTTTTGAGTAATCAGTATAAATTTTATCTGCAAACTGACTCCATATGGACGAGTGGTTTGCTTGAGCTTTCTTGGTTTTTTTTTTCAGTGTAGGCAGAAAAAACAGCACTCAACAGATTAAAAAAAAAAAAAAACCTGGGTAGTGAATGAAACCCTTCCATTGGCTACGCAGTGGGTCATATTTATCTGCTGTGCTGTAACTCTTCTTGGCCAACAGGAAAAAAGACTCTGATATAGCGACGATCTGGATCTGGATCTGGATCTGTTTCATGCTCCAAATATCCATATGTATATCTAGATTTGGATTTAAACTCAAAGTGGGTGTGGTCTAAAGACTGGAAAACACTGTGAGAAAAAGGAAAAAAAAAAACAGAAGTAAAAATTCCAGCACTGTCCGCATCATCTGAGGATTCTGCCTCTGAAAGTTCCTCAAACTCAGCTACATCACTCAAGTTCACAATTAGTCTCAACTTCGAGATGCCCATGATTCGGAAAAACATGAACAAACTCGCAGCTTAATTTAAACCACTGCCGCCTTGACCAGGCAGTTACTAAGGATAAATGAATGAACAGTGTATGTTCAAATGAATGAGCGTCTTTGTCCCGCAAGCGTCACATGATCGCACACTCATACCTGCACACACGTCGCACACCATTTTTTGTTGCATCCTTAGCAATTCCTGTCCTGATACACAGCTTTCTATTCACCCAGATACCCTGAGAACTTTTCCAACGAGCTTTCAAATAAAAAAACGAGTATTGCCCACTTCCTGTTTGTCTCGATGCGTTTCGAACACATTATCTGTCCTTTCGGAGTAATGTACAGTATTTTTGTATTTGACTGGTCGTGCAATTTGATTTTTAATTATTTTGGAATACAGTCTTTTATTAGAGTGATTTAGGGCTGAATCATTCATGATCAAACAAGGGCTGGATGTATGAACAGAGTCCATGTATTTTCAAACTCATTAGCTGAATGTTTGGGTTGTTTTTTTTATTGTCAGGATTGTGGAGAGGGGCTACTACAGTGAGCGAGACGCTGCTCATGTAATCAAGCAAATCCTCGAGGCAGTGGCGGTAAGGCCCAGGTTTATTGTGTACTTTTATTTATTTTCATAGTTTCACTTGGGGGCGGCACGGTGGTGTAGTGGTTAGCGCTGCCGCCTCGCAGCAAGAAGGTCCGGGTTCGAGCCCCGTGGCCGGCGAGGGCCTTTCTGTGCGGAGTTTGCATGTTCTCCCCGTGTCCGTGTGGGTTTCCTCCGGGTGCTCCGGTTTCCCCCACAGTCCAAAGACATGCAGGTTAGGTTAACTGGTGACTCTAAATTGAGCGTAGGTGTGAATGTGAGTGTGAATGGTTGTCTGTGTCTATGTGTCAGTGCTGTGATGACCTGGCGACTTGTCCAGGGTGTACCCCGCCTTTCGCCCGTAGTCAGCTGGGATAGGCTCCAGCTTGCCTGCGACCCTGTAGAACAGGATAAAACGGCTACAGATAATGAGATGAGATGAGATGAGATGAGATGAGATGAGATGAGATGAGATGAGATGAGTTTCACTTGGTGGTGCAGTGATTAACACTGTCGCCTCACAGCAAGATGGTTCTGGGTATGAACCTGCTGGTCTGTGTGGAGTTTGTATGTTCTCCTCATGCCTGTTTGGGCTCTGGTTTCATCCCACAGTCCAAAGACGTGCAGGTTACTGTAAGTCAACTGAAATATTAGCGACCCATCCAGGGTGGAACCCACCTCTATCCCAATGTCAGCTTGGATTAGCTCCAGGTTCCCCATGACCCACAATGGATAAGCACTATAGAGAATGAATGAATGAATATTTACACTTGTACTACCTTTTATTTTCATATTTTACAGGTACTTGCTTTGCGTATCCCTCGAGAGATGTTAAAATCTTAATTACAATTATACATAATTAAATATTATACAAGCGTCAGATAATATTTTTATTCAAAGAAATGTGTACATGCATATGATAATTAGCTACGGATCATTACTGAGCAACTATTTAGTTGCTATCTGAGCAAAAGGGAGATGAAAGCGTCCTCTCTCCTTCCATGTCGGCCATTTTACATGTCTCAGCTGTACTTCTCTCACCCTGCTAGACACACAGATGGTATCAGAAGAAAACTTTATTTTCCATGGAATGCCCTGAGAGCTAAATGCACTTTATAGTCATGTCGAGGCTTGTTTTGATGGAAATCTAGTGAGCAGTAATTGGATCCTATTATATGCCTTCGGAACAAACAGGCTAGCCACCGATACTTGATGTGCAAATTGATTATAGAGGTTATAGAATATAATTTGGTTTCCACAGCCATCTGTTCAGGTGTCTTTGTTGTGATGCTTGTTTTGGACAATACGTACATTATCCTGAGAAATAATTACGGTATAATTAGAGTATACATAGAGTAAAATTCACGTGAGACTAAAATGTAGGTGTTTATGCTACAGTGGTGCTTGAAAGTTTGTGAACCCTTTAGAATTTTCTATATTTCTGCATAAATATGACCTAAAACATCATCAGATTTTCACACAAGTCCTAAAAGTAGATAAAGAGAACCCAGTTAAACAAATGAGACAAAAATATTATACTTGGTCATTTATTTATTGAGGAAAATGATCCAATGTTACATATCTGTGAGTGGCAAAAGTATGTGAACCTCTAGGATTAGCAGTTAATTTGAAGGTGAAATTAGAGGCAGGTGTTTTCAGTCAATGGGATGACGATCAGGTGTGAGTGGGCACCCTGTTTTATTTAAAGAACAGGGATCTATCAAAGTCTGATCTTCACAACACATGTTTGTGGAAGTGTATCATGGCACGAACAAAGGAGATTTCTGAGGAGCTCAGAAAAAGTGTTGTTGATGCTCATCAGGCTGGAAAAGGTTACAAAACCATCTCTAAAGAGTTTGGACTCCACCAATCCACAGTCAGACAGATTGTGTACAAATGGAGGAAATTCAAGACCATTGTTACCCTCCCCAGGAGTGGTCGACCAACAAAGATCACTCCAAGAGCAAGGCATGTAATAGTCAGCGAGGTCACAAAGGACCCCAGGGTAACTTCTAAGTCAGCGTTTCTCAACATTTTTTCAGTCACAGCACCCTTCAGAAGTATGCAATTTCTCAAAGCACCCCCATATAAAATATACGCAGTCACGCTGACCATACGCTGACCCCGGCAGTAACGTTGTGACATGGGAATTAAAATTTTTTGGAATTTTAATTCATTTTATTCATTTCAATGTTAGAATATATAATTTTTTGACGGCACCCCTAACGAAGCCAGACGGCACCGAGAAAGGCTGTTCTAAGCAACTGAAAGCCTCTCTCACATTGGCTAATGTTAATGTTCGTGAGTCCACCATCAGGAGAACACTGAATAACAATGGCGTGCATGGCAGGGTTGCAAGGAGAAAGCCACTGCTCTCCAAAAAGAGCATTGCTGCTCGTCTGTAGTTTGATAAAGATCATGTGGACAAGCCAGAAGGCTATTGGAAAAATGTTTTGTGGACGGATGAGACCAAAATAGAACTTTTTAGTTTAAATGAGAAGCGTTATGTTTGGAGAAAGGAAAACACTGCATTCCAGCATAAGAACCTTATCCCATCTGTGAAACATGGTGGTGGTAGTATTATGGTTTGGGCCTGTTTTGCTGCATCTGGGCCAGGATGGCTTGCCATCATTGATGGAACAATGAATTCTGAATTATACCAGCAAATTCTAAAGGAAAATGTCAGGACATCTGTCCATGAACTGTCTCAAGAGAAGGTGGGTCATGCAGCAAGACAACAACCCTAAGCACACAAGTCGTTCTACCAAAGAATGGTTAAAGAAGAATAAAGTTAATGTTTTGGAATGGCCGAGTCAAAGTCCTGACCTTAATCCAATCGAAATGTTGTGGAAGGACCTGAAGCGAGCAGTTCATGTGAGGAAACCCACCAACATCCCAGAGTTGAAGCTGTTCTGTACGGAGGAATGGGCTAAAATTCCTCCAAGCCGGTGTGCAGGACTGATCAACAGTTACCGGAAACGTTTAGTTGCAGTTATTGCTGCACAAGGGGGTCACACCAGATACTGAAACAAAGGTTCATATACTTTTGCCACTCACAGATATGTAATATTGGATCATCTTCCTAATAAATAAATGACCAAGTATAATATTTTTATCTCATTTGTTTAACTGGGTTCTCTTTATCTACTTTTAGGACTTGTGTGAAAATCTGATGATGTTTTAGGTCATATTTATGCAGAAATATAGAAAATTCTAAAGGGTTCACAAACTTTCAAGCACCACTGTACATAACATTTATTTTTTAGTAAAAAAAAATTGTGATTGAAGAATAAAACAGTGAACAATGCCCAAGTTTACTTAATACATTGCTTATGTATACTGTATATAAGCAGCCAAAAAGATACAAAGACACTTAGCATGTTTATTATCCTTTGCATTAAAACTCACCTTTATACTATGTGCACTAGATTTGAAACAGTGGCAAACTGTTACTATTAGAGCTGGGACTTGAGCTCAGCCAGACATACCAAAAACACAACAGGGCAAAGGATTTTGCAAGGGATTAGCATCAGGCTGCCAGGTCGCTCCGTTGTATGTAGGTGTCAATGTTGATTTTAAAAGTAACTAAGTAAATTACACAGGGAAATGAATACTTAAGTCTGAGTGAAAAATACTGTAACGAGCATGCAGCATGGAAGAAGAGTCTGGAGACAGAAATCGTAGTTTCTTAGCCGTTAGCCTGTGCTACTTGCTCTCGATAGCACTGGTTTGACCGCTTTATTAGCATTCGCTAACACTACTGATGAACGCTACACCGGCTGGAAGGTGACTTCACTGCTGTGCTGACAGCGCCGAGTTGTGTTTCAGTTCACATTTGCCTTCGAGAAGGCCTAGGGCGATACATTTTTGGTCCCGCCCACTATAAATCAAAATCTGATTGGTTAATTCCTACATAAACACACAGTGCCATGGCCTTCTGTCCCGGCAGTGAAGTCCTAACCAATGAGTGAGCAGCTCTAAACTCTTCTCAGCCTAGACAACAAACAAAAAAAATTCATTGGATAACTCAATTTTAATGTTTTCCGGACAGTAACCCTTTCATTTCTGAAGCAAAACTGATAGAAAATGAGGCCAAATTAGAAGAGAATAATGATAATGAAATTAGGAAAGAATGTAAGAAATGAAATATAACGTTTGAAATGCTGATACACTACCGTTCAAAAGTTTGGGGTCACTTTGAAATGTCCCTATTTTTGAAAGAAAAGCACTGTTCTTTTCAATGAAGATCACTTTAAACTAATCAGAAATGCACTCTATACATTGCTAATGTGGTAAATGACTATTCTAGCTGCAAATGTCTGGTTTTTGGTGCAATATCTCCATAGGTGGGCGGCACGGTGGTGTAGTGGTTAGCGCTGTCGCCTCACAGCAAGAAGGTCCTGGGTTCGAGCCCCGGGGCCGGCGAGGGCCTTTCTGTGTGGAGTTTGCATGTTCTCCCCGTGTCCGTGTGGGTTTCCTCCGGGTG
This sequence comes from Neoarius graeffei, assembly GCF_027579695.1. NCBI lineage: Eukaryota > Metazoa > Chordata > Actinopteri > Siluriformes > Ariidae > Neoarius > Neoarius graeffei. The sequence continues at coordinate 54,959,837 of NC_083583.1, read as the reverse complement.
CTCCGGTTTCCCCCACAGTCCAAAGACATGCAGGTTAGGTTAACTGGTGACTCTAAATTGACCGTAGGTGTGAATGTGAGTGTGAATGGTTGTCTGTGTCTATGTGTCAGCCCTGTGATGACCTGGCGACTTGTCCAGGGTGTACCCCGCCTTTCGCCCGTAGTCAGCTGGGATAGGCTCCAGCTTGCCTGCGACCCTGTAGAACAGGATAAAGCGGCTACAGATAATGAGATGAGATCTCCATAGGTGTATAGAGGCCCATTTCCAGCAACTCTCACTCCAGTGTTCTAATGGTACAATGTGTTTGCTCATTGCCTCAGAAGGCTAATGGATGATTAGAAAACCCTTGTACAATCATGTTAGCACAGCTGAAAACAGTTTAGCTCTTTAGAGAAGCTATAAAACTGACCTTCCTTTGAGCAGATTGAGTTTCTGGAGCATCACATTTGTGGGGTCAATTAAATGCTCAAAATGGCCAGAAAAATGACTATATTTTCTATTCATTTTACAACTTATGGTGGTAAATAAAAGTGTGACTTTTCATGGAAAACACAAAATTGTCTGGGTGACCCCAAACTTTTGAACGGTAGTGTATGTTTGGGCCGTCTCTGAAGGCCTAGAAGGCCCTGACGGTTCCCCTCTGATATGAAATATATAAGAACCTACCTATGGGGTTCAACTTCAGTCCTGGAGGAGCGAAGGACAGCACAGTTTCTTGCTCTACTTTAGTACTTTGTCAGAGAAAGAGAATGGCAAACTGTGCTGGAGTCTTGCACTTCAGGGCTAAAACTAGAACAAACTCAGTAGTGTCTAGCTCAGTTTAAAAGAAAGAATCATCGAATACAAACCTTCCTAAATAATCTAATCATGTTTAGAGTAGAAGTAAATGCTTAAAATAGTGTATTAGGTTGTTGGTTATGCTTCTGTACAGAATCAGAGATCTAAAAACAAGGCGTGTTAAAAGCGATAGCATGTAGAAGTAAAGATGTTGCGAACTGCCACTTCGTAGACAAAATACTTTCGGTGTTTCTAAAATGTTCTCATCCTGAGATGAATATTAATTCGTGTTGTTTGCTTGGTCTGAGACCGGTGGGAGTTTACTGTTCTGTGGTGTGAAACTACTAACACATAGGATATGACACAGTCAGAAGTGAGAGGTCAGCAGATATGCATGGCACCCAGCAGAATGCGAAATAATCTTCTCCGAGTGAGAAAAAAGAAAAGAAAAATCCATTGCCGTTGCTTCTGTCCGTTTTAATCTCCTGATCGGGATGAAACCGGGATGCCTGATCTGCGACAGCTTGTGAGCAGGGTGCATGCTAAAGTCAGTGAAACAGCACGGTGGTGGAAATACGTCTGTTTTATTTTGCATAAGACTTTGCTCCCAGCTGTAATCTTCGTCACTTTGTGTTAGATCGGAACTTAGATTCCATAGGAAGGCCTATTATTATGCATGGCTGGTGCTGCTTTTGCTGATTTTAGCCTGTTATATGCTGAAGGCTGTAAGAGAATGTAAAAGCATTGCAAAATGACACATACACTCCGTACGAAAGCAGATTCATTTATTCTGCGTTTATCACAAACACCAAGTGTTCAAGTGTTGTATCTCTCTGACTCACATTTTTAACCTTCCCACTCAGGGTGCTATGAAAGCATGACGATCCTCTGGCATGTCAAATTAACACCCTGTCATTTTCTGAAACTTCCATCCAAGTTATTATCAGTGACTTTGTACTGTACATTGTTCCATACAGACAGAAGAGTGACGAGTGTCAGATTTCGGTTGGTGAACTGTGTGATGTGAGTGAGACGTACACAAAGCAAAATCACGTCGTTTTGTTTTTGTGTGGGTTTTTTTTTCACCTAGCATGATTGCAGTCTATTTTCAGACCATGTTAAAGGAGAACTGAAGTCATTTTTAAACTTGCCTTATTTCTTAATTAACGTGTTATTCAATTACGTTTTCGGTTTTAGTAACCTTGTATCGTGACTCGTATTGGCAACTAATTGCAATTAAATATTATACTTATTGCATACCTGCCAACATTGCAGTAGCAAAATAAGGGAGATTTTTTTGGAGATATATATATTAGTGCTGTCAAGCGATTAAAATATTTAATCGCGATTAATGTCGCGACTGTCATAGTTAACTCGCGATTAATCGCAATTTAATCGCACATTTTTGTCACATGAAAAACCATGTAATTCTCTTATCAGCATAAAAAAGTGAATGGGCTTGCTCACCGTTCGAACTACGGGGGTACTCGGGGGATCCGAGATCCCCTGAAACAGACATGAGATCCCTTGAAAACATGATTTGGGAAATGTTGGGGGGTCTCTAAAATATTGGCAAAATGATGTTTATTGACATAGCAATCGTGTGTAACGGGAAGCATTTGCATATCCAAAGTGAGCGCGCGATGGAGATCCGCGCTCTGAGACAAGCGCAAGCCCCCCCCCAAGGGAAAAAAAGGGACCCCCCCGAAAATATCGGCATAGTTCAAACACTGGTTGTACCAATGTTTTTTTTTTTTATTGCAGAGCATAACACGTCTTGTCACAGCCACTGCAAAGTGGGGCTGGAGCCGCCGATGGGAAAACCAAACCTAAGCCGAGCACCGTGGCTCTTCGGGGGAGGGCAGAGGACTCTGGCTGTGCAGGGCGTGGCATTACAGTCTAGCTGCTATCGTTTTTCTAAGCAAAGTCTCTGTTCCAAGTCCCTGGCAGTGTCAAAAGCTTATGAAAAACCTACATCATGTCACAGAGCGTTAATCTCGCGATAAAAAAATTATCGCCGTTAAAATTGAGTCAAGTTAACACGTTAATAACGCGACATTTTTAACAGCACTAATATATATATAATGCACATATATACACACACACTGTATATAAAGTGAATACTCTGAACACAGTATTGATCCACATTCCAACATTTATTAAAAAATTAAGTAATCACCGTCGGAAATTGCGCTGTCCATTCTGCATTAAATTTACATGAGTACTTCTTCTTGGCCGCTGGACCCCCACCTTCAGACATTTTGTTTTTCCCGGTCCTGCGAGCTCGATGATCTGCGCAGAGATCAACTACGCAAGCTCAGGAAGATGTGTATGTGTGTTGCCAGAGATAGTTGAAATTGCAGGGTGTTTATCAGGGAAGACTGGATTACTTTTCGTACTGATCTCTGGCAACCGGAGACATAGGCGAAACGCGCTATTCACGTTTATAATATATTTTATTTGACGTTCAAAATAACGGGAGAGTCACGGGAGACCTTCAAAATTACGGGAGAATTACGGGAGAAATGCCAATCCGGGAGGGGGCCGGGAGATTGTTCTGAAATACGGGAGACTCCGGGGAAATACGGGAGTGTTGGCAGGTATGACTTATTGACCTGTTCAGTTTTTAGCCGTGTTGAATTTAGTTCGTTTGTTCGACGGCAGGCGTCGCTTATCCGCGCGATCTTCACGAGACTTGTGCGAGACTTCGAAACGTGACGTGTCAGCCAGGTGTCAGTGCCGCCATTTTGAAAACTGTTTTCCAAACGAACTATTGCACAAAAACAAGTTTAAATGACGATTACTGCCTACTTTTTTCAGACTTTCCTGATTGCTATCAAAACAAACAAAACTTCCAGTTCAATTACATCAGCATTCGAAAGAGGGCGCGCGCGTCTTTTGACGACGTTGGCGGATGTCGGTCACTTTGATTTGCGCTGTACGTTTTACTTCCGTCCTACGATGTCTCGCACAGGTCTCAGCGAACCTCGTTTACGGCCATCGCTTTGACATATGGACTGATGTATTACAGAGCATATTTCAAACGATCGTAACTTGCTATAGCAGCGACAAAATAGCGATCAAAAATGCATTCCTGTATTTAATAAAATGAGATAAATAGAATTTTGATCATAAAAAATTTGCCTTCAGTTCTCCTTTAAAGAAGTGGCATTTTCTCTTTCACACACCAACTTAACTTAATTAACACAGCTCTTGGTATGGCATGAGTCATACCAGCACTTTAGCTTGAGGCTTCTAGACACCCGTACACCATGACTTGGATTTATGTGTCGCCAGAATGTTAGGAAAACTCGCAGGAAGATGAATGGTTCTAACGGACTGATCAAGGCACATACATCATCCTTTCCAGCACTAATGGAGGTACTGGAGGTGCTCTGGCTCTGTGTGGAGTGCAACAAATATTGGCACTGTGAATCCCCCCCGGCGCCTGAATTTGAAGCACGACTTTGCTTCTTTAATTTCAAATTCAAGACATTACATGAAGCTGCTCTGCACTTAATACCACGATGATGCACGGACAGACAGAGAATTGGACACACGACAGGACATGATGAGACATGACACAGTGAATCTTTTGTGAAGTTTCATAGGCAGATGTGAAAGTGCAGTGCCGAGTGTGACACCTCCACAGCTGCGTTAACAAGCTCCCAGGTTTCAGCTCAACCTTAATCCAGACATCAATGGGCCAGGGCAGATACGCTCATGCTCGAACGCGCACTGTCAGCGTGGCGTGTAATAAGCATTAAGCAACTAATGAGTGAAATTGAAACAGCAAATCACAGATTAGTGCAACTCTGCCAAATTATACAGAAAGCTCAGATTCAGAGCAGTTCAGCGTGGCCTAAAATGTGAAGGGGGGAAAAAAGCCCATCTGCTACAGCTCTTTCAGACGATGGCAGGCTTTTTCCATTTCAATTAATCTGGCCAGCCCGTGGCCTGATTAAGTTAAATCCCATAGGTTCCACTCGAATTCTCCATGCTCGCACTGTGCTCTCAGTCTATTCAAGGATTCAGACCTTCCAAAATAACGAAGGATCGTTCCACAATGGTGCTCATTAGTCTGCCACTGATACCACACACTTCCTATTTATTATTACTGCATCCCGTGATGCTGCAACTTGCTCTTGTGAACAATTTGCAGGATTTAAAATGAGCAATGAGCAGTTTCGTTGGCGTTCAATGAGTAAAATTGCAAGCAACCTTAACAAACTTGAACAAATTGTCCATCTAGTTGTCTTAGAATATGCAATTTTCTCTCTGTAATCATATATAATGCTTTGTTATGAATGGAAAGTCAAATAATGTGATATACTAGATGTTCTTCCAATAACAACAAAGGTTTTTTTCCCCCTTACAGTGGTGCTTGAAAGTTTGTGAACCCTTTAGAATTTCCTATATTTCTGCATAAATATGACCTAAAACATCATCAGATTTTCACACAAGTCCTAAAAGTAGATAAAGAGAACCCATTTAAACAAATGAAACAAAAATATTATACTTGGTCATTTATTTATTGAGGAAAATGATCCAATATTATGTATCTGTGAGTGGCAAAAGTATGTGAACCTCTAGGATTAGCAGTTAATTTGAAGGTGAAATTAGAGTCAGGTATTTTCAATTAATGGGATGACAATCAGGTGTGAGTGGGTTTTATTTAAAGAACAGGGATCTATCAAAGTCTGATCTTCACAACACACGTTTGTTGAAGTGTATCATGGCACAAACAAAGGAGATTTCTGAGGACTTCAGAAAGAGCGTTGTTGATGCTCATCAGGCTGGAAAAGGTTACAAAACCATCTCTAAAGAGCTTGGACTCCACGAATCCACAGTCAGACAGATTGTGTACAAATGGAGGAAATTCAAGACCATTGTTACCCTCCCCAAGAGTGGTCGACCAACAAAGATCACTCCAAGAACAAGGCGTGTAATAGTCGGCGAGGTCACAAAGGACCCCAGGGTAACTTCTAAGCAACTGAAGGCCTCTCTCACATTGGCTAATGTTAATGTTCATGAGTCCATCATCAGGAGAACACTGAACAACAATGGTGTGCATGGCAGGGTTGCAAGGAGAAAGCCACTGCTCTCCAAAAAGAACATTGCTGCTTGTCTGCAGTTTCCTAAAGATCATGTGGACAAGCCAGAGGTCTATTAGAAAAATATTTTGTGGACGGATGAGACCAAAATAGAACTTTTTGCTTTAAATGAGAAGCATTATGTTTGGAGAAAGGAAAACACTACATTCCAGCATAAGAACCTTATCCCATCTGTGAAACATGGTGGTGGTAGTATCATGGTTTGGGCCTGTTTTGCAGCATCTGGGCCAGGATGGCTTACCATCATTGATGGAACAATGAATTCTGAATTATACCAGCGAATTCTAAAGGAAAATGTCAGGACATCTGTCCATGAACTGAATCTCAAGAGAAGGTGGGTCATGCAGCAAGACAATGACCCTAAGCACACAAGTCGTTCTACCAAAGAATGGTTAAAGAAGAATAAAATAAATGTTTTGGAATGGCCAAGTCAAAGTCCTGACCTTAATCCAATCGAAATGTTGTGGAAGGACCTGAAGCGAGCAGTTCATGTGAGGAAACCCACCAACATCCCAGAGTTGAAGCTGTTCTGTACGGAGGAATGGGCTAAAATTCCCCCAAGCCGGTGTGCAGGACTGATCAACAGTTACCGGAAATGTTTAGTTGCAGTTATTGCTGCACAAGGGGGTCACACCAGATACTGAAAGCAAAGGTTCACATACTTTTGCCACTCACTGATATGTAATATTGGATCATTTTCCTCCATAAATAAATGACAAAGTATCCTATTTTTGTCTCATTTGTTTAACTGGGTTCTCTTTATCTACTTTTAGGACTTGTGTGAAAATCTGATGATGTTTTAGGTCATATTTATGCAGAAATATAGAAAATTCTAAAGGGTTCACAAACTTTCAAGCACCACTGTATGTCATAGCAATTTGCCAAAACCAAGCATTTTTATTTAGTAGAACAACACCAACGTTTTTTTTAATCCATTTATAGTTGCATTCAGTGTTATGGAACATCTGCTGAATCACCAGCCTATTTTTTTAAATAGATTAATAAGTCAAGTCAAGGTCATGTCAAGTAGTCATCGAGTTATTGTCATCATAGCCATATACAGTGCGCAGTATACAGTGGGACGAAATAACATTTCTCCTGGATCTGAGATGCAAGACGCATGCATGACCTACACAGTGTTGACAGGAAATAAATAAAGTGCAACAGGAATAAGAAGCAGGCAGGAAGGGGGGATGTGAAACAGTGGGGGTGAGTACACAGAGGGGCAGTAGAGCATAAATACTGCAATCACAAAAAAATAAAATAAAAAATCTAACATGACAATAAGATACTGAAGTAACCTTAAGTTCCGTAGCTGTGACTAGAATGAAATTTAGTATAATTTCTAAAGTCACAGTGCAGTAATGGTTGTTATAGCAACCTGAGAGGAATGAAGTTTAAAGGACAGTGCAGTACTGTAATGATTCAAAAGCCCTCCATATTGAACATGTTCCAATGTTGGAAAATTATGGATAATAGTTATGGCTTTGGGGCAGCACGGTGGTGTAGTGGTTAGCGCTGTCGCCTCACAGCAAGAAGGTCCGGGTTCGAGCCCCGTGGCCGGCGAGGGCCTTTCTGTGCGGAGTTTGCATGTTGTCCGCGTGGGTTTCCTCCGGGTGCTCCGGTTTCCCCCACAGTCCAAAGACATGCAGGTTAGGTTAACTGGTGACTCTAAATTGACCGTAGGTGTGAGTGTGAATGGTTGTTTGTGTCTATGTGTCAGCCCTGTGATGACCTGGCGACTTGTCCAGGGTGTACCCCGCCTTTCGCCCGTAGTCAGCTGGGATAGGCTCCAGCTTGCCTGCGACCCTGTAGAACAGGATAAAGCGGCTAGAGATAATGAGATGAGATGAGTTATGGCTTTGCCTCTGGAGATTCTGTCCAAAACTGCTACGTAAATCTTACATCACAGAAAACTTCACAATATTAACACCATATCAACAATTAACAGGGGCAGCCATGACCTGAAGGGTCATTGGTTTGATTCCTAGGTCCAGCAGGTAAAATGTGAGGGGAGTTGAGTGAATGAACAGCACTTTCCCTTCCCTCTGTATCATAGCTGAAGTGCCCTTGAGCGAGGCACCTAAACCCCAACTGCTCCCCAGGCGCTATAGCATAGCTGCCCACTGCTCTGTGTGTGTGTGCTCATTGCTCGCATGTATATGCATGTGTGTTCACTGCTTCAGATGGGTTAAATGCAGAGGAGGAATTTCACTGTGCTTGTGTACATGTGACAAAAATAAAGGCTTCTTCTTCTTCTTAAACATTTTTAATCTGTATGTGATGCATCCACAATGCACACATACAGTTGTGGTCAGAAGTTTACATACAGTGACGTCATCTTGGATATGAATGTCATGGCAATATTTGGGTTTTCAGTAATTTCTTTGAACTGTTCTTTTTCTGTGGCAGATTGTACAGCATACAGCTTTAATTAAAAAAAAACACTAGAATTTGGTGCACAAGTTTTAATTTTATTTGGGTTTTCTGAAATCAACACAGGGTCAAAATTATACATACAGAGTCAAAAAATATACACACAGCACACCTAATATTTGGATAAAATGTCTCTTCACAAGATTCACCTTGACCCAACATTTCTGTTTACCATGAACAAACTTCTGGCAGAATTCTGGTTGGATATTTTGTGACCCTTCATGGTAGAATTGGTAGAGTTCAATTAATTTTTTTTTCTTGGCATGGACTCGACTTATAAGCACGGTCCATATATTTTCAATAGGGTTGAAGTCACGACTTGCTTTAAGCTTAATGTTAGCCTGCTTTATCCTCCACAACCAGCTCTGATGCGTGTTTGGGTTCATTGTCCTGTTGTAACTCCCAAGTCCCAAGTCGTTTTCAAGTTTCTGATGGTTTATGCTGAAGAATTCTGACGTAATCCTCCTTCTTCATTATTTCATCCACTTTGTGCAATGAACCAGTTCCACTGGCAGCAAAACAGCCCCAGGGCATGATGATCCTACCACCACCACCAGCTGGTACAGTGTCCCTCTGTACATGGTGGTCATTGTGGCCAAACAACTCAATCTTTGTCTCATCTGACCATACAGCTTTCCTCCAGAAGGCTTTTTCTTTGTCCATGTGGTCAGCTTCAAACTTTAGTTAAGCTTGAAGTTGTCAATTTTGGAGCAGGGGGTTATTTCTTGGATAGCAGCCTCTTAGTCCATGGTGATCTGAACTGTAGACAGTGATCCATCAGCTTCCAGTTCATGGTAGGGCTGTGCCATGGTGGTTCCCAGGTTGTTCCTGACCATCCAAACGAATTTCCTTTCAGCTGAGGGTGACAGTTTGGGTTTTCTTGAAGCAAAGTGGCTTGGCAAAGTGACTCCACCTCACAATAACTTGGACACAATTGTTTGAACTGATCTTGGAATTTGCAGTGGTTTAGAAATGGCTCCAAGAGACATTCTGGAGTTATGTACATCTGTGATCCTCTTTCTCAGATCTGCACTGAGCTCCTTGGACTTTCCCATTTTACTGCATGTTGGTCAATCCAATGAGTACTGTAAACAAACCCTTTTTATGAAGGCACAGAGAAGCTACCAGCTGTAGTCAATCATGATCACTAACAGGAAGTTAAGAGACCTTGGCCTTGGCAAGATAGGAGACATTTTGGAAGTTTCGGCACCTCTGAATTCATAATCTAAGTGAGCGTATGTAAATTTTTGAACCTGTATGTATAATTTTGACCCTGTGTTGATTTCAGAAAACCCAAAGAAAATTAAAACTTGTGCACCAAATTCTAGTGTTTTTTTTTAATTAAAGCTGTATGCTGTACAATCTGCCACAGAAAAAGAACAGTTCAAAGAAATTACTGAAAACCCAAATATTGCCATGACATTCATATCCAATATTCATATTAATATTGCCATGCCATTCATGCCACTGTATGTAAACTTTTGACTACAACTGTACATTATCTAATTGTACTTAACCCTAGTTTAACTGGCTTACAATGTTCTAACTGTACATGAATGGCAGCCATTACTTGAACGATTGTTTGAAATGTGATCACAATTCTGTTTCAATGTAGTATTGAGGGTGCAATGTTCTTTCTTTCTTTCTTTCTTTCTTTCTTTCTTTCTTTCTTTCTTCATTGCAGTACTTGCATGAAAACGGGGTCGTTCACAGGGACCTCAAACCAGAAAATCTGTTATATGCTGATCTGTCAATAGATGCTCCTCTCAAGATAGGTAACCAAATACAAATCCTAATTTGGTTTCTTATTTCTTTCAGAAAAGGATAATACTAACATGGTACTGCACCTGTAAATTTGTAAATAAACCTGTAAATAAATCAGTAAATAGAAAAGGGTAGACTGGTAATTTTTTTGAACACAATGCATGAGAAGATGCTTTAACCCTTTGGTGACTGACCCCTTGAAAATGGTTCCTCCAGGAACGATGACGTTTCAGTTGTCAAGACAACGGAAAAACTAAAATACAAAAACAGAAAGATACGTCACAATGCTCTTGTGCACAAAACAAAATGCTCTTGTATTTGTATTTGTATTTTAGTTTTTCCGTTGTCTTGACAACTGAAACGTCATGGTTCCTGGAGGAACCATTTTCAAGGGGTCAGTCACCAAAGGGTTTAATCGCTGACATGTTCTCTGCAACTTGTCCACAGCCGACTTTGGTCTCTCCAAGATAATAGATGAGCAAGTAACGATGAAGACGGTGTGTGGCACTCCTGGTTACTGCGGTGAGTTCCTGTGATCACCCAGACGAGCTTGAAAACGAAATAAAATGGAAAAAAAATGGATCAATATTAGGGCCGGTTGCATAGCCAGGGATTAATTTCAGAGAGTAGGTGTGGAAATATACCAAATAAAAGCACCGCATGGTCTGTACATTCAGATTTCTAAATGTTACACACACTTGCAGTTTGGTTGGATGCTAGTCAGTAGTAGTGGTGGTTGTGGTATTCAAAATTTGTGATTTAATCATTGTGGCTTGATCTACTGCCTGACAATCTTTCCATATTAATAATTTTACCAGAAAATGCCTTTATGACAGTTCCACTGGGAAAAAAGGGTTAAAATTATTCATTGAAAATAGGGGGAAATGATATCCCTGTGCTCAGGGAGACGCTGGCTGGTAGCTTTCAAACACAAAATGAGAAATCCTGATTGGTTAATCCTGTCTCTCACCATACAGTAGCAGCTGGTAACCAATAAAAATGCAATTAAACAAAGTAAGGGATGTATTCACTTGATGATGACTTCTTTCTATCCACATTCACTGGATATGAGCAATTGCGTGCTCTGATTGGCTACTCTACTACTAGGCTATCAGCTAATATACCGTGAGTAGAGAAAAACAAAATGGCGGTGCGCATCAAGTCAGATACATCACTTTGTTAAAATATTGAAAATGTTGAAAATAAACAAATATTTAAAAGAAAAAGAAATAGCTAAAAGAATATAGTCATCCCCCCCCCCCCGCGCCCCCATCACCTGCTCCACACTCCAGCTCAGTTGGTGGCTGTAATGCACCTTTAAGTTGGTTTGCCAACCGCCAAAAAAACCCTAAAGAAGAGGAAGAAGAAAATGGCGGAGCGTGTTGCTAAACCAAGCGAGGATGAAAGCAAAACCCAAAAAATTACAAAAAAAGCAAGAAAATATGGAATGAAAGTATTTGATGGTAAGAACATATCTTTCTTTATTTTTCAAGAATTATTATAATAGCATTTTTCACAAATTGCTCCTGTCATTTCGCCGGTTTGTTTACATTCTAAGCGGAAATTATTTTGTCAGACGTTTTGTTTCAAGCTTTTGTTTTTTCGAATTTGCAAAAAATAAAAATAAAAATGCTCTGTTTCTCAAAATCCAGTGAATGTGGATAGAATAAAACAGTTATTCCACTCAATCTCATCATACATGGTTTCTAGCCAACTCAGTGCTATGCGCCTTGTTGGCTATCAGCTCATGTACGACTTGATTTCGTGGAATAACTGTTTTATATATATATATATATATATATATATATATATATATATATATATATATATATATATATATATATAAAATAATAAAATCATCTGAGCTGTGTGCTTATATATATGCACTATTCTGAACTGATACAATATCTCATATGTGCTATGATTGTGACTGTTATATCAGTTGATTATTTAAAAATTATTATTATTATTATTATTTAATTATGAAAGTTGATTTTGTGTGTGTGTGTGTTACTTGATAGTACTAGTTCTTGTGTGTAGTTGCACATTGCTTTTCCTGATTTTTTTACATTTTACATAAAGAATTAAAAACTCAATAATGTATCAGTCATTCAAAATAACACCCGCTGTTAGAAAACAGATTGGGCAGTAGGAGTATTTCCTGTTTCTCTTCTCATCTTCCACCAGCTCCTGAAATCCTCAGAGGCAACAGTTACGGCCCAGAGGTAGACATGTGGTCCGTGGGAGTGATCCTGTATATACTGTGAGTAAACAACTAAGCAGGCTCTGTGAATAAACACATTACATCATATCCACCTGGAGTGCAGCCTGTGGCGTAAAGTGACATTTGCACTAAATCTGCCATTTTGTTTTCTCTTCTACTCCTGCAGACTGTGTGGGTTTGAACCGTTTTTCGATCCGAGAGGAGACCAGTACATGTACAGCCGCATCCTCAACTGTGACTATGAGTTTGTCTCCCCCTGGTGGGATGAAGTGTCCTTCAATGCAAAGGATTTGGTGAGATCCAACTCACTGACTGTCAGGCTTTGGGTTCGAGACAAGATGCTGGTTTAATCACTCATCTCATCTCATCATCTGTAGCCACTTTATCCTGTTCTACAGGGTCGCAGGCAAGCTGGAGCCTATCCCAGCTGACTACGGGCGAAAGGCGGGGTACACCCTGGACAAGTCGCCAGGTCATCACAGGGCTGACACATAGACACAGACAACCATTCACACTCACATTCACACCTACGCTCAATTTAGAGTCACCAGTTAACCTAACCTGCATGTCTTTGGACTGTGGGGGAAACCGGAGCACCCGGAGGAAACCCACGCGGACACGGGGAGAACATGCAAACTCCGCACAGAAAGGCCCTCGCTGGCCACGGGGCTCGAACCCGGACCTTCTTGCTGTGAGGCGACAACGCTAACCACTACACCACCGTGCCACCCCCATTTATTCATTTATTTCAGAATCCAGTTTTGAGCTGAAGTTTATTCCAGGCCTGTGGCACACTGTCTGTGGAGCAGCTGTTGCGTAACAGAAGGCCATAAGGAAATGGGAAAGTTATATAATTGCTATAAATACGAGTAATCCCTTTTTTCGCACATTTTAAAAACTTACAAACAGCATCCAAGCCAATAATTTACTTACTTGCCTTATAATGCATATGGAGAACGTTTTACATGATCTAAGGCTTATGTTGCTGTTGTTTACTGAATAAATATTTTGTGAGTTGGGAAATGACTGGGCATATGAGGATACTTAACAAGGATGCTTTTGGGGGTGGGGTGGGGGGTGTATTTTTATCTAACACCATGATCTCTTGCCTATTATTCTTTACTTATATGTCATTCCCTTTGAAAATGTAAAATAGATATACAGTACTAGTCAAAAAAATTGGACACACGTTCTAATTCAATGGGGTCTTTTTCTTTATTTTCATTAATTAAAAGACACTTCTTCATGTCTTAAAGTAATGATGGATGTCGTTTCTCTTTACTTAGTTGAGCGGTTCTTGACATAATATGGATTACTACAGGTGTTGAATAGGGCTATTTACTGTATTTTTATTATTTACTGTTTACTGTTTGATCTGAAACACATTAAGAAGGCATGAAATTGCACTAATTAATTTTTGACGAGGCACATCTGTTAGTTGAAAAGCATTCCAGGTGACGACCTCATGAAGCTGGTTAAGATAATGCCAATAGTGTACAAAGCGTCATCAAGGTCAACGCTGGATACTGTGAAGAATCAAAAATATGAACCATATTTTGTTTGTTTAACACTTTTTTCATTTACAACATAATTCCATACATGCTCCACATGTTATTTCATATTTTTGATGTCTTCAGTATTGTTCTACAATGTAGAAAATAGTCAAAATAGAGAAAATTTGATGAATGAATGCGTGCCCAAACTTTTGCCTGGTACTGTATTCTGTACATCCTGATATACCACAGCCCTTCATATTCGGTTGGACAGATTCTGCATCAGGGGTGGCACGGTGGTGTAGTGGTTAGCGCTGTCGCCTCACAGCAAGAAGGTCCGGGTTCGAGCCCCGTGGCCGGCGAGGGCCTTTCTGTGTGGAGTTTGCATGTTCTCCCCGTGTCCGCGTGGGTTTCCTCCGGGTGCTCCGGTTTCCCCCACAGTCCAAAGACATGCAGGTTAGGTTAACTGGTGGCTCTAAATTGAGCGTAGGTGTGAATGTGAGTGTGAATGGTTGTCTGTGTCTATGTGTCAGCCCTGTGATGACCTGGCGACTTGTCCAGGGTGTACCCCGCCTTTCGCCCGTAGTCAGCTGGGATAGGCTCCAGCTTGCCTGCGACCCTGTAGAAGGATAAAGCGGCTACAGATAATGAGATGAGAATGAGATGAGATTCTGCATCAATCTTTTTAACAGAATTGTAGAAAGACCATGTATTTCTTTGTTTTTTACTCGTACAGGTTAGTAAGCTTATAGTTCTGGACCCTCATAAGCGTCTGAGTGTGCAACAGGCGCTGGGGCATCCATGGGTGCTTGGCAAAGCAGCACGCTTCTCCCACATGGACACCACGCAGAGGAAGCTGCAGGAGTTTAATGCTCGCCGCAAACTGAAGGTTAGCTAGAGCTCTGTGTAGTTTTTTTCCTGCATTCTGGTTTGTATTGGGACATTTTCCTGGAGTAACATTACTGCCAATTACAGCGAATAGATGCATAAGTCAAAAATTTTATGAATTGCATTAGTGGACAGAGGTACTATAGCTCCGCAGTTCAGGATCTATCTTAGTGACCTACTGTACTGTACATTCAAAAGGCTTTAACTGTCAACTGCTCAGTTATAAGTTTAGATTGGATTCTGCCTCACTTGGTCATATACAGTGTCTTGCAAAAGTATTCATCCCCCTTGGTGTTTGTCCTGTTTTGTCGCATTACAAGCTGGAAATAAAATGGATTTTGGGGGGATTAGCACCATTTGATTTACACAAGATGTCTACCACTTTAAAGGTGCACATTGTTGTTTTATTGTGACACAAACAATAATTAAGATAAAAAAAAACAGAAATCTGGAGTGTGCATAGGTATTCACCCCCCCAAAGTCAATGCTTTGTAGAGCCACCTTTTGCTGCAATTACAGTACAGCTCTTGGGGTATGTCTCTATTAGCTTAGCACATCTAGCAACTGGGATTTTTGCCCATTCCTCAAGGGAAAACTGCTCCAACTCCTTCAAGTTAGATGGGTTGCATTGGTGTACAGCAATCTTCAAGTTATGCCACAGATTCTCAGTTGGATTGAGGTCTGGGCTTTGATTAGGCCATTCCAAGACATTTAAATGTTTCCTTTTAAACCACTCCAGTGTAGTTTTAGCAGTATGTTTAGGGTCATTGTCCTGCTAGATCTCTGGCCGACTCAAACAGGTTTTCCTCCAGAATTGCCCTGTATTTAGTGCCATCCATCTTTCCTTCAGTCCTGACCAGCTTTCCTGTCCCTGCAGATGAAAAACTTCCCCACAGCATGATGCTGCCACCACCAGGCTTCACTGTAGGAATGGTGTTCTCAGGGTGTTGGGTTTGTGCCACACATGGCGTTTCCCATGATGGCCAAAAAGATCAATTTTAGTCTCATCTGACCAGAGAATCATCTTCCATGTGTTTGGGGAGTCTGCCACATGCTGTTCGGCAAACTCCAAATGTGTTTTCTTAAGCAATTACTTTTTTCTGGCCACTCTTCCATAAAGCCCCACTCTGTGGAGTGTACGTCTTAAAGTGGTCCTATGGACAGATACTCTCATCTCCACTGTGGATCTTTGCAGCTCCTTCAGTGTTATCTTTGGTGTCTTTGTTGCATCTCTGATTAATGCCCTCCTTGCCCGGTCTGTGAGTTTTGGTGGGCGGCCTTCTCTTGTCAGGTTTGTAGTGGTGACATTCTTTCCATTTTGCTATAATGGATTTAATGGTGTTCCCTGGGATATTCAGAGTTTGGGATATTTTTTTATAACCCAACCCTGATCTATACTTCTCCACAACTTTGTCTCTGGCCTGTTTGGAGGCTCCTTGGTTCTCATGTTGCTTGCTTAGTCGTGTTGCAGAGTCAGGGTCCTTCCAGAACAGGTTGATTTATACAGACATCATGTGACAGGTCATGTGACACTTTGATTGCACACGGGTGGATCTTAATCAACTAATTATGTGACTTATGAAGTGAATTGATTGGACCAGCTCTGACTTAGGGGTTTCATACAAAAAGGGATGAATACCGATGCACACTCCAGATTTGTGGGGGTTTTTTCATCTTAATTATTGTTTGTGTCACAATAAAACGATAATTTGCACCTTTAAAGTTGTAGGCATGTTGTGTAAATCAAATGGAGCTAACCCACCCCCAAAATCCATTTTAATTCCAGCTTCTAATGCAACAAAACTAGACAAACACCAAGGGGGATGAATACTTTTGCAAGGCACTGTATATTCGATGAATGATTGTAAAAGGAAAACCTCAGTGTGATTGTCTAGAGCAAGGAGTCAGTGACCACTTTACCTGTTGAATAAATCAGTGCACATTTTTAAATGAACATCGTCTATCTAGTCAAATATTTAAGCTCATTATGTAAATAAATGTGCAGCTAATGACCATAGAATTTGGTGGGCAGGAAGACATTAATAGAGCAGGTGTGTTTCCCAACTACATCTCAAAATCCACACAAAAGACTTGAAACTGCCCCAAAAATATTGGCACTAGAAAACAGACACGTTTTTCTTCTTTGCCTCAGCCTTTGCTGATAAAACAAGGACACTGTGGTACACAGGCATTTCTGATATACGGACATTATCCACTCCATAATCCCACTTTCCCTCTCCCAATCTTTGCAATATCTCGCAATAGAATAGCTTCTGTACATCATAGACACACTATGGACTTTGTCACGTCCACATGCGTTGGCGCTCAGAGTGCACAATGTGCACGCAGTGCCATTAGGACTAACTGCCATGTACCTGTTCCGGATTAGAGCACAATCACAGCGCATGCTGATAAGGACTCTCTAAACACAGAGACTTTGTGAAGTATACACACTGTACCTCGTGTCTCACATTACCAAGCCTTGCACCTTGTATTGCTGTCCTGGTTTTTGACTCACATTAGTTCTTCAGTGTTATTTTGCTCTTCACCTTACCTCTGACTCTGATTGTGCCTCACTCGACCGTTGCCTGTTTCACGACCCTGCCTTTGTCTTCTGTTTTCGAACTGTTTCCCTGCCTGTTTTTAAATAAACACTCCCTGTAATTACATCCGTCCACCTGCCTGTCTTGACATGACAGACTTAGACTGTGCCTTTGTTTACAGAAATGTATTAGATTTAATTCAAATTACTTGGTATAAAACAAGATCTTGGCAGTTTAAAATTAGACTCAGGGAAACCGTCCTGCTTGTCTCCTGAGCATGGGTCAGATTTAATGGGCTTCTATTAGTGTTTGTTAGAGTTCCCATACTGACCACTAGGTGCAAAAATAACTCTACACAGCTTAAAGGGGCCTGCTAGCCCTTCACAGAAGCCTGTGCACCAAGTAACATGTTTCGACCACCTTATTGTTGGTGGACTTGTCAAGGCTATCAACTTTGCTTTTTGTAATTGCACCAATCCTTTCCCCATGAACATTTGAGATAATGAGGGAGATGATAGGGGCACTCATGAGGAAGCCATAGCCTAATGATTAGAGAAGCAGCTTTGGGACCAAAAGATTGCCAGTTTGAGTCCCTGGATCAGCAGGAATGGCTGAACTGCCCATGAGCAAGGCATCTAGCCCCCAGGCTGCTCTGGGTATGTTGTACGTCGCTCTGGATAAGAGCATCTGCTAAATGCCATTAATGTAATGATTACTCACCCATGAGCTCATTACATGAGGGCCTTGATAATCGAACCAACTGCATTAATGTAATGTAAATTATCTCACCACTAGTGCATAGTACATCATTACAAAAAAATCGTTTGAGTTAATTTTTTTTTTAAAGCTGTGCAGTTTGAGGCTGGTTTCAAAGACCATTCCACCTTAAAAAAAATCCCTATAAACTCTTTTGAATAATTGCTGAATATTTAAGTCCACACAATATCCTTTATTTCTTTAGGCTGCCATGAAAGCTGTGGTGGCAACAAGCCGCATGCATGAGGGCTCAAGGCGCCGCACTGACAGCTGCGAGATCCCCAGCTCTGACAAGAACTCACGACAATGCAGCTTGGCAAAAGAAGCACCCATGGACACCCAAAGTGAATCCATGCCTGTTGAAGAAGGCATGGACAAGACCAAGGAGAAGGAGGCATCACATGATGAAAGATCCCCTATCCACACCCCTCTGAGCCCCAAATCGTCCACTCTGACCATGGGAATCATGCCCACCAGGCCACCCCTAAAGGCAGAGGGGCTGAGAAAGACCTCGGTCATGGCCATGGCTCCAGTAGTCCGGCCCAGGGCACCAAAGAAAAGTTGCTCGGTAGATCCTGGGGTTAAACATGAGCCCTTGCCGGTCCTTGCTAGTCCACCCAGCCCTAAAAGCATGAGCAATGGCTTTGTCGAGACTGCAAGCAGTACAGCAGAGTGTCAATGAGTGCAGGTGATCCAAAGGAATCTGGAATCATGACCTGAACTGTTATCCTGCACAAACTGTCAATTCAATACTCTGTAGAACCGATGAAGCCTCTCAGATAAGTGGTTATACGTCTTAAATTATACTACAAGTCCAGTTTACTTGACTTAATAAAACTAGACATTTGAAATGATTTGGAAAAGCTTCACTGTTGACACAAACTGTGTTAGAATGAATGTCATTATTATGAGGATGACACATTTGTGGGTAGATTGTAGTTGATACTGTAGAGAAAAGGCACAATGTAACAGACAGCGGCCTAAAAACAAAAGACCTTTGTAATTTTTCTTTTCCGTTTGCAAATTTTAACATTGATCTTTTGCCTGTCCAAAACAGCGAACTCTTTCTGAAAATGTAAACTTTCAGATTCCCCCTAATTCTATGTTACTGATAGACTTAAGAGCTTGTCCAGTTTGCATGCTAGTACCCATGTACATGAAAGTGCATTTCTTATCTTGGAGTTTATTTCTGTATTTTTTATAGAATGTGCAAACAAATGAATAGCCGAATGATCATGGTTATATTCATTTAACTAGCACTGAGGTAAAAAGAATAACGTGTTTGTGAAATCTCATCTCATCTCATTATCTCTAGCCGCTTTATCCTGTTCTACAGGGTCGCAGGCAAGCTGGAGCCTATCCCAGCTGACTACGGGCGAAAGGCGGGGTACACCCTGGACAAGTCGCCAGGTCATCACAGGGCTTATTTGTGAAATTAATATTGTAAAAGTATATCTTTTTTTTTTTTGAATGACCGGACCTAAGACTGAAGGTTTGTATTGTACATATTGTTTTAAAGTAGACACATACTGTACATAAATATGAAATCTCATCTCATCTCATCTCATTATCTCTAGCCGCTTTATCCTGTTCTACAGGGTCGCAGGCAAGCTGGAGCCTATCCCAGCTGACTACGGACGAAAGGCGGGGTACATCCTGGACAAGTCGCCAGGTCATCACAGGGCTTGTTTGTGAAATTAATATTGTAAAAGTATATCTTTTTTTTTTTGAATGACCGGACCTAAGACTGAAGGTTTGTCTCATCTAATCTCATTATCTCTAGCCGCTTTATCCTGTTCTACAGGGTCGCAGGCAAGCTGGAGCCTATCCCAGCTGACTATGGGCGAAAGGCGGGGTACACCCTGGACAAGTCGCCAGGTCATCACAGGGCTTGTTTGTGAAATTAATATTGTAAAAGTATATCTTTTTTTTTTTGAATGACCGGACCTAAGACTGAAGGTTTGTATTGTACATATTGTTTTAAAGTAGACACATACTGTACATAAATATGAAATCATCCTTCCAATAATTTGCTCGTTGAGCGCTCTATAGCGGTCCAGAGTAACATCCTTTCTGATATTGTATTCATCTGAATTCTGACTATTTCTTTTCCTGAACCATAATGATTTTCCTCTAAAGGAAATATGATACTGAATGGAAGTGATGACATTTTCGAAAACCTTTCTGCTCGATCTATTTACTTATAACCTCAGATTGTACAACAGTAAAACTCTACAGAATGTACAGAACACCGCTGCATAATCTTGCGAGTTTGTAATTGTGTAAATTATGTTAAGCCTTTCGCTCCACTCATGTTGCAGCTGTGTTTATATTCTGTTCCATTTCTTTTTGACATGAAGATTCACATTGCTTTCTTTCCAGATGTATGTCACAACCACACTTTCTACCTCTTTCTGTGCAGGGGCTTACAACCTCCCAAACACTAATCTGGGAAAAGGTAAAATGTCTTGATGTTAAGCAATGACAGAAATGATCTTATTGGTATAGTGGAAGAATATAAACCTGACATTTGTTGCAGTAAATTGATCTGATTCTGTGAAAATGCACTGAACTGCAAATATATACGAGGGTACTTCAAAAAGTTCTCGGCCTCACCCAAAAAGCGTCACAGCGGAAAGATTGGTCTTGCGTTATTTTTTTCAACATAGTCTCCTGTAACTTCAATGCGCTTGGTTCAAGCTTCGCCATCCCTTCACAGAAGAAGGTCAAATCTTGAGCCTTCAGATGCTCCTCAACAGCATGGATGACTTCATCATCACTCTGAAAATGGTGACCACACAAGTGGGATTTCAGTTTGGAAAACAGGTAGAAGTCAGATGGTGCCAGGTCGGGTGAGTAAGGTGCCACATTTGGCTGCTTCTGCCACTGCCTCCTGTGCTGTGTGGACGGACGTATTGTCCTGGAGCAACAGCACACCGGTTCCAAGCTTTCCTCTCCGTTTTTCTTTGATTGCTTCTTGCATTTGAGTTTTTGTGGAGAGTGATATAAGGCTTCATAGTATACAGTTATGCCCCAAAATAGGAGTTACACCTCTTGTTTCCGGGTGAGATCGAGACCTTTTTGAAATGCGTGCGTGCGTGTGTGTGTGTGTGTGTGTGTCTGAATTATGTAACCATTCACCCAATACCATATTATTCTGTTGCATAAACAGGAGCTTTGTACATACTGCTGACATGCCCGGCAAATTGCCATCGCTAAAATACATCTATATGATTATGTGTGATATTTTACAATTAATATACATAACTTAGATAGGCTGACTTCAATAAATAGCCTACAAGCCAATGTAGATGGTATTTGTGTTTGATTGGGAATTGTGTTTTCATGACTAATAAATTGAGTTAATATCGTTCATGTGTTTGTGTGGAATGTGGAACTTTGAATTATAAGACATCAAGGGGTTGTAAAGCTGATTTTTTTTTTTTTTGCTTCTTTTTTCACCCTTTTGGTTACCTCAAAGTTGTTAATTGATTCACAATAATTCTCAAAGGTGAGCTTTTAGATCCAATAGCAAGCAAAATAAATCAGTAAATGCAAAATATATTATATATACCAATAATTTCAGAGTTATTGTTACTCTTCAGGCCGGCACGGTGGTGTAGTGGTTAACGCTATCGCCTCACAGCAAGAAGGTCCGGGTTCGAGCCCCGTGGCCGGCGAGGGCCTTTCTGTGCGGAGTTTGCATGTTCTCCCCGTGTCCGCATGGGTTTCCTCCGGGTGCTCCGGTTTCCCCCACAGTCCAAAGACATGCAGGTTAGGTTAACTGGTGACTCTAAATTGACCGTAGGTGTGAGTGTGAATGGTTGTGTGTGTCTCTGTGTCAGCCCTGTGATGACCTGGCGACTTGTCCAGGGTGTACCCCGCCTTTCGCCCGTAGTCAGCTGGGATAGGCTCCAGCTTGCCTGCAACCCTGTAGAACAGGATAAAGCGGCTAGAGATAATGAGATGAGATAATGAGATGAGATGAAGGTTTATTTTTAAAATATTGATATGGAGCATAAATATTGAGCGATATGAAGCATATATCATCTCATCTCATTATCTGTAGCCGCTTTATCCTGTTCTACATGGTCGCAGGCAAGCTGGAGCCTATCCCAGCTGACTACGGGCGAAAGGCGGGGTACACCCTGGACAAGTCGCCAGGTCATCACAGGGCTGACACATAGACACAGACAACCATTCACACTCACATTCACACCTACGGTCAATTTGGAGTCACCAGTTAACCTAACCTGCATGTCTTTGGACTGTGGGGGAAACCGGAGCACCCGGAGGAAACCCAGGCGGACACGGGGAGAACATACAAACTCAGCACAGAAAGGCCCTCGCCGGCCAAGGGGCTCGAACCTGGACCTTCTTGCTGTGAGGCAACAGTGCTAACCACTACGCCACCATGTCGCCCCATATATCTCATCTCATTATCTCTAGCCGCTTTATCCTGTTCTACAGGGTCGCAGGCAAGCTGGAGCCTATCCCAGCTGACTACGGGCGAAAGGCGGGGTACACCCTGGACAAGTCGCCAGGTCATCACAGGGCTGACACATAGACACAGACAACCATTCACACTCACATTCACACCTACAGTCAATTTAGAGTCACCAGTTAACCTAACCTGCATGTCTTTGGACTGTGGGGGAAACCGGAGCACCTGGAGGAAACCCACGCGGACACGGGGAGAACATGCAAACTCCACACAGAAAGGCCCTCGCCGGCCACGGGGCTCGAACCCAGACCTTCTTGCTATGAGGCAACAGCACTAACCTACACCACCATGCCGCCCCATATATATTAGCACCTGTAAAGAACATTTAAATGCATTTTCTTCTCTCAGTCTCCAGAAACTGGGTTTCAGAATCGCCTTCAGAATTCACACATGTTCTTACACCAAGCACACCATCAGGATGTTTGATGGAGAAATGGTGGTTACCTTTCAATGAAACCTGATTGCACATTGCAGTGGTGCATCACTGATGCTTTGCTTCTTGTGGTCCAGGGGCTCGTTTGAATATTTTCTGCTATGAAGGCAGTCTATCCTAAGAATATACAGTACAGTATATGAGTATTGAAGTCTTGGAATGAAGGTTCTGTATAGCTTTAGGGTATTGTGCTGAAAAACATGAGTGTACGCTCAGGATGGGAACACTAGTCCCTCACAGGTTATGTAATGGTACTGACATATTTACACATAAATTATATTGTTTAAATGAACAATAAAATAATTTTATACATTATATGGACACGCGTGTTTTACTGGGAAATAAACCACTCATATTTTTCATACGAGCTGCATCTTGGATGCAGATCCAAAACCGTGACATAAATCTTGATATGTCAGTCATGAAGAAATCGATGAATTGTTTTGATAAATTTGGGTACTTTTTGTTTGTGAATGTGTCTATATAATAAAAAGAAAATCACACGTTGGCTTGAAGATATGAAGTTTATCTTCTCGTGTTGAAAAACTCTTATTTTCATATGAAATACACTACGGATCTGAGTGACATATTTCCCGATATTTCACTCCAGTGACGTCACTCCCAGTGTTTTCCTACTCCCTAGATGTGTGTTGTCAAAATGGTGAACTGGTTCAAAATTCAAATTCTTTTAATTTTTTTTTTTGTGTGTGTGTGTGTGTAGGTCGATGTGTCCATATAATATAAAGAACATCACACGGTGAAGTGAAGATATGAAGTTTATCTTCTCGTGTTGAAAAATATATCACTTTGCTCACTCACGATATATCCATTCACCATTTAAAGATAAACTTCATCCATCCATTATCTGTAGCTGCTTTATCCTGTCCTACAGGGTCGCAGGCAAGCTGGACCCTATCCCAGCTGACTATGAGTGAGAGGCGGGGTACATCCTGGACAAGTCGCCAGATCATCACAGGGCTGACACAGAGACAAACAACCATTCACACTCACATTCACACCTACGGTCAATTTAGAGCCACCAATTAGCCTAACCTGCATGTCTTTGGACTATCGGGGAAACTGGAGCACGCAGACACGGAGAGAACATGCAAACTCCACACAGAAAGGCCCTTGTCGGCCGCTGGGCTCAAACCCAGCGCCTTCTTGCTGTGAGGTGACAGTGCTAACCACTACACCACCATGCCGCCCAGAGATAAACTTCATATCTTTGCATAACTGTGTCTCATCTCATCTCATTGTCTCTCGCCGCTTTATCCTGTTCTACAGGGTCGCAGGCAAGCTGGAGCCTATCCCAGCTGACTACGGGCGAAAGGCGGGGTACACCCTGGACAAGTCGCCAGGTCATCACAGGGCTGACACATAGACACAGACAACCATTCACACTCACATTCACACCTACAGTCAATTTAGAGTCACCAGTTAACCTAACCTGCATGTCTTTGGACTGTGGGGGAAACCGGAGCACCTGGAGGAAACCCACGCGGACACGGGGAGAACATGCAAACTCCACACAGAAAGGCCCTCGCCGGCCACGGGGCTCGAACCCAGACCTTCTTGCTATGAGGCAACAGCACTAACCTACACCACCATGCCGCCCCATATATATTAGCACCTGTAAAGAACATTTAAATGCATTTTCTTCTCTCAGTCTCCAGAAACTGGGTTTCAGAATCGCCTTCAGAATTCACACATGTTCTTACACCAAGCACACCATCAGGATGTTTGATGGAGAAATGGTGGTTACCTTTCAATGAAACCTGATTGCACATTGCAGTGGTGCATCACTGATGCTTTGCTTCTTGTGGTCCAGGGGCTCGTTTGAATATTTTCTGCTATGAAGGCAGTCTATCCTAAGAATATACAGTACAGTATATGAGTATTGAAGTCTTGGAATGAAGGTTCTGTATAGCTTTAGGGTATTGTGCTGAAAAACATGAGTGTACGCTCAGGATGGGAACACTAGTCCCTCACAGGTTATGTAATGGTACTGACATATTTACACATAAATTATATTGTTTAAATGAACAATAAAATAATTTTATACATTATATGGACACGCGTGTTTTACTGGGAAATAAACCACTCATATTTTTCATACGAGCTGCATCTTGGATGCAGATCCAAAACCGTGACATAAATCTTGATATGTCAGTCATGAAGAAATCGATGAATTGTTTTGATAAATTTGGGTACTTTTTGTTTGTGAATGTGTCTATATAATAAAAAGAAAATCACACGTTGGCTTGAAGATATGAAGTTTATCTTCTCGTGTTGAAAAACTCTTATTTTCATATGAAATACACTACGGATCTGAGTGACATATTTCCCGATATTTCACTCCAGTGACGTCACTCCCAGTGTTTTCCTACTCCCTAGATGTGTGTTGTCAAAATGGTGAACTGGTTCAAAATTCAAATTCTTTTAATTTTTTTTTTTGTGTGTGTGTGTGTGTAGGTCGATGTGTCCATATAATATAAAGAACATCACACGGTGAAGTGAAGATATGAAGTTTATCTTCTCGTGTTGAAAAATATATCACTTTGCTCACTCACGATATATCCATTCACCATTTAAAGATAAACTTCATCCATCCATTATCTGTAGCTGCTTTATCCTGTCCTACAGGGTCGCAGGCAAGCTGGACCCTATCCCAGCTGACTATGAGTGAGAGGCGGGGTACATCCTGGACAAGTCGCCAGATCATCACAGGGCTGACACAGAGACAAACAACCATTCACACTCACATTCACACCTACGGTCAATTTAGAGCCACCAATTAGCCTAACCTGCATGTCTTTGGACTATCGGGGAAACTGGAGCACGCAGACACGGAGAGAACATGCAAACTCCACACAGAAAGGCCCTTGTCGGCCGCTGGGCTCAAACCCAGCGCCTTCTTGCTGTGAGGTGACAGTGCTAACCACTACACCACCATGCCGCCCAGAGATAAACTTCATATCTTTGCATAACTGTGTCTCATCTCATCTCATTGTCTCTCGCCGCTTTATCCTGTTCTACAGGGTCGCAGGCAAGCTGGAGCCTATCCCAGCTGACTACGGGCGAAAGGCGGGGTACACCCTGGACAAGTCGCCAGGTCATCACAGGCCTGACACATAGACACAGACAACCATTCACACTCACATTCACACCTACGGTCAATTTAGAGTCACCAGTTAACCTAACCTGCATGTCTTTGGACTGTGGGGGAAACTGGAGCACCCGGAGGAAACCCATGCGGACACGGGGAGAACATGCAAACTCCACACAGAAAGGCCCTCACTGGCCACGGGGCTCGAACCCGAACCTTCTTGCTGTGAGGCGACAGCGCTAACCACTACACCACCGTACTTTCTATTTATGGAAAGTAGTAATAACAATAAATAAACAAGGAAGAAGGCGGCACGGTGGTGTAGTGGTTAGCGCTGTCGCTTCACAGCAAGAAGGTCCGGGTTCGAGCCCCGTGGCCGACGAGGGCCTTTCTGTGTGGAGTTTGCATGTTGTCCGCGTGGGTTTCCCCCACAGTCCAAAGACATGCAGGTTAGGTTAACTGGTGACTCTAAATTGACCGTAGGTGTGAATGTGAGTGTGAATGGTTGCCTGTGTCTATGTGTCAGCCCTGTGATGACCTGGCGACTTGTCCAGGGTGTACCCCGCCTTTCGCCCGTAGTCAGCTGGGATAGGCTCCAGCTTGCCTGCGACCCTGTAGAACAGGATAAAGCGGCTAGAGATAATGAAATGAGATGAGATGAATCAGTGTGATGCCCTATTTAGGGTGTATCCCTGCCTTGTGGGTACCTTAACCAGGGTTAAGCTGTTCCTAAAAATGAATGAATGAATGAATTACTACTACTACTAATTATGATGATAATAATAATAATTATTATTATCATCTTTAATTGATTTCTAGCGTTGTCGAGCATGTATTGTCGACACTGACGTATTGTACCACTACCACGCTCAGTTACATTGCCAGAGCATGACAACATGGCGCCGAGAGCCATTTGGAAATCTAGAGCTATGGCCGAATCCCAAATAACTCTCTACTTTATATATAGCTAGCCTACAGGCCGTATTTAATAACGGTTCTCGCGCACTAAATGTAGTGCACTCTGTGTCCAATAGGAAGCCATTTGGGTTGGGCCTGAGTGAAGTGGGCATGCGCAGAGCGGCACGCTGATCTCTTCACTACATCCGGTAGTGGGGCTGGTATTGTTGAGCGCGCGCGAGAAGAAGCTCCATTCGTTTGCACTGCTGTAGTGTAGGTCTGTTGAGCAGAGTGCGCGGTAGTGAGCGTTGGGGAAGTAAGATATGTTGATTATTATGATTATTATTATTATTTTAATAATAATGCAGATCTGCCACTTAAGCGAAAAATATTCGTTTTATTGTGTTTGTTAGCTGGTGCGCGCGCCGAGAGGCTGGGCTTGCACGTGAGGCCCAGTCCGCAATGCTAACGGAAAATGCTAAGCTAATGCTAAGCGGTCCGGTTATATTTAAACATTAGATAATGAGTGTGAATGAAATCACAGCTGCTGTCGGTTTGCTCTGAGTAACTTGTGTTAGTTTAGTGTAATTATTTGCTGTCTGTCTGTGTGTGTGTTTTGTTTTATTTTATTTTATTTTTTGAGCGAGGTAACATTTAGTCTGCTCAGGTTACTCCTGGGGTTGTTAGCGGAGGTGGCTACATGTAGCTCGGTCGCTAAACACTGCTAATCCGAAAAGCGTTTAATGCCGTGTTATTAAAATAAGGAAAGGGGAAAAACCACCACACAATCAAGTCGTTTTATTTCTCAAATAACTCTAATAGATACAAAGGAAAGTCTGATGAGTTGTCGTTAGCGTTTTTTTTTTAAGCTAGCCGCATAACGTGTGTTTATCTATCAGGGTACTGGGTTCGCCTTTATTTACACTGGTGCTTGAAAGTTTGTGAACCCTTTAGAATTTTCTATATTTCTGCATAAATATGACCTACAACATAGGGCTGGGCGATATGAGAAAAAAAATTATATCACGATATATTTTATCAAAATTTTCGATAACGATATAAATCAAATCACCATTTTTGTATTTTCTTTAATTTTCTGCTCAAAATATGAACATTACAAATTAGTAGTTCCTTCCTAATTAACGAAAATAGCTTAACAAGCCTTCACGTTTCACAGAACCAAAACAAACTGGATGCACATTCTTTTGTTCTTTTTGTTCAAATGAATAAATTGAAACTGAAAAATAAAAACTATATACCATTGTTAATCATTTGTGCAAATTCTAGCAGCTTTCAAATAAACATAAAAGACATACTGACGTGTAAACCTTATGCTGCAAGGAGAAAAAAAGTGCAATCCTGTACGTCAGTGTGTTTAAGGTTTTGTGTAACACTTTGTTGTATGTCCGATTTTAAATATCCAAAATACCTCCACACAACCGAAGATCTCTGGCCCTTCTTTTCAACGATGTCCTCCAGGGCAGTGCTCTGACTTTCCTGTTCAGAACTCCGGTCAGTCGGCTTCTCGCTCATTTTTATAATCGCTTTGTTTCACGCTTTGTTGGAGAAATGCCGCGCTCCTGCAAACTTCACCACAGCCATGCTGTGCGTTGCTGCTACACGTTTGTGTGTGCACGCAACCTAACTTGACGTGGCTCTCTTCCAACTGATTGGTTACGTGCGGTACTGTTTAGTTATGATTGGCTATTCGCGTGTCTGTCAAAACTTAGGATGAAGTAATTTTATTGAAGGCGTAGGCATATCGTACGTGTCTAATTTCTAATCGTAGAGATTTTATATCGTGAATAACATCGTAATCGTAAAATCGCCCAGCCCTACTACAACATCAGATTTTCACACAAGTCCTAAAAGTAGATAAAGAGAACCCAGTTAAACAAATGAGACAAAAATATTATACTTGGTCATTTATTTATTGAGGAAAATGATCCGATGTTACATATCTGTGAGTGGCAAAAGTATGTGAACCTCTAGGATTAGCAGTGAGATGAGAGTCAGGTGTGAGTGGGTACTCTGTTTTATTTAAAGAACAGGGATCTGATCTTCACAGCACATGTTTGTGGAAGTGTATCATGGCACGAACAAGCGTTGTTGATGCTCATCAGGCTGGAAAAGGTTACAAAACCATCTCTAAGGAGTTTGGACTCCAGCAATACACAGTCAGATTGATTGTGTACAAATGGAGGAAATTCGAGACCATTGTTACCCTCCCCAGGAGTGGTCGACCAACAAAGATCACTCCAAGAGCAAGGCGTGTAATAGTCGGTGAGGTCACAAAGGACCCCAGGATAACTTCTAAGCAACTGAAGGCCTCTCTCACATTGGCTAATGTTAATGTTCATGAGTCACACCATCAGGAGAACATTGAACAACAATGGTGTACATGGCAGGGTCCAAGGAGAAAGCCACTGCTCTCCAAAAAGAACATTGCAGTTTGCTAAAAAACACGTGGACAAACTAGAAGGCTATTGGAAAAAATGTTTTGTGGATGGATGAGACCAAAATAGAACTTTGTGGTTTAAATGAGAAGCGTTATGTTTGGAGAAAGGAAAACACTGAATTCCAGCATAAGAACCTTATCCCATCTGTGAAACATGGTGGTGGTAGTATCATGGTTCGGGCCTGTTTTGCTGCATCTGGGCCAGGATGGCTTGCCATCATTGATGGAACAATGAATTCTGAATTATACCAGCGAATTCTAAAGGAAAATGTCAGGACATCTGTCCATGAACTGAATCTCAAGAGAAGGTGGGTCATGCAGCAAGACAACGACCCTAAACACACAAGTCGTTCTACCAAAGAATGGTTAAAGAAGAATAAAGTTTATGTTTTGGAATGGCCAAGTCAAAGTCCTGACCTTAATCCAATGGAAATGTTGTGGAAGGACCTGAAGCGAGCAGTTCATGTGAGGAAACCCACCAACATCCCAGAGTTGAAGCTGTTCTGTACGGAGGAATGGACTAAAATTCCTCCAAGCCGGTGTGCAGGACTGATCAACAGTTACCGGAAACGTTTAGTTGCAGTTATTGCTGCACAAGGGGGTCACACCAGATACTGAAAGCAAAGGTTCACATCCTTTTGCCACTCGTAGATATGTAATATTGCATCATTTTCCTCAATAAATAAATGACCAAGTATAATATTTTTGTCTCATTTGTTTAACTGGGTTCTCTTTCTCTACTTTTAGGACTTGTGTGAAAATCTGATGATGTTTTAGGTCATATTTATGCAGAAATATAGAAAATTCTAAAGGGTTCACAAACTTTTCAGCACCCCTGTATATTTGACAATTTATTACAAATAAGTTGAATTTCTAGAATTAATTTCGGGCTGAAATATTGGACCTATTAACAGGCTATGAAGTC
This sequence comes from Neoarius graeffei, assembly GCF_027579695.1. Lineage (NCBI taxonomy): Eukaryota > Metazoa > Chordata > Actinopteri > Siluriformes > Ariidae > Neoarius > Neoarius graeffei. The sequence goes on along the minus strand of NC_083583.1, from coordinate 54,929,516 downwards.
TCGCTGTCTCTCATTTCCTATAAATAAATAAAATGAGCCTGCTGATGTTTCGTTTTACCTCCGAAAACAAAAGCTAGTCACAGCTTAAGTGCCTGTTTTTGCGTTGTGTGTATTTACAAATTCTGTAATTTGCACTGACTGACTCCTATCCCGTGTCTGTTGTTCCCAGATTGAAAATTTGGTTGTGTTTGGTGTATACATGGCTGTTAGAAGGGGACACATAAGGTATCTAAAGGTGAGTAAAAAGTGTATCTGTGGGGGTTATCTTTCTACACTGAGGAATGTCAAATTAAATCAAATTATCTATAGATCAGTCTTTGTAATTAATAGTTTATAATGCCATTAAGTCATCCCTTAAAGGGCATATCCTTGACCAATTTAGTTTTGTTTTTTGTTTTTTTTAATATGAAAGTATGTCCCTTTCCACACTCATTCAGAAGGGTAATTTTGCACAAGGCCATCTGTCTACAGCAGAAATGAAACAAAATGCGCCTGGAAAAATCCCAAGGGAGTCTGGAGCCAGATTGATCCAGATTCGTGACGTCACGTGCAGGTCCGCCAGCAGGCTGAGAGACAAACGCAGGAACACCTAATTTAGAGTATAGTCTCTCTCATTTCTTACCCTGGCTCCAGTCAGCTTGTGAATTGCCGATTTTCTTGGTCTTTTTCTCGGCTCTGCTTGGTCGTCGGCTTCGAGGGCCTCAGTGGATGCGGCACTTCGCCTTCTGTCAGGGGAGACGAACACGGCTGGCTCCTTTGGTGACGCTGACACAAATGGAGGTGGTGTTGCTTTGGGCATTCTAACAGATGGAACTGCATCTTTTTATAGATCAAGTTACTTCTTGAAGCCCATTTCCCACTGCAAATAGTTCTCAAAGTCGTCGGGCTTTATGTAGCGAGCCCTGTATATGATGCTGTTGCATGTTGCCAGTTTTTCCGGGTGCCTCGCACGAAGCGCTCCCATTTCTCTCTCATTGTCCGGTCTTTTGGGAAACGATGAGTACTAATCCCATCAAGATTGGTGTTGCTACACCCTCCTACGATACATCTGTTAACCATTTTAATAATTACGTGATAACGTTGAAGAAATTTGCAGAAAACCACCAGGTCGTTTTCTCATAAACAAACCAGCGCTGACGTAGGATTCAGAAGGAGGCGTCCCGCACGTGACGTCACGCAAATCAGTGTTTCCCGGGAAATCCAAATGGCAAATTTTTTCAGAGGCGGACCAATTCACCTCAAATGGCTTGATTTCAACTGAATTTTTCTGGTATTGCGCAAGGTAAAAAAATTGCGCAAAATGTGACCGATATTTATTTGTTCAAAGTTTAATATAAAAAAGGAGAATTAGATTGATCTTGCTCCTAAATACTATCCAAGATGTGCCCGTTAATGTAGTGGTGGCTACTATGGACCGTTTGCACTTGCGTCACGAATCTCCCATGATACTCTCTGATTTTGTGTCCGCCATCTTTGTGGTATAGCATCCATGGCGGCCAAAGAGAGTACATTGGTGAGCTGTTATTTTTCACAAATATATCACGAATTGAGTAATGGTGACAAGGTGAGATACAGGGAAAAGGTAAAAGAATGTTTGCAGGTCGATCCGTACAGCAATCTTGTAGAGTATGAAGATACGGATGTAGCAAAGTGAATTACCTGGCGATAACTTCTAGCTTCGTCACTGGTGCCAACTGATGTACGCTATCATTTACTGTGTAGCGCAAGTTTACTGTAAGGATCTAGTGGGCAAATGTTACACAAAACACAAACCAATAAAAAAAAAACCCAACAACCTAATTATTGACGTCTTCTAAGGCAACATTTTCCTGAGGCTTTGTGCTCTGCATTTGTAACTGCAGTATAAATTGGAGTAGCACTTATATGTATGTCGTATTATTTTTTTTTTTTATATATATATATATATATATATATATATACACACACACACACACGTGTATATATGGTTCACATTAACGGTAGAAATATAAACTCTCCTTTCATGAAATGGTCTGCACATACTCGTACATACTTGTATCTGGTGTCTCTTATGTCCAATCTGTTCAGATTTGCAAGCCACTGTCTGTCGTCTACAGGTTAGATCTTCCATTTGGGGTCCTTATAGCGTTTTAACAGTGGGTAAACTAACCAATCTGACTCCAGCCTTAGCAGAATTGTTCGAGCAGCCAATAACTGCGCAAACTCGCGGCATTTCATATTAAGGTACTTGTTGCTACTAGGGATGGCGAAAACTAAAAAAAATCTTGACCGACCACCGAGCCTCATTAGCCGGTTAAAGTCGGTTAACCTATGAGTTTAAACAGGGATGCAAACGGCGCGCCTTTTTCACGGCTCGTGCAGATCCGATTTTTTTTGGGGGGGGGGGCGTTGGAGTGTCTGAATAATTTCATCAGAGTAAATTCTGTATTAAAATTACTACATAAGCAAATGCCGTTACAGTCCATGAAAAAGTCGGCATCTGCGCCTTTAGTTTGTGTGGAGAGAGATGATCTGCAATAACATGCATTGTTGGCTACAGACCGAAACATACTTTCAGAATGCACTGGCCAAGGCAGGACTAAACTCCATGTGCCTTCTAATAATAATTAAAAAAAAAAAAAACAGAATAGTAATTTGTAAGCTAAAAACCCTGTGTCTACACTTTTTTTCTTTCGCCGAGTGGCAGCCAATGTTGCCAGATATTGCTGACGTTTTCCAGCCCAAAATATGTTCAGGATCCACTTAAAACCGCCCAATCTGGCAACACTGGTGGCAGCTGTGTTTAACTGGGGCGGGACATGACTGAATGGGTGCTTCTGATTTGTCAGCTGTCTTTAACTGGGGCGGGACATGACTGAATGGGTGCTTCTGATTTGTCAGCTGTCTTTAACTGGGGCGGGACATGACTGAATGGGTGCTTCTGATTTGTCAGCTGTCTTTAACTGGGGCGGGACATGACTGAATGGGTGCTTCTGATTTGTCAGCTGTCTTTAACTGGGGCGGGACATGACTGAATGGGTGCTTCTGATTTGTCAGCTGTCTTTAACTGGGGCGGGACATGACTGAATGGGTGCTTCTGATTTGTCAGCTGTCTTTAACTGGGGCGGGACATGACTGAATGGGTGCTTCTGATTTGTCAGCTGTCTTTAACTGGGGCGGGACATGACTGAATGGGTGTTTCTGATTTGTCAGCTGTCTTTAACTTGGGCGGGACATGACTGAATGGGGGTTTCTGATTTGTCAGCTGTCTTTAACTGGGGCGGGACATGACTGAATGGGTGTTTCTGATTTGTCAGCTGTCTTTAACTGGGGCGGGACATGACTGAATGGGTGCTTCTGATTTGTCAGCTGTCTTTAACTGGGGCGGGACATGACTGAATGGGTGTTTCTGATTTGTCAGCTGTCTTTAACTGGGGCGGGACATGACTGAATGGGTGTTTCTGATTTGTCAGCTGTCTTTAACTGGGGCGGGACATGACTGAATGGGGGTTTCTGATTTGTCAGCTGTCTTTAACTGGGGCGGGACATGACTGAATGGGGGTTTCTGATTTGTCAACTGTCGTCCTTACACCGCATGGCATGCCCCAAGCGTTTACAAACACAGAATTCCAGGTTCTCTGCTCCAAAATCGGCAGCTTCAAAATGATTTTTTTTTTTTTTCACCGACAACCAAAAAAAAAAAATTAACCGGTTAACGTTTATTCGGTCAACCACCGGTCAAACGGCCATCGGTTAACGTCCCTAGTTGCTACCCATGTGTTGGTCCACAAAGATGGCAGACACAGCTACATCAGAGAGGGTCATGTGCAAATGGTCTATTATCAACACCTTAACGATCTTTTGGCCGTTGCAAAAATAGAAAGACTTTCAATGTGTAAATTGTGCATGAATAATTACTCAAATTTCCACTGGGAAAAAAGTTGATTCCTGATTACTTAGTGTATCAGATCACGTGACACCGTTCCACGATTAGCAACATCCGGATTATTTATTTAAAAATGTATATAATCGGTATGTGGTATTAAGTTAACAAAACATGTTTTTTATTTAATATTTTTATTTGTTTTACACAGACTTGTCTTTGGTACAAAATATTTTTGTATAAATGTTTGTTGGTGTTTACGTAAATGAGGAAGTAATTCTAATGTTTGTAAAGAAATGAACTGAATGTTTAACCTGTCATCTTTTTGTTCCACTTTCTAAGTATTTTCGTAGATCACATTTTGTTAACCGTTTGTATTAATTTCTAGTTTACCAGTAAATATCAACAGGAAATTGACATTATAACCCCATGAAAATCCAGGTCGAAGGTCGCATGTCATTCCTCGAACCAAAATATAAATGTCCACTGATATTGTAATATGTGGTTAGATATTTACAACCAACTGCAAAAATAAAATATTTTCTGAATGGAATAGAAAAATCTGAATATTTCAAGCATTTTTTTTTATATGCTAGGCCATTTAATTTTGGTCTAATTCTATTTATTACAATCAGATTCTAAATCCTCTATAAACATTCCATTCTGTTATGAATCAGAAATTTATTTTAAATCACAGCACTTCTTATTTATTTATTTTTATTTTAAATACTTCATCTACTTCAACAGTGTTACACAAAGATGGATCCATAACAGCTGTAAATGTCCCTTAATTCCACAGGGTGTCGATAATGGTGGACACCAGTGAAAGTGATCACTATTATCGACACCTGACGTGACTTCTCAAACGCGCGTTTAGATACAAAATGGCGGCTGTCGAATGAAAGAGTCAGAAACAAAGTAGGTTTCGACAAGATCATCATGAAATATCGGTGAATTTGATCAGTAAAAACATGTCCATGATCTTTCCACCACACTTACCTGCGATGATGACGTTCGGGTTTTCTGTAAATTGCTGATCACGCTAAAAAAAAATTCCATCTCGGGTAATGTGCTGTGTCACCAGATGACAAGATCAAAGGGTGAGGCGGGTCTTCCGGTTGATTAATTAACCAATAATAACTGTTGTAACTGAAACTCAGCTTTGTAAAAAAAAATTTTTTTTTTTTAATTGGTAAATCTGAAAAGGTGTCTAACTGTGGCCATCGCTCTAGTGAGTTGAAATTTTCATGGTGTGATAATCTAGGCTTAAAAAAAAAAATCACTGTTCCATGTTGAGGAATCAATCGACTAACCATTTAAAATACACAAGCCAAATCCTGAAAACTGTTCTGAAATATTTTTGTGAATGCTTGCATTTAAAAAGGAATGACTCCATGAATTGTTGTTTTTAGAAATGTATATTCAGGGTTTTTTCTAGAAAAATTTAATGAGGGCGCTCACCATGGCGGGAAACCTGTTCCCCCGTTTAGACGAAAGCCTGCATAATACTAATTCCTCATGATTCAAATTTATAATTCAAATGAAATTTATAATTCAAATTCTCTCGGCTGGCCTGGGAACGCCTCGGTGTTCTTCCCGAGGAGCTGGCCGAGGTGTCTGGGGAGCGGGAAGCTTGGGCTTCCATGCTCAGACTGCTGCCTCCACGACCCGGCCCCGGATAAGCGGAAGAAAATGAGAAAATTCAAATGAATCAAACTTCAAGTATTAAACATTCACCAGAGAAATCTGTTTTCTTATACTAGAATAGGGTTAGTTGTTCAAAATGAATAATTCCAGAGCAAAATCCTTTTCTTTAAAAGGAAACTAAAAAAGTAAACATTGTAAAGTTGGAATCCAACCCAAATCACAAAGTTTGATACCATACAAAAAATGTAAGTGCGCTTTAAAAAAAAAAACTTGAACTTTTCCTGGAACTCGGCCTTTTTCTCATTTTGCTTTTCCACTGAACACTCGGTGCCTTCATCAGAGCAACATATCTGGTCTTCATTCGTCACGGATTCCGCGACGCCACGCCACTGTCACAGCGCTCGGTCAGCGCATCCTTCAATGAGGGCACGGAACCAGCGGCACAGACTGATCCCTCGATTGTTGCGATCTCGCCATCGGAAGCATATCTTTATCCGCTTTGTGACAGAAAAAAAGAAGTCGTCGTCTTCTGCCCCAGACAGTCTTTGGCTTTCTTCCGTTTCGTGCCGCTGGATGACATCTTTAAGTGTCCAAGTGTCAACAAAAACAACTCGCGAACAACTTCTGTCAAAAGCTCCCGCGCTGGTGGGTGAAAGGTCATTCAGTCTCAAGAAATCTCGCTCTACAAGTCAGCTGACCTTGTATGTAACCTGTGTCAAATCTCGCGAGAGCAGCTGCTACAGCTAAACAACATGGCGCCTCGGTCTGGAAAACGCCAATTTGGATCGTTTTTGCACCGTCTGGTGGTGTATCTACTATGATTGGAATATTTTTGGAGTAATTATAACGTATTTGATGATCAGACACATTGTCACGTGGTGTTGCTGGGATGTTTTCACGGAGGAAAGATCGTTTTGAGAAATAGGGTGTTCACACGGCACATATTTGCATCGATGCTGCACCGATGTATTTTGTTGCGATATATCTTACACCGGTGTAAATTTTGCGCAGCGTTCACACGTCACAACCCTGCTTACTAGAGAGAAGCGTGTTAGCACCGGTGCAGCCCCACTTGCGGTCACACGGCAGTTTCTGCGACCGTGTTATAGTAGCAAAAACTTTATTACTATCATTTCCTATCATTATTACTATCATTTCCGATAGTAATAATGCGGAAATGAAATATGCGCATGCGTGAAAATGTACTTCTTTTTCCCGGTTGTCATGGCATCACCAAGCGCCGGGAAAACAACGTGGATGAAGACACCAGTGTTGCCAGATATTGCTGACGTTTTCCAGCCCAAAATATGTTCAAATCCGCCAAAATGCACTTAAAACTGCCAAATCTGGCAACACTGGAAGACACGCAGTTCTGTTGTTGTTGATATTCGCCATTTTGGAAGCGCAAAATACCAGGATGCAAGTTATGCAATGCCCGTATGTAATCAACTCTCCTCACGCGTAGCGAGTCTACCCCTGTAGCGTTCAGACGTCCCATTTTATATCGGTGCTGCCCCGCAAACTAGCATTTACTCCGGAGTAAATTTCTTAAACCACCTCCCGAGCAGGGTTAGATTTGCACCGGTTTAAGCAGCTTTCAGGGGCTACACCGCTATAACTTTGTACTGTGTGAACGCTCTACTGGGGCAGCCCCGGTGCTACACCGGAGTAAAAGTTGCCGTGTGAACACCCCTAAAGATTGCATGTTGTGCAGTAGCATATAAGTGCAAGGCCTGAGTGAACCCCAAGTCACAATTGGCATTTTGGTAAGGGGGCGCACGCCGAGAGTAAGAGGGCGCAGCGCCCCTGTTCCCCGGTTTAGACGAAAGCATGATATTGTTTGAGAGACTTTTCTCTCAATAAAAATCTATGCTCAGCCCTCTGTGGCTTGGATTTGTTCATCAGGGTGATGTCTAAAACATTTTTACCCAGGTCTCCTCGGTAATAAAACTCGCATCCAAACAGCAATGCAGTTACCGCAAGAGCAGCAGGATTCTTATAAGTTGTATTTTCTACAAATGCCAGATGTTTGCATTGTCTGGTCATGTGATCACGCGCCATTCATAACATGACATCCAAGCAGTCAGAAAGGCACTGGACTAGAAAAGTCAGTCTGGCTCGTATTTCAGTCTGGCTCATATTTCAGTCTGGGCCAGGCCAAAGTTCCAGCAACAGTCTGAAAATACAATTTGTGATCACAAAGTGCATGGCCGAGTGCCTCTTCGAAAGCATGCAGGGTTTTTTTTTTTTTTTTCCCCTTTTGTAATTCATGAAGTGTTTGATATCTGGTGGAGGGTCACTGATGCACACACTGTGAAACTAAATACAGCAAGTAGCAGCAGTCAAACATTTTTTCTTTGCATAGAAAAGTATATGACCTATGGTCATGAGCTTTAGGTAATGACCGAAAGAACAAGATCGCGGATACAAGCGGCCGAAATGAGTTTCCTTCGCAGGGTGGCTGGGCGCTCCCTTAGAGAGAGGGTGAGAAGCACAGTCACTTGGGAGGAGCTCGGAGTAGAGCCGCTGCTCCTCCACATCGAGAGGAACCAGCTGAGGTGGCTCGGGCATCTTTTTCGGATGCCTCCTGGACGCCTCCCTGGGGAGGTGTTCCAGGCATGTCGCCCCGGGGAAGACCCAGGACACACTGGAGGGACTATGTCTCTCGGCTGGCCTGGGAACGCCTCGGTGTTCTTCCCGAGGAGCTGACCGAGGTGTCTGGGGAGAGAGAAGTTTGGGCTTCCATGCTTAGACTGCTGCCTCCGCGACCCGGCCCCGGATAAAGCGGAAGAAGACGAGAAAAAACGAGACGAGAAAAGTATATACATGTGTATCCAGATTAAACTAAAACGGTCATGCTGATGAGTTTGGCAACAACAGTGGGTAATTCAGCTTGTTTTTTGCTTTTTCCCCTAAAATCCTGCTAATCTTGATGGTGCCAAAAATACATCTTTGTTTCGGGCCCACTGGGAGTGGCGACATGTTTTTAACGGTATCAGATTACACAGCAAAAGGGTTTGAGTGGTCACATTCCTGAACAGAGAAGCAAGTTTCTGTAGTATAGATTTATGTCCAGAAGGACAGAGTCGGGACGTTTTTCCGGATCGTCGGGTGGTAACAGGAATGAGACCCGAGAGAGCAAGGAACTTGATTGTGCACGTGGTAGTAAACTTGAATGCATTTAGTGTGTATTTTGAAAGTCGGTGGTAACCTCACCAGCCAATCTCACACACACTGTGACTAACCATGACACAGTACAACTGTAATAATGAAGAGGAAGCCATTTGAGATTCAGCCTGAATGTGTACGTTATTTCAGTGTGAAATCAGATTAAAGATGTGTCCCCCAGTCAGCTGATGATGTGGGTTCATGGATGCAAACGGCGTGCCTTTTGGCGGATGCCGCCTTTTTCACGGCTGTCTGGGAGACTTGTGTGAATCGCGCAGATCCGATGAGGGTTTTTTTGGGGGGGGGGCATTGGAGTGTCTGATTATAATTTCATCAAAGTAAGTTCTGTATTAAAATTACTAAATGAGCAAATGCCGTTACAGTCCATGAAACATAGGAAGTACAAGTATGAGAAGAAAACAGTAAATCAGAAAGCTGCGCACGTAAAGCCAATTACGTAACTTGCGTTGGACTGATGGAAATCCTTGCGCGTGCAGTGAAGTGCAGCCAGCAGCAGATGATGGCGCACAGCCAATTGGCTTTACGTGCGCAGCTTTCTGATTTACTGTTTTCTTTTCATACTTATACTTCCTATGTTTCATGGACTGTAACGGCATTTGCTCATTTAGTAATTTTAATACAGAATTTACTTTGATGAAATTATAATCAGACATTTCAACGCGCCAAAAAAAAAAACCTCATCGGATCTGCACGATTCACACAAGTCCCCCAGACAGCCGTGAAAAAGGTGGCATCTGCTAGCCTGGGCCCGCCCATCCTAAGTGTGATGCAACACGAGGGCCTGTTGCGAGCTTAGTCTGGCAAGGCAAGCTATCTCCAGCTCTTCCAAGCTCCCGAAAAATCAGGAGCCAATCAACTTTGAGCATCTCCAACGGCCCTGGGTAGAGGCGTGTTCAAGGCAGTGACGTAGTAGAACTGCGACCGGAAGCCATAGATTGTTTATAGAATCTATACCGGAAGCGCTGCATTCACTAGAAACATTACGAACATGGAGCAGCGGCAAGCCTTTGACACAGCGGTAGATGCTGTATTGAAAGCATTCAACGGGAAGTTCTCATTGAAAACGGAGCAAAGAGCCGCCCTGGAGGTATTTATCTTCTTCCTGTTACTCAAGCAGTTTCTGTCGCGTCACATACGTCAGAGGAAAGAGTGATGTGATTGGTTTAAGCTTCGTCACAGCCTTTTCTGGCTTCGACCAGTAGCAAACTGAGGCATTTCAGGGAGGCGGGTCAACCACACGCTTTGGGAAATGGTCGGGCTTAATATCTTTGCCAGACCAAATGCTCGCAGAGCTTTGAAGTCGCGTTAGCCAGACTAGGCATCCGCTAAAAGGCGCACCGTTTGCATCCATGGGGTTAAAAATCTGGTGCAAAGTGCATGTGTGTGTTTAGTGGGCGAACATCTGGTCAGTGGTGTCCTGTGGGGTGATTCCGTCCACCCCTGAACGCGTAAGGTCCGCGAAGTCTGGCAAATTGGCCTTAGGAGCAGATGGGCTCCAGTCAGTAGTTGTTTGTTTATAAAGTGCGCATATATATTGTAGGGTTACCTGATGGTGGAGGTACAAGGTGAACTTAACCTGTCAAGTGGCGGAGTCTTAGGCCGAATCCCATTTCGCCCCTTGGACCAACCCCTTGGCCCTTCCCCTCCATTTTGCGTGTTCACGTGAAGGGGTAGGGGTATCCCAATCCCAGTTAACGGGAAGGGGTAGGGCTTCTGTACCCCTCCAAACAGAGATTTTCCTGGAGCTGACTCCGAACGAAGGGGTTTGAGTGATTTCCCACAATGCCATGCGAATTTCAGCGAGATTTCATGCGGATTTCAGAAAGATGGCGGTTCCTGCGGCGAAAGATTGTCATAAATGTATTTTCTCCATTATTTACGTGTTTTAAGTTGTTATCCAGAGGAAACACGCCGCTTGATTCGCTTTCGAGCTGAGAATGAGCAGCGATTTCTGAAATCCAAGCTGCTGCTAAAAAGCTTTGGGAGTGAGTATTGTTTTCGGTTGCTTGACTGCGTACATTTTGTTCTGTTATTCTCGCTTTTATTGTTTACATGAGTGTTCTGACACCTCATTCTGTCGGATGTGGTGCACGAAGCGCCAAAGATATCCCATTCAGTGGTGTTAGTTAACAAATCACACCCTGCCAGCAGAGATTTCTGGTTCTGCCTCTGGCTCTGACTGTAGCGGCTGGTCGCAGCCAATGACGCATTTGGTCGCGTTTTGCTAACGTAAACGCTGACGGAGGTACGCGATGACGTATGCGATCGTTGAAGGGCTATCCCAATACGTAAGGGTTGAATTTCAAGCCCTATCCCTTGTAGCTCAGTTTCAAGGGGAAGGGGGAGGGGTAGGGGTAGAAATTAGAATTGGGATTGGGCCTTATTCTCATGGTGTGGAATGAGAGGCCAGTTCTTACTGTGCTCCTTATTTCTTTTTATATGCATGTTATGATTTTCATGTTGGTTTTTTTTTTTTTTTTTTTTTGGGCTGTAGGTTTGTGAGGTGCAGAACCAGGGTAACGACAGAGATTTGCAGCAGCTTAGCAAGGGTGCCAGCATGAAGGTAAGTGCAATGGTGAGGAAAAAAATAAATTGGCTGTTTTTTTTTATTATATATATATATATGCGCCAGCTTTGTAGGGAAAACCTATGTATATTTATTAAATTCATTGTTACAGGACGCTCTATTAGTATAGAAGACTATAGTAGCCATGATTCTGTTAATTTTCACTAATAGGTATCACTTTTTTGGGGTAATAATTCACACACAGCTTAGCTTTCAAGCCTTGCGTCTCCCAGTTTCCCTTGCGTACACTCCTAGCCAAGGCTCCAGACTTTTTTTTTTTTTTGCCCCCACTAGTAGCACTGGAGGAAGCACTTGCTTGCTGAAAGTGTTTGGAGACCAGCACAACGTTCAGATGTACCACTTAAATCAACCTGCTGTGCTGTTTTCATGCTACGTTTAACCACCATCTTAGTCAAATTTTGGTATTCCCACCTCTCTAGAATGCCATGAAGAAGCTTTTATTTGTCACATGCACAGTCAAATTCATCCTCTGCATTTAACCCATCTGAAGCAGTGCACACACCCAGAGCAGTTAGGGGTTCGGTACCTTGCTCAAGGGCACTTCAGCCCAAGGCCCCTCTCCCCCCCCCCCCCATTAACCTAACCACATGTCTTTGGACTGTGGGGGAAACCGGAGCACCCGGAGGAAACCCACGCAGACACGGGGGAGAACATGCAAACTCCACACAGAAAGGCCCTCGCCGGCCACTGGGCTCAAACCTGGAACCACCTTGCTGTGAGGTGACAGTGCTGACCACTACACCACCGTGCCAAACATGTTGAGCTGATTGGTTCTTGTCTGGCTCTTGTTTGCATGAAGTTGAGAATTCAACACCTCGATTTCGCTTGACATGAAACCAAAGCATGTCTCGGAGGGGAATACCATGGCCTAATGGTTAGAGAAGCAGCTCTAGGACTAAGGGCCTCTGCATGCTCTTGCGACAAGGCTTTCGCAGATAGCTTTTCGCAGACCGTTGTAATTTATCGTTGAGCGGGGAGTAATAGGCGTGCGCGATGTTATTCACCGCCACAACGCAAGGGGGTGCGAAGTCGCTAGGAGTAGTTGGTGGGTGTGGTTAGTGGAGTGTTTATCCTCCGGTTACTTATAATGACTAGAACTGGAGTCGTATAGATGTACGTACTTCCTCAATCAACCGCTCTTTGTGCTGCTCCATCTTCGCTCGTGTTTTTAAAAATGCCGGTCGTGAAAACAAAACAAACCGGGAAAGTAGGGAAGCGGAAGTGCGTGTACAGTGGATGTAGAGTGGACCAATCAGAGCCCTCTTGTCTGCGAGGCTTCTGCGGTGGTCACAATTTTTGGGAGGTGCGCGCAGAGCGTCTGCGAAGGTGGGGGGGCTACGCAGACGCCATCTGCGAGGGCTGGGTTGTCGGCATAAATTGGCCTTAAAAGGTTGCTGGTTTGATTCGCTGGACCAGTAGGCATGGCTGAAGTGCCCTTGAGCAAGGCACCTCACCCCCACCTGCTCCAGGTATGTTGTATGTTGCTCTGGATAAGCGCGTCCGTCAAATGCTGTTAATGTAACAGACTTTTCGTTAAGAAGTCTTTAGGAAAGACTTCCTAAAAACGTAAATCTCCACATATACAATTTTTTAAAAATCCGAATTTTGGTTGCACTGTCTCCAAAAATGGTGACAGTCTGGAGGCCTGATAGCACACTTGAAGAAACCTTTGTCACATGCACAGTGAGATTCATCCTCTTCATTCAACCCATCTGAAGCAGTGAACACACACACAGAGCAGTGGGTGGCCACACTAGAGCGCCCGGGGAGCAGTCAGGGGTTCGGTACCTTGCTCAAGGGCACTTCAGCCCAAGGCCGCCCCATGTTAACCTAACTGCATGTCTTTGGACTGTGGGGGGAACCCAGAGCAGACACGGGGAGAACATGCAAACTCCGCATGGAAAGGCCCTCGCCAGCCACTGGGCTCGAACCCAGGACCTTCTTGCTGTGAGGCGACCGTGCTAACCACTACACCACCGTGCTGCCACTTGGTGACACTGTTTGATGCCCGTCATTGGTCACAGCACACAAAGGCCAATTTATGCTGACAACGCAGTCCTCGCAGATGGCGTCTGCGTAGCCTCCCACCTTCGCAGACGCTCTGCGCGCACCTTCCAAAAATTGTGACCACCGCAGAAGCCTCGCAGACGAGGGCTCTGATTGGTCCACTCCAGGTCCACTCTACATCCGCTGTACATGCACTTCCGCTTCCCTACTTTCCCGGTTTGGTTTGTTTTCACGACCGCCATTTTTAAAAACACGAGCGAAGATGGAGCAGCACGAAGAGCGGTTGATCGAGGAAGTACGTACATCTATACGACTCCAGTTCTAGTCATTATAAGTAACTGGAGGATAAACACTCCACTAACCACACCCACCAACTACTCCTAGCGATTTCGTGACTTCGTGCCCCCTTGCGTTGTGGCGGTGAATAACATTGCGCACGCCTATTACTCCCCGCTCAACGATAAATTACAACCGTCTGCGAAAAGCTATCTGTGAAAGCCTTGTCGCAAGAGCATGCAGAGCCCCTAAGGGTTAAATGTGGCTGTGTAAAGGTTGCCCAAACACACGCTGCAGAACTGACACGCCCCACTTCTTGAAGACCGCTTTGTTGACATGAATCAAAATGCGTTTTGAATGGTTAGGTGGATGTTTTTCTCCTTTGTGTTGAACAGGACGCTTATGACATCTCGAACGGTTTTGAGAGCCACATGGGAGATGAGCCAAAAGATGCTAAAACGAACCTCATAGTCAATTACCTGCCGCAGAACATGTCGCAGGATGAGCTGCGCAGTCTGTTCAGCAGCATCGGTGAGGTGGAGTCTGCCAAACTTATTCGGGACAAAATGGGAGGTAAGTCTTGCAGAATGAACTAGTAGAGTTTCCCTTCTTTTGATTTTTTTTTTCTTCCCCCCCCCTGCATCAAATACTTTAAGAATAACCTTACCACTGAGTGTCCATTATTTTTTTTTTTCCATGTTGTAAAGAACTTGTTTTAAGTGGACTCCTTTCTTTTACCTTTTAAATCAAACATTTTCACATTTTGTTTTAACTGGTTGACTCTGGGAACATTTAATGTAAAGCTGTTCAATTGGTTCTTGGGTCTCTTGTATGCCAGTTTTGTGTATGGTATGGTTTGAAGCCCTTCACTTTTTTTTTTTTTTCTTTTCTTTTCTTCTTCATATGTCTGTATGGCTAACCATAAATAAGGTAACATTATATGTAATTTTAAGATTTTTATTTTGAGCTTGTGATGTGAAATTTTTTGTTTTTAATTTGAAAATGTAAAATGACTGACCTGTGTTTTATTTTAAATTATTGAAGCTGTTCAATATTTTTCTTGTGTGATAAGAATTTGATTTAAAAAAAAAAAAATCTATATCCAATGTAAGTTTTATTTGAGGTCTAATAGCTGTTGTGAAAGTCATGTCATTTTTTTCCCCTCCAAGATTCTGCATTGTAACCTTTTTGTTTTTTATTTCCTTTCTGAAGGCTGATTTAGTCTGCAGGATGTGGACAATCGTTTGTTGTTTTTATTTTGTTTTTTCCTTTTTTTTTTCTCTAGGCCACAGTTTAGGGTACGGATTTGTTAACTATATTAACCCTAGTGATGCAGAAAGGGCAATCAGTACTCTCAATGGGCTGAGACTACAGTCTAAAACTATCAAGGTAACGTGCAAAGAGCTGTTTTTGTATCCATGTGTAAATTGATAGATATGACATGTTGTTCCAGTAGTTTGCTAGGCAGCAGAGGAAAAATCCCAATACTGTCCAGTGTGTTTCTCAATCAGAAATGCACTTTTACAGAGGTACGAGTGTTTTTTTTTTTTTCTCTTTCATTTACTGCTTTTGTTTTTACTTGTCGGGGTATTTTTTTTCTTTTTTTTTTGTGGCTTTTTTTTTTTTTTTTTTTCCCTCCCCGCCAAGTTATCAGTATTTGACCCCTATGATTTTTGACAATTGGCTTTCCTTATTAATCTGGCATGGTTTTATTTTCGGTACAGAATTATACTGAAGTTTTGTTTGGTTTTTTTTTCCTCTCCCCATTTAATCTGAAGACTGATGTATTGCCTCCAACTCTTGAATGTGTGGGTGTGTTTTGTGTTTTTTTTTTTGTTGTTTTTTTTTCTTTTCTTCTTAAGATTTTGTTTAGGTGAGGGAGGCTGGAGTGGTCATTTGCTTGAGTATGACATTGTGCCGAACCAAAGCCCTGCACAGCAATCCCTCTTGACTTAGTTTATTTTCTCTAAAGGGATTGCTTGATGTGGAAATTGTCCCTTTCTCAATTCGAACTTTTTGATTTTATTTAAATTTTTTTTTTTTTTTTAGATCTAGCCTGTAAAGCTGTCATCCATGGAAAAACTGTCATTTTTTTCCTCTTTAATCTTTTTTGTAAAACTATCAGCTGTGTGATAATTTTTTTTATATATATATTTCATTTATTGGGATGTTTGTTGCCTCTGATTGACCTTTGTTGCATTTTTATAAACGAGTATTTATTTATTTATTTTTTTAGCGTTTATGGGTTTCTTAAATACTTTTTTTTTTTTTCTCCCTTGATTAGGTCTCTTTTGCCAGGCCAAGCTCTGACACAATAAAAGATGCCAATCTTTACATTAGTGGCCTGCCCAAGACCATGACACAGAAAGATGTGGAAGATTTGTTTACCCAGTATGGACGCATCATAAACTCGAGGGTGTTGGTTGACCAGGCTTCAGGTAATGGTAGTGTGCCTCATTTTTTGGTTCCTACTACTTTGGCTCTTCCTCCCCCCCAAACATCTGGACTGATGAGACCGTTTCCCATTCTAGGCTTGTCGCGTGGCGTCGCCTTCATTCGGTTTGACAAAAGAATGGAAGCAGAAGATGCCATCAAAGGCCTGAATGGTCAGAAGCCCCCTGGAGCATCTGAGCCCATCACAGTGAAGTTTGCAGCGAATCCCAACCAGGCAAAGAACTCTCAGCTGCTGTCCCAGTTCTATCACACGCAGTCTCGACGCTTTGGAGGCCCAGTGCATCACCAGACGCAGAGGTTCAGGTGAGTGCTGACTCCATACACCTGTGCGTGAGGTGTCTCCCACCCCCAATAAAATCCCACACTTGCCCCATCCTGCAAAAAGTCACAATCATGACCCCATCACAACTCGTGCAGTTATTTGGTAGTCCAGTATTTATTAGTGTTTTCTAGTGAATTTCGTCAGTTCTGTTTCCCAGAATCTCAACAAATTGGACATTTTAACCTCCGTGACCCTGACCACAACAAAACATTGACTGAAGATGAATCTGCCACACCCACTACACTGCCATGGTAATTAACGTGGACATAAAACCGTCCGCTGACAACTATTTTATTGGGTTCCAGAGGATTGCGGCCCTGATGTTCAGCTCTATCCCATAACAGTTGTCATGATTTTCTGAACTGATCTGTGGCCCTCTAGTAACAAGTCACCACAGAATTTTTATCTGAGGCATTCAAGTGGTTACATCAGTTGCTTGCTCGCATGGTTACGTTATCGTTATCCAGATGAAAACTGTGCTGGAAGGGACACTGCGGATGAGAACTTATCACGACGGGTCATGACTTTGAAAGGAAGGTGTTTACATGTAAGAGTTTGTGAACTTTGTATATAATTTTTCTCCAGGTTCTCACCAATGAGTGTCGACCACATGAGTAGTGTTTCTAGCATGAACGTGGCCGGGAACTCGACCTCCGGCTGGTGTATTTTCATTTATAATCTGGGTCAAGATTGTGATGAAGGCCTACTGTGGCAGATGTTCGGGCCATTCGGCGCAGTCACCAACGTTAAAGTCATCCGCGACTTCAACACCAACAAATGCCGAGGCTTTGGCTTTGTTACGATGACCAATTACGAAGAGGCAGCCATGGCAATCGCCAGCCTAAACGGATACCGTCTGGGGGACAAGGTCTTGCAAGTCTCCTTCAAGACCACCAAGTCTCACAAGTAAAAGGACAAAGTATTACTTTTGGGTTCTAAGAACTGTTTTTTGTCCTTTCCCTCCTACATCCATGATTATCAGAATAAAAAAACAAAAATTACTAATGTAACTTTGTTCAAATAAATAGGTTGGTAGTATTGAATTAAACTAACCTGCTCAGAAGAGTGGGCTACATGGCCTAACACTCACTCACATCTTCATATGTTTAAATAGTTTTGGTAGTGTTTCTCATCATTAGTTAATCAGTATGATGCTACGAAGCATCAAACTCTGAGTAGATGTTACATTGGGTCATATTGCAGTATGTATTGTATTTCCCATCACCGTTTCATAGTGTCGCGTTTGCTGCGATTGAATTTTTAATTTGTGGTGGTTGCGTCCTTGAGTCAGCAAGACAACTCTGGCTGATTGACCCAGATGACGGTTGAGGTCGCATCTCTGCGGCTCCATAATTTTATTCTGAATATAAACACGATTCCACCATTTTAAGATCTCGAATCATTCAATTTGCTTTGCTAATGTGACTCGTTTTAGAAACGGAGCGCGTGCAGACCTTTTTGTAAATATTCATTCAACCACCCATGTATCCCACAAGTAATCTATCTGAAGTGATTTAAGTTTGAAGGACCAAAGAAGCTGGAGGGAGTACGCCTTATTTTCCTGATTTTATGCAAATCTGTTTGAAGACTTTTTGCCGTAGTAGTTTATTTTGCAGTGAATGTATTGATTTTGTTTGGGATTCCCAATTTTTTTTTTTTATGAAAAACCGCTTGTGTTACTATAAACACAACTTTTCTGGGTCAATTTTTTTTTTTTTTTTTTTTTAATCAAGTGTAAGGCAACTCTCCCAAAGTGGAATTGGTCACCGTTTCATTGAGAATGTATGACAGCACTTGTCCTCACACAAGCTGTTTTAGCATTTATGTAGTTTGGTGGGGGGGGGAAGCCGTTCTTTTATTGTCAGTAATTCCTTGTTTTTCTACTTGTTTTGTAACGTAGTCTGCAACTTACAAACTGTACATATTTTGCCATGCTTGGTGTGCAATTCAGCTTAGTATAATGAATAACCCTGAATAGTATACAGAATATTAAACATTTATTGATGTATTATTATTTTTTTTTATTTTTTTGTTTACGATCACAGTAGACAGTGACGCCTGTCTAGTGTAGGTGTTGAATTCATTTCTATGTTTATTTTTCCATCATATGCATGTTCATTTGATGTTGCTTAGCTGTAGCTTTGACCTCACGCAGTGTGTTTCACATCTGTCTACTTCATCAGAAGTATGCTCTGAGCTCTTGTGGTATAGATCTTTTTATGTATTTACAAATAAACACCATTTGTTGTAAATGACCTAATTTTGGAAATTTTCTCCATTTGTTTTGTAGTGTTTTTGTAACGTCATTGAACGGCTAAAGTGTCAGTAATGTACTTCAGGCTAAGCAACTCTATCTAACTAGACATAAGCGCTTGTTACTTGCTTTCAATTTGATTAAATCTGCAGCTCTTGCTTGTTGCCACCTGTCTGACCGGTAATGTGTTTTATTACTGAAAATTCCATTGTTTGACATTTTAATGAAGTACAGTAATGGTGTGGGTTTTTTATTTATTTTTTAAAAGAATCCCAAATATATTCTGATACCATTTTCAGCCAACAGGGAATGGGTTCTTGAGCTGGTTCTGTTCAAGATTCTTTGTACCATGGTGCCAGCTAGTGAACCAGCCTGCGTTTCTACCAGTTTTGAGTGGAATCATTGTAATCAAGGATGCGTCCTCGACAGAAGACAATGCACGATGGAAGTAAACAGTAGTAGCAAGATGGGGGAGTACCTGCGCGCACTCTTATTGCAGATGTGTCTTCCTTCAAAAAACAAGCATGGACCAGCTGCTAATGGTGGACGCAAACTTTCCAACCTAATGACGCCTACTGAGGTCACGGTTTGCACTGGAAAAACCAGATATCTTTTTGGTTCCAGCTAGAAACCAACTTTTCATGTCCCTGAACCAATTTATTTTTGGTTGAAATGCTCTGAATGGTTCAAAATGTGGTGCAAAAACCAGGAAAGAACCCATTCCCTGTTGGTCAAAAAGTCCCTCCAGACTGGGAGACTACCGAAGAACCCTTAGGTGGGGTTTACATTAGACCGTATCAGCGGATCATCAGATTAACGTTTTTAAAAACGATTAGCGTGCACACAGCAACGCCAATACACGGATACGCTAATCACATGACTAATTCGGCACGTAAGTTGAAATGTGGCAGTGCGGCTCATCGCTTCCTCCTCAGCGGCTGCGCTCCAAATCACTCCGCCCTGAACAGCGAGTGCCCTCTCCGGCCCTGCGCAGTTCAGAGCGCGCGAGTGAAGCGCACGAGCAGTGATTCGGGACTGAGCAGCTGTGCGCAAGTCACTTACCACTTGCAAGTGGAAGGATGGCAAGCCTAAAGACCATCATAACTACACAATGGGCAGTATTTGCATCAGTATTTGCAGTATTTTCATACTTTTATACTCTTTAATGAAAGGTGATACAAGGCGGAAGTCCGCGCCGTTTTTCAGCAGTCGTGTCACATGACCAACGCCAGCGAATCAGGAAGGTGGATGTCACCGTGACGTCGTCCAATGACGACGCCAGCTAGAGCTCAGCACAGCGTATCCGCGTATTCTCAATGTTTACACAGCACCGGACCAGACACGATCTGGATTGAATACGTGGACCCTGGCGGATTCCCGTTTCCCGGCGTTTTAATGTAAACGGACAGTGCATCCGCGAAGAAAACGAGACAGATACGGTCTAATGTAAACTTGGCCTTAAGCTTCTAGATTGCACATGCAAGCATCTGGAAAGATTATGCCCCTTTTTCACCTTGTACAAGAAGACCCAGTGTACTAATATCTCTATCTGAATTTACACTGGTAAAAATTCCATTATATCCTGTCAGTTTCTGGTTTCTCTTCAGTAATAGAGACAATCTAGAAAGTGTTTTTTGCTGAAACCAGGTACTGGCCAAGCTTAAAATTCAAGTTGAGGGGGCGCTGTGGTTCAGTCAACTAAGACGCCATACCATAAATCCGGGGACCCGGGTTCGATTCCGACCCGAGGTCATTTCCCGATCCCTCCCCGTCTCTCTCCCGCTCATTTCCTGTCTCTAGACTGTCCTATCCAATAAAGGTGAAAAAAAGCCCCAAAAAAATCTTTAAAAAAAATTCAAGTTGAAAAATGTGTAAAACTGATCCTATTCTATTATCTGGATAATCCTCGGGGTTGGTGTGACTACAGGTTTCTCATTCCTGCTATTCTGATCAACAGCCCCGTCTGATTCCTCCTGTTCACACAGTTTATCTTTAATGCCTGAGCATTATCAGGTGTGTGCTTTGTCCTGCTTGGTTGGACCGGCCCTTTCTCGATAAAACTAATCTCTAGTGTAAAAGAACACATAATAGCGTTAGAGGTTTTGGGCAAGTTCTTGTGTTCCTAGCACAGATCTAGACAACATGCTCATGACTTTCAGTATAAAATCATGTAGATTCAGGTCAAGTTTCCAAACTAGATAGTTGAAAACCCTCGCTTGGTCTTTTTCTGATCTCCACCTGCCCAGGTTCAGTGAGCCCATGCAAATTGTAGTCGCAGATTCTGGAGAGGAACACAACGTGGTCTTCTGCTGTTTGTAGCCCTGCTGCCTCGCGCTTCAATGCACTGTGTGATCTGAGATGCTTTTCTGCTCACCACATTTGCAAAGAGTGGTTACTTAAGTTACCGTAGCTTTCCTGTCAGTTTGAACCATTCTGGCCATTTTCCTCTGCCTGCTCATCAACAAACTGTTTCCATCTGCAGAATTGCTGGATTCTGGATGTCTGTTTTTTCTACCAAACTATAGACTTGTGCATGGAAAAATCCCAAGGCCATCCTTAAAAAAAAAAAAAAAAAAAATCTGTTCACCGGGTGAGCAAAAAAATTTTCAGTAGGGAGGGAGGGATTTTTTTTATATAGATGGATAGATAGATGGATAAGAAATCACGATGCTGTTTGCTTTTTCTTTCAGTACTTTTTTTTTTATTACAAAAGCAGACACATTTAATAAAATATTAAGATCTATTAGGCCAAGTTTACATTATCTGTCTCGTTTTCTTCGCGGATGCACTGTCCGTTTACATTAAAACGCCTGGAAACGCCAGGAAATGGGAATCCGCCACGGTCCACGTATTCAATCCAGATCGTGTCAGCTCCGGTGCTGTGTAAACATTGAGAATATGCGGATACGCTGTGCTGAGCTCTAGCTGGCGTCGTCATTGGACAACGTCACTGTGACATCCACCTTCCTGATTCGCTGGCGTTGGTCATGTGACGCGACTGCTGAAAAACGGCGCGGACTTCCGCCTTGTATCACCTTTCATTAAAGAGTGTAAAAGTATGAAAATACTGCAAATACTGATGCAAATACTGCCCATTGTGTAGTTATGATGGTCTTTAGGCTTGCCATCCTTCCACTTGCAAGTGGTAAGTGACTTGCGCACAGCGGCTCAGTCCTGAATCACTGCTCGTCCACTACACTCGCGCGCTCTGTGAGCTGCGCAGGGCCGGAGTGCGCACCCTCCAGAGGGCACTCGCTGTTCAGGGCGGAGTGATTTGGAGCGCAGTCGCTGAGGAGGACGCGATGAGCCGCACTGACACATTTCAACTTGCATGCCGAATTAGTCATGTGATTAGCGTATCCGTGTATTGGCGTTGCTGTGTGCACGCTAATCGTTTTTAAAAACGTTAATCTGATGATCCGCTGATACGTCTAAACCCCACCTTAGGTTCTCCTACAGATCTGTCAGGGTCATTAACAAAGTAGGTAATGAATTTCACATAAAACTCAAAAGCTGTTTGTAACGTCTCAGATGGATCAAGATCAAACGAATTTTCCAGTAACTGTTTGTGATGGTCCGACACACAGACTTTTTGTAGTTCTAAATCGACCGTGAGGCCTAGTTCGGATGAAATTACACTATTAAAATGATCACTGATTTGTTTTTCTGAACCTTTACTATTTTGTTGTCCGCTAGAATACCATTTTGCGATTTCACACTTAAGCAAATGTTTGAAAACTCCGGATCTCCTTCCTTCATGGTGGCTGCCAATTTTTTGTGCCGCACGGCACGTGCGCAGAGCTGATTCGATTCTATATTCTGCGCGGAATGCGTAAATGTCAAGTTCGATTTTAGATTTACGAAACCGAAAAAAATGTCTCAAAACCGGCGTTAAAAAAAAAAAATTTCAACCGCACAAACGGCACTCGGAAACATTTTTTAATAATGGCCCAAGGGATCGGCAGTTTCTGAAATAAACAGTCCCATCTGTTTAATGTGAACATTAATTGCTGTTGACCTGTCTTTGCATGATCTTGTGTATTGTGCTACATGATTAGCCGAGTGGATAACTGCATGAATGAGCGGGTGTTGTGTTTTGTTCAGGGTCCGGAACCTGTATAAAGTGGCCAGGGAGTGTACATGCTATGGGGGAATGTCATGTACTAATAATCAGTCTCAATTTGCTTGTCCACAGGCACTTAACGAGACTGTCAGTGACAGAGTAGCTCACTCTGGCCCCGCCTAGTCCAGAAGGACCAATCTGAAGTGGGTCACCTTGTGCAATAAATGTTGCAAACAAAGCTATATCCACCCTTGGAATACTGACCTATTTGCCAGAAAGAACCCAAAACAGCAAGGAATTGACCAAGAAGCAGCTATTTTTGTTGAACTGCTCATTAAGGCTTAATTAGCTCATAACTTCATTAATACAGTACAACACTGATATCGTAAAGTCCTTGGGATATTGGAAAAAACTTTATATCAGAACTTTATGATAAGCCTAAAGTCACTTGTTAATAGAGAGCAAAGAAACACACTTTCAAATTCAATCTTTATTTGCAAACACATGCATTATATTTAATAGTAACACCAATACATCAGAAGAAATCTTTGATTGTGGTTTGTTTGACACTGATCACATGGTGATTGACATCAAGATCATTTTCAATAGCTAACAAATCCTTCAAATATTCCTGCATCTTGGGAAGGGGTCGTCCAGGGAGGGCCACCATGTACCTTCGAAGTTGATTGAGACCTGCCATGGCACTGGCATATGATGGCTTGTCAGATGTTTCTTCAGATATTTCTTCTGGCTTGCTCTGAACTTCTGTCACAATCTCTTCATCTGTGAGTTTGGATGTTCTCTCCACGTTCTTGTCAGCATTGACAAAGTCTTCTAGTTCTGTACTGAATCCACAGTGGGGGCTCTGAGTTAAGATAACTTTGCAGGCTTCTGGGGTGCTTGACAGGAAAACTTTATGATAAGTGTAATTTATGGCCCCTGGGGACATCAAAATGACTTTATACCTAAAATTTATGATAAGCCAAAAGTTTTATATTTAATGGACTTTATGCCGGGAAATGAAAATCACTTTACATTATCCATAACTTTACAATATCAGTGTTTATGATATCTGTGCTGTACTGTAATTGTAATGAAGCAAATCTGGGTAGAAGTCATATGCACCCACCCGAGGTAGCCCTACCTTCCTGCCAGAAAGAATCAAAATCAGTGAAGAATTGAGGGAGAAGAAACCATTTGCATGTAAATTATTTGTTAGAGCTTAATTACTCCATATCTTCATTATTAATTGCAAACTTGGGTA
Source organism: Neoarius graeffei (assembly GCF_027579695.1). Lineage (NCBI taxonomy): Eukaryota > Metazoa > Chordata > Actinopteri > Siluriformes > Ariidae > Neoarius > Neoarius graeffei. The sequence goes on along the minus strand of NC_083583.1, from coordinate 54,905,591 downwards.
GAAGCTACAGTATATGCACCCCAGGCAGACCTACCTTCCTGCCAAAAAGAATAAAAATCAGTGTAGAAGTGAAAAAGAAGAGGCGATTTTCATAAAATGTGGACGACGGACAACATATGATGGCATAAGCTTGTCACCTGTTGGCCAGATGAGCTCATGTCAAAACGACGTGTCTATTAAAACGAGGTACAAGTCATTTTTTGCATGGATGTCGTATGCATATTTTTAGTGTGGCAACAATATGTACATCATAAAGACACTTCTATCTCTGTGCAAATTGCTCGTAATGTAATTACTACAGACAGAGGTCTGGAACTCTTAGATGTACAAAAATGACGGTCACAAAATGAAGTCAATTTTAAGGCAATACATGCAATGCGTATTTTTGCTGGAACATCACTCTTATAAAGTGTGCAATGCCGGGATTTATGCAGTCGGGCCTTTTGTTCTTTGTCTGTAATTTTGATCTGCTTGCTCGGTTAACTACCAGTAGAGTCACAACTGTAGAGACTTGTCTCCAAAATGTGCTGGTTGTAAGGCACTCGCGAGGTTAAACTTGACAGATGTTGTAGTAGACGGTGGGCCGCTCAATAACCGTGTCTCCAACCACCTCATACACACAGTCCTTTCCTGCAAGCAGTGGCACCTCAGTCAAATGGGCGTTCTCCATGTTTCGGCCATGATCTCTATTCTGGCATGATCCACTGGCCGATCCCTGCGGGGTGGGAGAAAGATAAATGCCAAAACCAGCCAGTTGTCCGTCTTATGTAGGATTTATACACATTATTCTGGCAGCAAGCTAGATATTAAATGTCGAAATATTTAAATGTGTTATAATCTGCAGTTGTGTTTGGATGCACTAGACTGCAATGAGGTTTTTCATACCCCTTTATCAGTGGTGAAGTTTTTCCGACACAAATGCCCAATGATTCCAGCCGCCAGGGAGTCTCCTAGTACGTTAATCATTGTTCGAAATCGGTCCCTTTGAAAAGAAAAAGCAACAACACAGAACAGTCTCGTCCAGAGCGCGTACATTTATACAGTCCTGATAATAAAACACGATGGAGAATACCCATCTCATCTTATCTCTAGCCACTTTATCCTGTTCTACAGGGTCGCAGGCAAGCTGGAGCCTATCCCAGCTGACTACGGGTGAAAGGCGGGGTACACCCTGGACAAGTCGCCAGGTCATCACAGGGCTGACACATAGACACAGACAACCATTCACACTCACATTCACACCTACGCTCAATTTAGAGTCACCAGTTAACCTAACCTGCATGTCTTTGGACTGTGGGGGAAACCGGAGCACCCGGAGGAAACCCACGCGGACACGGGGAGAACATGCAAACTCCGCACAGAAAGGCCCTCGCCGGGCACAGGGCTCGAACCCGGACCTTCTTGCTGTGAGGGGACAGCGCTAACCACTACACCACCGTGCCTCGTATAGAAGTTTATCAAATTCGCAAAAAATAAAAATGCTCCGTTTCTCATTTTGTTGTAGTGAATGTGGAGAGACAAACAGTTATTCTACTCAATCTCGTCATACATAGCTTATAGCAGTGTTTGTCAACCACTGGGCCGCGCCATCTAGTGGGCCGCGAATTTTTCTTCACGTTGAAGTTCATTTTTTTTTTTTTTTTACTCGCGGTAGGGTACGAGTGCTGGGTTGCGTCCGATGTCACATCTGCCTCGTTAAGCTACGGTCACACTACAGCTCGCGATGCTTTGCCATGAAAATGAGGCATTTTGATGGTGATCTACACGTGAGCTAAAAGTTGTGGTCACACAGCGGGTGAACACTTGACTGTCGCACCTTCTGGCGCAGTCTTGGTGCTCAGTGCTACGCGCCTCATCAGCTATCAGCTCATGTATGACCAGATTTCATGGAATAATTGTTAAATATGAGTAGTATACTGTAGCTGATAAACAAAAAAAATATTAGAGCATTTCTAAGGCTCTATTTTAAGTTTTTGTTCTCATTTTTGTTGTTCATCGTCAAAACGCTTTTTTATCATCACATTATTAAAACATCCTGGCTTACTATCACGGTCCAACTTTCTAATTTTACATCACTAAGGATAGAGAATATATGTTCAACTTGCAGAATCCAGTCGATGGCTACAACCAGTGTGACGTCATCTGGTGGCAATCCTACAGATGTCAGCACTATCACCATGGTTACAAGGCCAGCCTGAGGGATCCCTGCAGCACCAATGCTTGCAGCGGTGGCCGTTATGCTGTCCAGTGAACAACAAATATCAGTAAAAAAAAAGCTCCGTCCACGGATAATTACATTTAATATACACTCACCGGCCACTTTATTCGGAACACCCATGCACCTGCTGTTTGATGCAGTTCTCTAATCAGCCGATCCCTTGACAGCAGCACAATGCGTCAAATCATGCAGATACAAATCAAGCGCTTCAGTCAATGTTCAAACATCAGAACGGGAAAAATTGTGATCTCAAAGTGTGACTTTCTTTCACTGTGGCATGGGTATTGGTTTGAGCCAGATGGACTGGTTTGAGCGTTTCAGAAACTGCTGATCTCCTGGGGGTTTCACACACAACAATGGTGCAAAAAAAAAACACCTAAAAACACTGAATGAGTGACAGTTCTGAGAGTGGAAATGAACGCCTTGTTGATAAGAGAGGTCCGAGCTGCCAGGAAGGATATAGCAGCTCATATAATCACTCTTTACAACCATAGTGAGCAGAAAAGCATCTCAGCATGCAACAGCAGAAGAGCACACTGGGTTCCAGTCCTACAGCCAAGAACAGGAATCTTAGAATCAAGAACAAATTCCTATTAAAATGGCCCGTGAGTGTATAACGCAGAGAGCTTTTCAGTGGAAAATTACATCTCTACCAGCTACACTACCGTTCAAAAGTTTGGGGTCACTTTGAAATGTGCTTATTTTTGAAAGAAAAGCACTGTTCTTTTCAATGAAGATCACTTTAAACTAATCAGAAATCCACTCTATACATTGCTAATGTGGTAAATGACTATTCTAGCTGCAAATGTGTGGTTTTTGGTGCAATATCTCCATAGGTGTATAGAGGCCCATTTCCAGCAACTCTCACTCCAGTGTTCTAATGGTACAATGTGTTTGCTCATTGCCTCAGAAGGCTAATGGATGATTAGAAAACCCTTGTACAATCATGTTAGCACAGCTGAAAACAGTTGAGCTCTTTAGAGAAGCTATAAAACTGACCTTCCTTTGAGCAGATTGAGTTTCTGGAGCATCACATTTGTGGGGTCGATTAAATGCTCAAAATAGCCAGAAAAATGTCTTGACTATATTTTCTATTCATTTTACAACTTATGGTGGTAAATAAAAGTGTGACTTTTCATGGAAAACACAAAATTGTCTGGGTGACCCCAAACTTTTGAACGGTAGTGTACAATTATGAGAATATTCTGAACAGGGCACAAGAAGGTCTAATCAAATAGTACAAATGAAGCTGAGAGTAAATCATACAGTACATGCAGAATTTGACTTCGGTTCCTGCTGAAAATTCCAGCGTTGTCCGCTGCCAAAATGCAAGCTGGTTAAACTGGTAGACCAGTTTACTGTTTGCCAGCTGGTAGGAAGGAAACCGTTTCTGAATTACAACTAACTAACGATACATTGCAGACAAGTTCTTCTTGAGAAAACCCCAAAACGTTTATTGATCGGTTTGGATAGCTAACTAGGAAGATGGAAAACATGCTCTAGCAGCTCCAGTTTAGACCAAGCTGGACTTTTCGGCGTGGTTAAGAATAAGAACATTTGCTTTGTTTGGTATCAAATACAAACTGAAATGTGCAACTTTCTCAGGCAGAGCAGAACCTGCTTTTAAGCACATTTGTACATTCGACATAGACGTCTGAAAAAACACCTTTCTCCAGTTTTGATATGCTTGACTATGGTGGAAAAGTCAAAATAATGCTTCAAGCCTACTATTTAGTGCAGTAGTATGTGGTTTTGGATATAGCCAGATCCAGTAAGTGGTTGCCAAGGCAACTAGAAAAGTTGCAACTACAGTATGATTTTCATCAGAAGTAAAATCTAGAAGCTTAAAGCAGATACGCAGAACCATGGCCTCACTTTCGTTTATAAACGCCTTGAGACCTCAAGAATGGCACAGGAATAGTTTTAAGCGTTAACAATAAATCTAATATTGTAATTTTTATGATTAAAGTGATTTATATAGGTAGCGGTCTGAGTGACGTCACAGCAGGAAGGCTATCGGTCTCATCACCATTTCCGTGATACTAAAACACAGCTGACTGCAACTCCGATCCTCCATTTTGAGCTAATTTATCGCCATGCCACGTAGATGTGTTGCTGGTGAGTGCAGCAACACGACAGAAGGTGGATTTACGTTGCATTCATGGCCCAAGAATGTTCAAACTGCAAAGATTTGGATGCTTTTTGCAAGAAGTTCACGGGCCCATTGGGTGGCTACGAAGTGGTCTCTCCTCTACACATTTTACTGAAGACTCGTATGAGACCTCTGATCTGTTGAGGAGTGTTGGCTATAAGCCCGTATTGAAAAAGGGTGCAGTACCAACAATTAAAGAAAAAGAAAACTAAAGTATTTAGTTAAATAAATAAATAAATAGTAAATAAATAAAATAAAGTATTTTATTTATTTATTTATTTTTTAAAAAGGAAAGTTCAGTTGTTGCTAAAACCTGGGATGGAACGGGATGGGATACATTACTCGAGCAGTGACCTCTCCACAGTTGTTACTAAAACCAGTGACGTCCCGGGTTTTAGTAATTGCCTGAGCCGAGCAGTAATGGCGGAGTCCTTGGTATGGACAAAATAGAGAATGAGTGGAGCAGCCGTCTGATTTCTAAACTGAATATCGCTGCCATCTCGCCCTTATGGGGAAGAAGTGAATGAATGGAGAACTGAACAAACAACTGAAAGTCAGATTGTTTCAAAACAATCGGCCACAAGGTCGGCCTTCAAGAAGCGAGAACACAGACAGGTCAGCTCCGACTCTCATTTGGATATAAAACAACAAAAATGTTGTTTCCCTGCATTTAGATTAATGCATGTAACTTGTATTGTGTGTTTAAGTTAGCGGTATAAGATTATTTAATTTGCTTCAGAATGTGATTGTCTCAGTTCATCTGATTATTTGAAAATGCATGCATGTACATGTATGTTGCACAAGCTATAACCCCCATCCTGTTTTAATGAGAGTCAACCCACAATCAATGAAGTCAGATCAGTCGTAGTTGAGCAAGTCGGTAACGGGATTTCTTACTTTCACCATAAATTTTTATTGATATGACTTTGGTCTGTAGCTGTCAAAGGCCTCGGCCTTAAAACCGGTTCCCGCTGTGACGTCACGCACTCAGGGCTGGCTGGCTCAGTGAGGCAGCTTGAATGCCAACTTTGTGGTCGATTTTAACTCTCAAAAGTATATATTTTTTATTCCCATTTCTGCAGCATACAAGAGTCAAGGATGGAGATACGATAGACTCAAATTTATTTAAAAATAAAAAGGTTCTGCATATCTGCTTTAAGGGTTCTTGGGTAGTCCCTTTGACTGGAGGGACTTTTCAACCTTTCTGACCAACAGGAAACGGGTTTTGATCTTGTTCACGCACCAAATTTTGAACTGTTCAGAGCATTTCGACCAAAAATAAATCAGTTCGGAGCCTGAAAAATTGATTCCCAGCTAGGAAAAAAAAAATGTACCTGGTTTTTCCACCATGACACAAATCATGGTGGGCGTGTCATTAGTTTGGAATGGAACCCGAGCGCAGCAACAGAGAATGTAATGGGGAAAAGGTTACATCTTCAGAAAAAAATGGTTGTGCATTGTGCAACACCCTGCATTCATGACACATCCTTGATTACAATGGTTCTGCACAAAACTGGTCAAAACATGAGCAGGTTTGCTAGCTGGCACCAAGGTTCAAAGAATCCGTTCCCTGTTGGTCAAAAAGGGGTATGAGGGAACCCTGAAAAAGTCTGTACAGCAGGGTTTCCCTAACAGAACGTACTAACTATTCAAAGAACCCTAGAAAAACAGTGTCCTACAGCACTCTTGATTCCCATTTTGGACACATCTCACACTGGTGCTTTTTTGCTTACATAATCTTGTAGCACCCTTTCAGAGTTAATCATATGGCAGTGGTTGATAGAAACATGTAATGATGTGCATTTTGTTTTGCTGACTACTTAAAAAAGGAAAAAGCTGTATACTAGATGAAATGAGACAACCCTGAGTTAAGGGCAAGTTCGAATTCCTGTGTGCTTATGGAAATCCATGTGATGTTATTGGCCACAAAACAAGGTAGGAGTATGTTTACCTTATTGTCACCATCTGTCCAAAATCAAGGTCATACTCGTTGACTTGAGCGATGAAGATGGCTGCCACCGCTTCATAGAGGGCAGTGCCGTCCATGTTGATGGTGGCACCCACGGGCAAGACAAAGCGTGCGATCTGTCTTTCTACATGACAGTTCTCCAGCAAGCACTTCATGGTAATGGGCAGCGTGGCAGAACTGGTGAGAATTATATTACACAAAGCCATGAATTGACACTTCTCAAAAGTAAAATTTCAAATTGGTGATGAAAACCAGCCACTTAATGAGTTAATTTGTTATTCTTATAATTTGAGATTATCTTCATCTCTTATACATACACACCTTCCATGAGGAGGTTTCACAATCATACAAAGGGATTGCCTTTTTTCAGTTAATATTATTATCATTATTACTAACAACCAAGATGATAATATGGTATGCCTGTATAAGGTCATTTAAAATTTGAGTCAGTGGGACATTGATCAATCGTGAATAGAATTAATTGTTTAATGTTCTTCCTAACCTTGAGGAAGTGGCTAAGGCAATGACCATAGCTTGCAGCAGTCCTCTGATGTACGTGAAGGGGTTCTTGCGTGTTAAGAGGAAATAAAATAGTGGAAGAAGAATGAAGCCGTGGATGAACAGTCCAGTCAGAACGGTCACCGTGTACCAGCCGAGCTTCTTCCCCAGTGTGGAGGGGTCACTCATGTCCAGGATCCTCGCAGCCACCAGAAAGATGATCCCAAACGGGAAATACCTTACGAAGAAAATGAGACAAACCAGGAGCAGGTTCTGAGCTAGTGGCCAGTTGGGTGGTCGAATCCCAAATCACAAACACGTTATGATTTTTTATTTAATTTAATCTTTTTAAAATTTGTTCTCTGTAGGCCAATGTTTACTCCACCATCAAATGTTATAATGTTCCTTGTGATAAAGGAAGTAGGTGGAAATGGTAGTACAGTGGCGCTGGAAAGTTTGTGAACCCTTCAGAATTTTCTACATTTCTGCATAAATATGACCTAAAACAACATCAGATTTTCACACAAGTCCTAAAAGTAGATAAAGAGAACCCAGTTAAACAAATGAGACAAAAAATATTATACTTGGTCATTTATTTATTGAGGAAAATGATCCAATATTACATATCTGCGAGTGGCAAAAGTATGTGAACCTTTGCTTTCAGTATCTGGTGTGACCCCCTTGTGCAGCAATAACTGCAACTAAAAGTTTCTGGTAACTGTTGATCAGTCCTGCACACCGGCTTGGAGGAATTTTAGCCCATTCCTCCGTACAGAACAGCTTCAACTCTGGGATGTTGGTGGGTTCCCTCACATGAACTGCTCGCTTCAGGTCCTTCCATAGCATTTCGATTGGATTAAGGTCAGGACTTTGACTTGGCCATTCCAAAACATTAACTTTATTCTTCTTTAGCCATTCTTTGGTAGAATGACTTGTGTGCTTAGGGTCGTTGTTTTGCTGCATGACCCACCTTCTCTTGAGATTCAGTTCATGGACAGATGTCCTGACATTTTCCTGTAGAATTTGCTGGTATAATTCAGAATTCATTGTTCCATCAATGATGGCAAGCCGTCCTGGCCCAGATGCAGCAAAACAGGCCCAAAACATGATACTACCACCACCATGTTTCACAGATGGAATAAGATTCTTATGTTGGAATGCAGTGTTTTCCTTTCTCCAAACATAACGCTTTTCATTTAAACCAAAAAGTTTTATTTTGGTCTCATCTGTCCACAAAACATTTTTCCAATAGCCTTCTGGCTTGTCCACGTGATCTTTAGCAAACTGCAGACGAGCAGCGATGTTCTTTTTGGAGAGCAGTGGCTTTCTCCTTGCAACCCTGCCATGCACACCACTGTTGTTCAATGTTCTCCTGATGCTGGACTCCTGAACATTAGCCAATGTGAGAGAGGCCTTCAGTTGCTTAGAAGTTACCCTGGGGTCCTTTGTGACCTCGCCGACTATTACACGCCTTGCTCTTGGAGTGATCTTTGTTGGTCGACCACTCCTGGGGAGGGTAACAATGGTCTTGAATTTCCTCTATTTGTACACAATCTGTCTGACTGTGGATTGGTGGAGTCCAAACTCTTTAGAGATGGTTTTTAACCTTTTCCAGCCTGATTAGCATCAACAACGCTTTTTCTGATTTCCTCAGAAATCTCCTTTGTTCATGCCATGATACACTTCCACAAACATGTTGTGAAGATCAGACGTTGATACATCCCTGTTCTTTAAATAAAACAGGGTGCCCACTCACACCTGACTGTCATTCCATTGACTGAAAACACCTGACTCTACTTTCACCTTCAAATTAACCGCTAATCCTTGAGTTTCACATACTTTTGCCACTCACAGATATGTAATCTCATCTCATTATCTCTAGCCGCTTTGTCCTTCTACAGGGTTGCAGGCAAGCTGGAGCCTATCCCAGCTGACTACGGGCGAAAGGCGGGGTACACCCTGGACAAGTCGCCAGGTCATCACAGGGCTCAGATATGTAATATTGGATCATTTTCCTCAATAAATAAATGACCAAGTATAATATTTTTGTCTCATTTGTTTAACTGGGTTCTCTTTATCTACTTTTAGGACTTGTGTGAAAATCTGATGATGTTTTAGGTCATATTTATGCAGAAATGTAGAAAATTCTAAAGGGTTCACAAACTTTCAAGCACCACTGTACTTGAGATCAGACCGGTCTCAAGTCCACTTTTTGAAGGTCTCGGTCTTGTCTTGGAATCGACCGATTTTACAAGGTCTTGTCTTGGTCTGAGATATAAAGGACTCAGGATTTTATTTCAAGACCAGTCAAGACCACAATGCAGGGATTTCACTAAACTGCCTATGCATCGTCTGGTTTATTTGTCAACATCGTTACTGTGATTTAGATGTAAAATTTCCTGCTTCAAACGCAACCAAAAATGTGAGTTATTGCAAGGTTGAAATTTTTGGCACTGTTCATGGCTGTCACCTCTCCCCACTCCCCTTCACAGGCACTCCAAGAAAGTGAATGTGGAAAACAGGAAAAGAAGCTGTGGCTGTCTCGGAGCGGGAGGATGTGTCAGCCAAATCTTCTGTAATAAAAGTTGAGAAGTGCCTATGATTTGCATATTCTATATTTTATCATAAGTGTGTCATGCAGTGTGGGCCTCGCACTGGTCTGATCATGGCCTTGACTTGGTATCGCTCTGCCTGGGTCTTGACTTGGTCTCAACCCCTTAAAATCTTGGTCTTGATACACTCTGGCCTTGGTCATGACTTGGTCTTGACTAAAACACGGCACTACGGATAGCAATACGATTTATAAACACACATTTCTTTGCTTCTCTTACCACACTGCCGCATTGATGATCTTCATGACGCACTCATTGATACACTGGCAGACGTTTATTAAAGGTGCACCTCGCTCACCCATTTTGCCAAGCAGGAGCCCTGAAAGCATGGGCATCTGTTCATTTTTGTAATCTGCTTTTCTCCTAAGCACTTGTGTTTATTTGGTATTTGTCTCAAATGTCTCACCCATAATGGCTGAGAAGATGACAATCCCCAGCACGTTCATTTGGTGGCTGCTTCCAGGATATATCTTGTAGTGAATATCAGGAGGTGGAGTGAGATCCAGTAACACTGTGTGACCTTTAGGATGATCGTCATCTGGCGTCAGGTAAACAAAGTTGTGCTGCTTGTTGCTGTCTTGTGTTTTAAGAATAGGAACAAGATCTGTCTTGTACTGCAAACGAAGAGAACAAAGATGGAGAGGTCTGCATTTGAAATCGAAACAGTGGCCATAGTAGAAAGTATTGGCTTTTTCAAAAACATGATTGAAAGTGTGAGCATTATTTCAGTTTACTTCACTTTGAAGTAGATTGCTTAGACCAAAATGAAGACTCACTCACCTGCTGAAATGTGGCCTCTATGAGGTTCGAAGGAATCATGTTCCTAAAGCAAGAGAAATAAACACTAATTAGGGGTTTAACGAGTGATAGGAATATCCAGTTAGGTCCATAAATATTTGGACAGAGGCAACATTTTTCTAATTTTGGTTCTGTACATTACCACAATGAATTTTGAACAAAACAATTCAGATGCAGTTGAAGTTCAGACTTTCAGCTTTAATTCAGTGGGTTGAACAAAATGATTGCATAAAAATGTGAGGAACTAAAGCATTTTTTAAACACAATCCCTTCATTTCAGGGGCTCAAAAGTAATTGGACAAATTAAATAATTGTAAATAAAATGTTCATTTCTAATACTTGGTTGAAAACCCTTTGTTGGCAATGACTGCCTGAAGTCTTGAACTCATGGACGTCACCAGACGCTGTGTTTCCTCCTTTTTAATGCTCTGCCAGGCCTTTACTGCACCGGTTTTCAGTTGCTGTTTGTTTGTGGGCCTTTCTGTCTGAAGTTTAGTATTTAACAAGTGAAATGCATGCTCAATTGGGTTGAGATCAGGTGACTGACTTGGCCATTCAAGAATATTCCACTTCTTTGCTTTGATAAACTCCTGGGTTGCTTTGGCTTTATGTTTTGGGTCATTGTCCATCTGTATTATGAAACGCCAACCAATCAGTTTGGCTGCATTTGGCTGGATTTGAGCACACAGTACGTCTCTGAATACCTCAGAATTCATCCGGCTGCTTCTGTCCTGTGTCACATCATCAATAAACACTAGTGACCCAGTGCCACTGGCAGCCATGCATGCCCAAGCCATCACACTGCCTCCACTGTGTTTTACAGATGATGTGGTATGCTTTGGATCATGAGCTGTACCACGCCTTCACCATACTTTTTTCTTGCCATCATTCTGGTAGAGGATCTTAGTTTCATCTGTCCAAAGAATGTTCTTCCAGAACTGTGCTGGCTTTTTTAGATGTTTTTTTTTTTAGCAAAGTCCAATCTAGCCTTTTTATTCTTGAGGCTTATGAGTGGCTTGCACCGTGCAGTGAACCCTCTGTATTTACTTTCATACAGTCTTCTCTTTATGGTAGATTTGGATATTGATACGCCTACCTCCTGGAGAGTGTTGTTCACTTGGTTGGCTGTTGTGAAGGGGTTTCTCTTCACCATGGAAATTATTCTGCGATCATCCACCACTGTTGTCTTCTGTAGGCGTCCAGGTCTTTTTGCATTGATGAGTTCACCAGTGCTTTGTTTCTTTCTCAGGATGTACCAAACTGTAGATTTTGCCACTCCTAATATTGTAGCAATTTCTCGGATGGGTTTTTTTCTGTTTTCGCAGCTTAAGGATGGCTTGTTTCACCTGCATGGAGAGCTCCTTTGACCACATGTTTTCTTCACAGCAAAATCTTCCAAATGCAAGCACCTGTAGGTACAGTCCCTTTAAGAACTATATTTCCCATCAGCCAACTTCCGCGTTGACCTACGTCACGCCTGGGCGGGATTTCTTATGTCACATCCTCCATGAAGCTATAAGCAACTGAGCAACGCTTCCTTCTTTCTCTTTTGGCGTGGATGTGACTCGGATCACACTGACAAAGAGGCTCTCTCTCTCGTCTTGGATTTCAAGCCATCCAGACACAAAGAGATACCCTGCACCCAGGGCCTGATTAACATGGCCAGGGGCCCTTAGGCTACAAGTTGCTGTAGGCCCCCCAGCCACCACCATCTTATCCCATCTACCTGTAAAGAACTGTCTATTTTCTACATTTTAAAGTTTTTTTTTTTTTTTTCATTATTAAACTTTGTACAGCTGGGCCAGCAAAAACAGAACACCAAAAACTATAAGGTTTAGATTGACAACAACTTGTCACAACTTATGCAACTGTCAATTGAATGTGCCTGTAGGCCTTTTAGGCAACTGAACAAGTACACGATGAAGAGGCTATAATGAAAGGCAATAAAGACAAAGTAAGCAAACTAATGATCAACAACCAGTATCATTCTTAAAAGTTTGTCCTCCTAGCTTTTCTTGTAGAAAAGTCATCAATTAGACTTGAAAAATTCAATGAACGCAGAATGTCACTTTCAAGAGACATTAGAGACAGGTGATTCAATCTGCATTGGCCCATGGTGGATCTCAGTCTACTTTTAACCAATCCCAGTTTAGAAAAAGACCGCTCTCCACTGGCATTAGTCACAGGCAAAGTCAGAAAGAGTCGTAGGGCAATGT